>NC_092117.1:5880926-6480926 GCF_045679555.1 Salvelinus alpinus
TTGAATAAATTCACATGGTGTTAAAACTTGTCTGTGTATCAGCAGTTTTCCTTGTGTTATATGCCACAGTCACTCAATTAGCCAATGTCAGTTAAAGGCCCAGTAGCTAAATAGCTCATTATTAAATAATGATATAGTTAAAGATCTGCTTTCACACTTTTGGGAAAGGGCTTGTGAAGAAAAATCTTATTGCAAGAACTGGGAGTTCTTTCAATTTGAGGTGTCCAAATACCTTAGAAAATATGGTAGTAATCTTGCTAAGACCAGAAGAGCTGAGGAGGAAAAGGTGATCATTAAGATAACTTCCCTTTCTCAGAGGTCCCCAGCCGGCCTCTCGGGGGAGGAGAAGATGGAACTAATTGAGTTAGAAAATAAACTGGATAATATATATAGATTAAAAGCAGACGGAGCCTTTATTAGATCTAGGAAAACATGGATTGAGGAGGGAGAACAGAATTCATCCTATTTCTTTAGACTTGAGAAATTTCACCACAAGTTAAACATTGATGGTGTTATTACAGATGACCAAAAATGAATTGCTAAATACTGTAGCAATTTTTACAGACAATTGTATAGCTATGTACTGTCAGGAATCCACAGATATGTTTTTTGACTCACTGAATAATGTTCACTCTATCACTGATATAGAATCTAAACAGTGTGATGAACCCATTAAAGTTGAAGAGATTATAGAGTCTATCAAACATCTAAAGAACAATAAATCACCAGGTGTTGATGGATTTACATCAGAATTTTACAAATTATTTTCTGAACAAGTAGCTACCTTCCTATTTGAAGTCTTTTTAGAGAGTATTAAAAACAATGTTCTCCCTCCTACAATTAGTCAGGGGTTAATAACACTGATACCTAAGCCTAAGTGCAGCTCATCGATAACTGGTGTCCAATTTGTCTTCTTAATTTAATGACTATAAGATATTAGCCTTACTACTTGCAAAAATAATTAAAGAAGTCCTGGATGCAATCATTGATGAAACACAGTCTGGCTTTATGAGGAACAGACATATTTCTAACAATGTCAGACTAGTATTAGACATACTTGACTACTCAGACCTAATAACTGAGGATAGCTTCATATTATTTTTAGATTTTTATAAAGCATTTGACGCAGTAGAGCATCAGTTCCTCTTCCACTCCCTTGAGAGACTTGGCTTTGGGGATTTTTTCTGTAAGGCTATTAAGACTCTATACAAATGGTAACAGCTCTATCAAATATGGCACCTCACCTAGATTTGAGTTAAAGAGAGGAATTAGGCAAGGTTGTCTTATCTCTCCGTACCTGTTTTTATTAATCACCCAACTTCTTACAAATTCTTTAAATACTAGTCCTGTACAAGGTATTTCCATAGTTGGTAAAGAAATGATTATAAGCCAGCTGGCTGACGATACTACACTTTTTCTGAAAGACGCTAACCAAATTCCCATATCGATCAATGTGATACAATCCTTTTCCAAAGAATCTGGTCTATATCTTAACATTAATAACTGTGAACTCATGGCTGTCAAATATTGTGTGACACCTTCATATTATGGTATTCCAGTAAAAGAAGAACTTACATATTTAGGCATAACCATTACAAAGGATCAGAAGTCGAGAGGTTTACTAAATTTTAACCCTCTTATTAAAAAAAAAACAGAAGTAGCTAAATCAATGGCTACAGAGGGACTTATCTTTAAAAGGAAGAGTCCTAATAACCAAGGCTGAAGGTATCTCTAGACTAACATATGGCACTCTATCTTTATATCTTGACAGTAAAATAAGCAAGGAGATAGACCAGATGCTTTTCAACTTTCTGTGGAGATACTGTACCCATTACATTAGGAAAACTGTTGTAATGAACACTTATGAGAATGGTGGGCTGAATTTTTTGGACTTTTCTACCTTAAATAATACTTTTAAGATCAATTGGATAAAACAATTCGTAAGAAGACCCACTTCTATGTGGAATTTTATTCCTCATCATGTCTTCTCTACTTTTGGTCGCCTTAACTTCATGTTGGTTTGCAATTATAATATTGACAAAGTTCCAGCGAAACTTTCTGCTTTTCATCGGCAGGTTTTCTTGTCATGGTCCTTAATTTATAAGCATAAGTTTTCTCCACACAGATATTATATATTGAATAATCGGGATATATTGTATAAAAATACTTATTTTTTTTATTTTTATATTGGTTCCTATTGGTGAGCCAACTGGTAAATGCAGAGGGTCTTTTACTCAGTTATAAGGAATTCTTATCACTTTACAAGGTCCCTGTAACACCTAAAGATTTTGCAATTATTTTAGATGCCATTCCCTCAGGTGTTGCTTTATTATTAAGGAACGTGTCAAGACCTGACCCACAGAACCTACCTTCCGTTGACCCTGTTGACTCATCAGTAGGAAAGATTTGTTTCTCTTTTGGTCCATTCAACAACAGAGCGATACGAACCTTGTTTCAGCAGGATGTTGTATCTATCTATACCTTATGTCATGCCTTATTGAAATGGATTTATTGATATCTGTTGGAAAAAAGTTTGGATGTTGCCACACACATACCTACTTGTTAACAAAATTAAGGACGTTTCCTTTAAAATTATTCATAAATATTATCCTGCCAACCACTATATGAAGAAGTTTAAGGAAAACATCAACTCAAATTGCTCCTTTTGTAATGACCACCCAGAAACAGTGTTGCATCTTTTTTGGCATTGTATTCATGTAAGAAAACTGTGGCAAGACATCAGTAGATTTATAATTGAACACATTTATGAAGATCTTACACTATTGTGGAGAGTTGTGCTGCTTGGATTCTTTACCTACGATAGAAATAAGCTGAAACATTTTTATGTAATTCATTTCATTATTCTTTTGGCCAAATTTCATTTTTACAAATGTAAATTTACAAACAAAAAAACAAATTTCCTTACATTACAAAAATAAATTGAACTGTATTTTAAGACAATTAAATACTCTACTAACAAAAAAGCTGTTCGAATTATAAGTGTATGTATGTCCCCTTAAGGTCCTTGTGTAATGTGATATTGTACCCCCTACCCCAATTGTCCATTGTATATTATTCATATATACTTGTGTTCCCACATGTACTTCCTGTATTGATTTGTTGTTAAAAAAAGAATAAATAAAAAACAGTTAAAGGCCCAGTTCAGTCAAAAACGTGATTTATTTCCTGTGTTGTATATATTTCCACACTATGTAGTTGGAATAATACTGTGAAATTGTGTAAATGATGATAATGCCCTTTTATTGTAAGAGCTGTTTGAAAAGACTGCCTAAACTTTCTGCCTATTTTGGTGGGATAGAGGTTTGGTCTGCCTGGTGATATCACCAGGCGGTTTGTTAGTTAATGGATCAATTAAAAGAGTTCCAAACCTCTCTGCCAATAACAGCTAGTTTTGGCTTTTCCCCTCCCCACTCAGACCACTCCCAGACTCTTTCTTGAGAAATGTCTCTTTGCTAAGAGATGATTTGACAGCTGCAAATGTGTAGAATTGCAGGCAATTAGCTTTAAAACTGCACATACAAAAAAATCTGTAAAGCAAACATATTTGCTTACCTTTTGATATTGAA
The DNA here is from genome assembly GCF_045679555.1 of Salvelinus alpinus. Taxonomy (NCBI): domain Eukaryota; kingdom Metazoa; phylum Chordata; class Actinopteri; order Salmoniformes; family Salmonidae; genus Salvelinus; species Salvelinus alpinus. The sequence goes on from NC_092117.1 coordinate 5,884,514, forward strand.
ATACTTTTTCTGCAAACAGTTCCCCCTGTACATATTAAATTATAGTTTTTAATCCCGGTGCTCAGTTAATGTGTAGCAGCTAATTGTATAGGCTATGTGTTCTTAGATCGACTGAGGTGAATAAAGCCACAGCATCCAATGTGATAACGGCTGGGAAATATTTTGCTTCTTTTTATGTTCTCCAAATAGCATTTCGTTTTTAAATTGTATAGAAATTCAGTAAATGAGTTTAAACTAAACTCACGTAGCAAATTAGCAATTACATGTTTTGTTGACCAAATTCCACACTCTGACCTCCATGCAAAATTCCTCACTTCGTTATACTTCGTGGGCTTATTTTCTAGGACAGATTTTGGGCTGAGTAAAACCTCTCGCTTCGTCTCTTCCTCTCTGGTAAAGAGGACATGGGAGAGAGTGGAGGAAAAAGACGACTCCCTAAAACACGCCACTTCGATACCGCTACGACCGGAAGAGACTTTTCGTAGCAGGTAGGAGAGCGTTTCCTAATTGAATTATCCTAACCTTCTACGAAAAACTCACTTCCGGTCGTAGCTGTGTCGAAGTGGCGTGTTTATAGGGAATCTCGTAAAAAGAAACCCCCACTCCCACTGATTCACAGCTGTCAGTTGGAGGAAAAAACACTGTCAATCTTTGGGAGGAACCACTGTACAGTATTTTAACAACCAAGACGAAGAAAGAGCAAATCCTGGAAACATTAACGTCGTTTAGAAGTTTCTACGAGCCAGGCGAATCTCTTTGAAAAGGCGTGACGTGAAGAGCAGTTTGCTCTGTCACACATTAGAAATTGGGGTTGGCTAGCTAGTAGCTGGCTAACCAGCTAGCCAGCTAAATTTATACTGCTCAAAGGGATTGGCCTTCTCTTTTGCATTGGGGTCATTACACCGGAAAGGACATCTCAGGATTCAATTAAACCTCATTTTTATGTTTTGGGTCCCAAGGAAGGGTAAGAGCCCAGGGTCATCGCTTTTCAAGTTGAGGGAACATGGCATGGGGTTCTCTTGCTACTAAGCTAGCGCTAGCTAGGCAGCTACCAAACCAAAGCAAACACTTTCCCAATGACAATGTGTTTATGCTAGCTAGTTAGCTAGCCCAGGAAAGTAGCTAACTAGCTCATTTTCTAGCTTGGAAAACGCGGTGTTAACTATACAATAACTAAATTAACGTTATCCCCGCCCGAGTAGTTAACTAGCTACTGTAGCTAACGTCTCCATCTGTAACGGTAACTAACGTTAGCTCCCTCGGCGTTTAATTATTTAGGTAGGTATCTTGGCTACAAGAGTTTAACCACAAAGAGTCAGAACAATGAGTTAGTAATAAAACAAAATGTTTTAACGTTACCCATGCAAGGGGCCATGCTGGATAATTAGTAAGTTGAGCTAGCTAGCAATCCTAATTGTGTCATCGTGGAGGTTTATGGCCACTGTCTGCCTTATAACCGCCGAGTTAGTTAGCTAACGTTAGCTGATTCCTTATCTGGGCGTTTTCTTCTTGTAACTTGCCTGTGCTAACCACAAACGTTACGTGACGCTGGTAACGTTAACCTTTTGTCAGAACACACACCGATGGCTAGCTAAATATTTGTAAGTTAACTTTGACAGCTCTAACAATAAAAGCAAATATTAATTTATAGCTAACCATATCAAGCTGTATGGGTGAAGCCTCCAAGCCCTGTGCTTAGCTGGAACTTTTACCTACGTGTAACCAGCTAACTTCAGCTATGTAATGATTTCCCAAAAACAATGTAAATGTTTAAGAAAATAGATGGCTAGCTAGATATGCATCTTCACTTGTCATTGTGTGTTTAGGCCAAGTATCAATTGGCCTTTACAAGGGGGGGGGGGGGGGGGTACGCAATAAACATGCCTCAGGTGAGAGTTGAGTAGGCTAATGTTTGATTCAAGGATATAACTAGTGTCAGTTTGTGGACCTCATGTAAACTTTTGCTACCTTACATGGCAACTTGGAAAGAATCTTGACTCTTTCTTTGCATTCCGCACAGAACAACTTGTTCTTTCTACAACTTCATACTTGTACAAAATATATTTTGCAGCTTTGTCAGTGTGTATGTCTTGTTTGTCAGCACCTGGCCAATGTCAGCCGCAAGTGTTACACTCTTATAGGACCCAGACATCTGTGACCATGGCAGGATGTTTTGTAGGAATGCACTCTGGCCATGGCAGACTATTTTGTAGGAATGCACTGAGTGAGTGTGTTCCTCTGTGTGCACACAACATGCATGCGGGTGCTTGCAGGGAAGTTTGCACATCCCTCTCAATTCAGGGTTATTTGATTGCGTTTCGGTTACGTCTTGATAATATGCTATTTATTACATTGTACTATGTCCAAGGACTTAGTTCAATACTGAGATTCCCAGTGCTTCATCAAGGAGTGGTCTTCAATTGATCTTGAAATTGTGATTTATTAATGTAAACAAGGCATCAGATAATCTCAATTCAGTAAAATATTAGTGTCTTCATGTAAGGTGATAGGGCTGTCAGATCCATCTCTATCATTCATGTTTTTCAGATTTTTACCCCCACACTGTGTTCCTCTAATTTGGCCCTGAACGTGTTGGTGGAGCTGCAGTTGCACAGAAGCCATGGGGACACCAGGTAGAAAGCGTGCCCCTATCAAGGACCGGTTTTCAGCTGAGGATGAAGCCCTTAGTAGCATTGCCCGGGAGGTAAGTTAACCATCCATTTCAGAACCTCCCTGCTTTTAGTTCATTTCTGTGATTCTTTCTTAGTTTAAGATCTTTAACTGGTGTTATTAGCTGAGCTTCCCTCACATTGTAGGCCTATGTGTAGTGCATAAGTCACATTGGATGTTGTGTGTGGTGACACTGAAGACATGTATTTCCCAAAATGCGGTCAAAGACAAGTTTGAATTGGATGATTTATAAAAGGATGCATGGCAAGCCATCTTGGATGTATTACTTTAAATGTAGGCTTCTCAACCCATACCCAACAATACCAACTGAGGTGAATGCAGCAAACAGCCCTCTGAAGCATATCTTGACACATGTTCACACACAGCTCTGCTTAGTCTGAGATGTGCTTGTAATGTGGATATTCAGGTTCCTTCAAGTTGTCTCAGCTCTGGCGAGTGCAGACAGCTGGTTTGCAATGGTGTAGTAGGATTGATTTGAAGAGATTTAGGGAAAATGGAGGGCAGGGGCGAGGAAGGTGGGATGGCCTGTAATGACTTGTCCCAGGATTATTCCATGTTCCTCAACTACCCGGCTGTCATTCCTGGCCTTTTCGTAGAGGCTGTGCAATTGTTCTCAGCGTACATAGTAGGCCCATGCATTTGTTGTGTAATTGTTATTGTTCATGACTTATTTTGAGAACGATTGTGGTGTATTTGCATAATTATGTGGCTAGATGAAACTATGCCACAGCGTGGGAAAAGCCTAAATTATCAGCAGAGTAGATTTTCGAGTTCATGTGATTGACTGCCTTGCTTAACTTGCAGATTAACAGAACACAGGATCTCATATAGACTGGGAGGGAATGTTGTCTGTGCTCTTGTGAAGTGCCTCATACTTGGGGACTTCTTGGTAGTGCCTCATACTTTGGCACAGTAAACAAGGTTACATTTTCCGTCTTTAACCATACAAGCATGTTATATAGAATCATGAGTCATCTGACCCACCCAGCCAGGTCCTGTCCTGAATGAATCAGGGTGTCTTTGTGGAGAGAACTAGACGTGCACAGAACAGTGAGGCCAAGTGAATGTGTGCAGTGGGGTCCATAAGGCCAACCTCTCTCCAACCTGTCACACACCACCACTCCCCTCCAAACAAAGCTCCAGAAAAAAGTCATTGCATGAGGTCAGTCATCCTCTCTTAGGCTATGAGTGTGCTTGCCTGGTCGGCCTGTGCTGGACACGGATCACTGTCCTGCTGAGAAGGACTGTGAATTTGAGCCTGCGCTATCACCACCCCATATTGGAGGCCACTTACATTGCTGGGCTGTCAGTCACTTAAAATATCAGCAGCTTGCTTGCAAAACCGTCAGCCAAGTAGGAGGATTCACCACATGTTCTGTAGGCCTATCAAGTTTTCCTCAAAAGGATCATAATGTTAGAGAGATGATCAGAATGGGTGTATTTGATCTAGGCAGTCACTTAAATGTGCCGATGATTGTAAGTGAATGTGTGGGAGTTGAGTGAGTCATAGATCATAGTCCATATTACACAGTTTCAGTGCTATCCTGGGTAATGATAGCTATAAGCCATGCAGAGGACTATTGAAGAGAATGGCACAGTGTCACACTGAGTAGAACAGAATGAATAGAACAGGCTTGGAACCTCTAACCTTGGCAATTTGACTGGTAAACTCATGGGTACACTCGCAATGGCTGCCTGGTATTGTGATCAGTAATTTCCATGGTAATGGAGAATGTCGACACACATCTCGGATTGTTCTGAAGTCGTTTCTGTTAGAAACATGAAATTAGCATTCCTGCAACATTATTTTGTTGGGGCCTCTCGAGTGGCACTGCGGTCTAAGGCACTGCATCGCAGTGCTTGAGGCGTCACCACAGACCCGGGCCCGATCCCGGCTGTGTCGCAGCTGGCTGCGACCGGGAGACCCATGAGGCTGCGCTCAATTGGCCCAGCATAGTCTGAGTTTTGCCAGCCAGAATGTCCTTGTCCCGTTGCGCTCTAGTGACTCCTGTGGCGGGCCGGGCGCATGCACGCTGACAGTGTTTTCTCCGACACGTTGGTGCGGCTGGCTTCTGGGTTAAGCAACCAGCGTGTAAAGAAGCAGTGCACCTTGGCAGGGTCGTGTTTCAAAGAAGACGCATGGCTATCGACCTTCCCCTCTCCCGAGTCCGTACGGGAGTTGCAGCGATGGGACAAGACTGTAACTACCAATTTGGATTTCACAAAATTGGGGAGAAAAAGGGGTTTAAAAAACCAAAAATTGAATCTCTGATAAATTTACTGAATTGATTGCAAATGTATAGGATTCACACAAATTCATAGGATTAATATAATATTGAATAAATACACAGTGCATTCGGAAAGTACTCAGACTCCTTCCCATTTTCCACATTTTGTTAAGTTACAGCCATATAAACTCAGCAAAAAAAGAAACGTCCTCTCACTGTCAACTGCGTTTTATTTTCAGCAAATATTTGTAAATATTTGTATGAACATAACAAGATTCAACAACTGAGACATAAACTGAACAAGTTCCACAGACATGTGACTAACAGAAATTGAATAATGTGTCCCTGAACAAAGGGGTGGGTCAAAATCAAAAGTAACAGTCAGTATCTGGTGTGGCCACCAGCTGCATTAAGTACTGCAGTTTATCTCCTCCTCATGGAGTGAACCATATTTGTCCGTTCTTGCTGTGAGATGTTACCCCACTATTCCACCAAGGCACCTGCAAGTTCCCTGACATTTCTGGGGGGAATGGCCCTCGCCCTCCGATCCAACAGGTCCCAGATGTGCTCAATGGGATTGAGATCTGGGCTCTTCGCTGGCCATGGCAGAACACTGACATTCCTGTCTTGCAGGAAATCACGCACAGAACGAGCAGTATGGCTGGTGGCATTGTCATGCTGGAGGGTCATGTCATGATGAGCCTGCAGGAAGGGTACCACATGAGGGAGGAGGATGTCTTCCCTGTAACGCACAGCGTTGAGATTGCCTGCAATGACAACAAGCTCAGTCTGATGATGCTGTGACACACCGCCCCAGACCATGACGGACCCTCCACCTCCAACTCGATCCCGCTCCAGAGTACAGGCCTCAGGATAATGCTCATTCCTTCGATGATAAACCCAAATCTGACCATCACCCCTGGTGAGACAAAACCGCGACTCGTCAGTGAAGAGCACTTTTTTCCAGTTCTGTCTGGTCCTGCGACGATGGGTTTGTGCCCATAGGCAACGTTGTTGCCGGTGATGTAAGGCAGGTCCTCACCAAACAACAGGCCTACAAGCCCTCAGTCCAGCCTCTCTCAGCTTATTGCGGACAGTCTGATGGAGGGATTGTGCGTTCCTGGTGTAACTCGGTCAGTTTTTGTTGCCATCCTGTACCTGTCCCGCAGGTGTGATGTTCGGATGTACCGATCCTGTGCAGGTGATGTTACACGTCGTCTGCCACTGTGAGGATGATCAGCTGTCCGTCCTGTCTCCCTGTAGCGCTGTCTTAGGCGTCCCACAGTACGGACATTGCAATTTATTGCCCTGGCCACATCTGCAGTCCTCATGCCGTCTTGCAGCATGCCTAAGGCACGTTCACGCAGATGAGCAGGGACCTTGGGCATCTTTCTTTTGGTGTTTTTCAGAGTCAGTAGAAAGGCTTCTTTAGTGGCCAGAACTTTTCTTAACTGTGACCTTAATTGCCTACCATCTGTGAGCTGTTAGTGTCTTAACGACCGCTCTCAACCTGCTCCACTGCATCCCCGTCAATGAGAATGGGGGGCGTGCTCGGTCCTCCTTTAGTCCACAATCATCTCCTTTGTCTTGATCACTTTGAGGGAGAGGTTGTTCTCCTGGCACCACACGGCCAGGTCTCTGACCACCTCCCTATAGGCTGTCTCATCGTTGTCGGTGATCAGGCCTACCACTGTTGTATCATCGGCAAAATTAATGATGGTGGTGGAGTCGTGCCTGGCCATGCAGTCATGAGTGAACAGGGATTACAAGAGGGGGCTGAGTACCCACCCCTGAGGGGCCCCCGTGTTGAGGATCAGCATGGCGGATGTGTTACTTACCCTTACCACCTGGGTGCGGCCCGTCAGGAAGTCCAGGATCCAGTTGCATAGGGAGGTGTTTAGTCCCAGGGTCCTTCGCTTAGTGATGAGCTTTGAGGGCACTATGGTGTTGTCCCTCAGTCAGGGACAGGTTGAAAATGTAATTGAAGACACTTGCCAGTTGGTCAGCGCATGCTCGGAGTACACGTCCTGGTAATCCGTCTTGCGGCCTTGTGAATGTTGACCTGTTTAAAGGTCTTACTCGCATCGGCTACGGAGAGCGTGATCACGTAGTCGTCAGGAACAGCTGATGCTCATGCAAGTTTCAGGGTTGCTTGCCTCGAAGCGAGCATAGAAGTAATTTAGCTCGTCTGGTAGGCTCGTGTCTCTGGGCAGCTCGCGGCTGTGCTTCCCCCTTTGTAGTTTGTAATAGTTTGCAAGCCCTGCCACATCTGACGAGCGTCGGAGCCAGTATAGTACAATTCAATCTTAGTCCTGTATTGACGCGTTGCCTATTTGATGGTTCGTCGGAGGTATAGCGGGATTTCTTATAAGCTTGCAGCTGCTTTACCCTTTTAGCTCAGTGCGGATGTTGCCTGTAATCCATGGCTTTTGGTTGGAGTATGTACGTACTGTAACTGTGTGGACGACATCATCGATGCACTTATTGATGAAGCCAGTGACTGATGTGGTGTACTCCTTAATGCCATTGGAAGAATCACAGAACATATTCCAGTCTGTGCTAGCAAAACGGTCCTGCAGCTTAGCATCTGCTTCATCTGACCACTTCTTTTATTGACACTGGTGCTTCCTGCTTTAGTTTTTGCTTGTAAGCAGGAATCAGGAGGATAGAATTATGGTCAGATTTGCCAAATGGAAGGAGCGCTTGGAACACGTCTCGTGTCTGGAGTAAAGGTGCTCTAGATTCGTTTTTTTGTGTTTTTTTCCCCCTGGTTGCACATTTCCGATGCTGGTAGAAATGAGGTAAAACTGATTTAAGTTTCCCTGCATTAAAGTCCCCGGGCCACTAGGAGCACCGCCTCTGGATTATCGTTATCCTGTTTGCTTATGGCTGTATACAGATCATTGAGTGCGGTCTTAGTGCCAGCATCGGTTTGTGGTGATAAATAGACAGCTACGAGGAATATAGATGAAAACTCTCTTGGTAATTAGTGTGGTCTACAGCTTATCATGAGATACTCTACTTCAGGCAAGCAAAACCTCAAGTCTTCCTTAGCTTTCGTGCACCAGCTGTTGTTTGCAAATATACATAGACTGCCACCCCTTGTCTTACCAGAGGCGGCTGTTCTATCCTGCCGAAAAAGCATAAAAGCCGCCAACTGTATGTTATTCATGTCGTCGTTCAGCCACGACTTGGAGAAAGATAAGATGTTCGTTTTTAATGTCCCGTTGGTAGGATATACATGCTCGTAGTTTGTCTATTTTATTATCCAATGATTGTACGTTGACTAATAGGACCGATGGTAAAGGCAGATTTCCCACTCGCTGTTGGACCCTTACAAGGCACCCAGACCTCCGTCCCCGATATCTCCGTCTCTTTCTCCTGCGAATTACGGTCATGAGGGCCTTGTCTGGAGTAAATCCTTTGCGTCCGATTCATTAAAGAAAAAATCTTCTTCCAGTACGGGGTGAGTAAACGCTTTCCTCATGTCTAGAAGCTCTTTTCGGTCATAAGAGACGGTGGCAGAAACATTATGTACAAAATAAGTTACAAATGCCACGAAAAAACACACAATAGCACTATTGGTTAGGGGACTGTAAAACAGCATCCATCTCCTCCGGCGCCATTGATGCTGTTTCATCAGCTTCTTGAAATGCCTCTCCTGTCAGGTGGATGGATTATCTTGGCAAAGGAGAAATGCTCACTAACAGGGAAGTAAACAAATAGGTGCACATAATTTGAGAGGGAACATTTCTGGGATATTTTATTTCAGCTCATAAAACATTGGACCAACACGTTACATGTGTTTTTATATTTTTGTTCAGGGCTTTGTTTTTAAAAAAAACAAAAAAAAACAGATGAATTCCCAAAGCTGTTAGTTGACGATTGTTTCACATGCGCATGGTCCTTGCTATCTGGGGTTTTTGGGAGGTCCCTAACCCATTGAAGTTTTACATTTATAATGGTTATGGGTAGGGTTTAAGGTAGGGACGTCCCAAGGATCCCTAGAATGTACAAATCATGTGAATGGCAATGCATAATGCAGTTGGAAAGGTCAAAAAATAAAATGCAATATGGTAATGCATACTTTTTTGCATTCATTTTGGGGGATTTGTTTTTCTTCTATAGGCTATTACAATTAAATAAAAATTAAGTGCTTGAAAGTCCTTGAATTTGACTTGCAAATGTCTGTATGAACCCTGAATAGGATACTTTTTCAGCCCCAATGGAAAATAAAGGCCTCTGCTATTAAAATTACCCATGCATCTTTCGATTTGCTGTCTTACCCCGGAGAGTATTTGTTTTTCATTCAGGCCAGTAGCTTTTATTGGAACTGGCCCGGTGTGCCACTGGAAAATGTACCTGAATGTCGATCCCTGTATGTAAGTTCATGATAATGGTAGGCAGGCCTATTTTGCAACTATCTGCAAATACGTATTTCAAATTTCACATCCTCTTTTTTTAGATAACAAAGGTAGAACAAGTTGTCTGTTGTGCAAAATGCCTGATTGAAACTTGCTGGCTGTCAAACGATTTATCTACCTATGCTTGGGCTATTTTATGATTGGGTGTTATCACACGTAGCAGCATATAATTTAGCAACGTGTGTTGAAGGGGTCCGCCTAACATTCCGCCTGGTCTGATAAGGGGAGGGTTTTGAACGATTAGCCTAATGTTTGTGTCCATGGCAACTATAAACACTATAGTACTGAAGATAAACAACGTCAACTTTGACATAACATCCAGGGTGTGCCAACTTCATGGAGCCCTAGATGATGTAGTCTAGTGTGAGCAGAGGATCTGATCTACTCCTTGACGCTTAGGGTTTTGGAGGTGTGTATGATTGTGCATTTGTGCGGCTGCTGCTCAGATTACTCCTCTCCAGTCCCATAATGTGGGTGCAGGGGGAGGGAATGCTGGGGCCAGGCCGGATGGGCAGGGCTATAGATAGGACAGCGACACAGAGCTCAGGTCATACTGTCAGACAGCTCGACAGGTGCAGCGCAGAGGAGCCAGCCATCTCCTCTCCCTCTTTTCTCAGACACACACACAGTCTTTTCCACTCGAGCCCGGCTGTCGGCTAAACAGCCGATTACAGACTCCTTTTAAGCCAGTTACTTTTTCCACCTAAATGAACGAGGCTACTTTTCAATTTGCTAGTCAGAAAGTCAGCCACGCCCCCTCCCGCTAGAATGAACGGTATGCATTTTCTAGCGATCTACCGGAGATTTTAGAGTTCCCAGGTTTGTTTTGAACGCGGCATCAAACGACAACGGAAGGCAGGCTTCGTCAGCACGTCACACACCACTTTGCAATGAGCTGGAGGCAGTTACGTACCCAATGCATATGGGCCTGATAAATTTGTCAAATGCCCGGTAAATTTAAAATGTTTGCCGGTCAAATATCCCATTTTCCTAACGAAAACCCTGGTGTATCTGTGTGTTTGGGTCTTGGGACTTGTCTAAAGTCAGTACAGCCAATCTGCCAACTTCTGTCTGTGGCGTCCACACAGTTTGGGTTACACATTAATATGACCCCACGGTGGAAAGGTGAGACTCTCACGAACACGTACATGTCAGTTGTTGCTGTAGCCCACAGGCCTCACGACTCGTCTGAAGCTCCCCGGGTACCAGTTGAAAAAATGAATGGAAGTATATATGGAGACCTGTGCCAAAAATAAGGGGTTAAATACAGTGCATTCGGAAAGTATTCAGACCCCTTCCTTTTTTTCACATTTTGTTACGTTACAGCATTCTAAAATTGATTCAATTGTTTTTTTTCTTATCAATCTACACACAATACCCCATAATGACAAAGCAGAAACATGTTAGAATTTTTTGCAAATGTATTAAAAATAAAAAACGGATCACATTTACATAAGTATTCAGACACTTTACTCAGTACTTTGTTGAAACACCTTTGGCAGTGATTAGTCTATATTCTTCTTGGGTATGATGCTACAAGCTTGGCACACCTGTATTTGGGATGTCCCGAAGTGCTATGGAGCAGCTCCGTTCGTCTTTGCCTCGATCCTGACTAGTCTCCCAGTCCCTGCCGCTGAAAAACATCCCCACCACATGATCCTGTCACTACCATGCTTTACCAAAGCGATGGTGCCAGGTTTCCTCCAGACGTGACGCCTGGCATTCAGGCCAAAGAGTTTAATCTTGGTTTCATCAGACCAGAGAATCTAGGAGGGGCTTCTGTCTGGCCACTTTACCATAAAGGCCTGATTGGTGGAGTTTTGCAGAGATGGTTGTCTTTCTGGAAGGTTCTCCCATCTCCACAGAGGAACTCTGGAGCTCATCGGGTTCTTGGTCACCTCCCTGACCAAAGCCCTTCTCCCCCAATTGCTCAGTTTGGCTGAGCGGCCAGCTCTGGGAAGAGTCTTGGTGGTTCCAAACTTCTTCCATTTAAGAATGATGGTGGCCACTGTGTTCTCGGATCTTCAATGCTGCATCATTTTTGTTTGGTACCCTTCTCCAGATCTCCAGACATGCACTGTCAACTGTGGGACCTTTTATATAGACAGGTGTGTGCCTTTCAAAATCATGTCCAATCAATTGAATTTACCGCAGGTGAACTCCAGTCAAGTTCACAAACACTTCACATTTCCATATCATAAAACTCATGTAATTTAGTGTCAATGTTTATGGTCACTGTTTCATGTACAGTATGGATGCATCGGGCCCAGGTTCAAATGGTTAAGATATGAGTGCATCGGTTAGTGGCTCCGCAAACCGATCCAAATGTAGCACGCTTCGGTCAGAAAACCTATTAAAATGTTACAAATTGCCGGTTCACTGAAAGATTTTGCTCAAATGACTTTTTCTACCTTCCCAAAAATGCCTAATATTTTTGTGACAACTGCGTCCTCTCCAGTGTCGAAGTAAGCATGTAATTATGTTGACAGTCATAGATCTACTAGTTATTTTGCATACCGAATAGCCCCAGGCAATATCAGTAGCCAGCTTCAAATGTTTGTAAAATGGCTTGCACATTATTAGGCTTTATTAGTTGAGTGACAACCAATGTAATTTGCTAGGTTATTTTTATAAAATGTGATGTTAAATGGCCTGCGTACTCACCAGACATGTAACCCATTGAGCATGTTTGGGATGTTCTGGATCAACGTGTACAACAGTGTGTTCCAGTTCCCCAGAAACTTCGCACAGCCATTGAAGAGGAGTGGGACAACATTCCACAAGCCATAATCAACAGCCTGATCAACTCTTTTTTTCTATTTTTTTACCCCTAATTCATGCTATCCAATTGGTAGTAGTTCTTGTCTCATCGCGGCAACTTCCATACGGAATCAGGAGAGGCGAAGGTCGAGAGCCGTGCACACAATCAAACCAAGCCACACTGCTTCTTGACACAATGCCCACTTAACCCTGAAGCCAGCCGCACCATTGTTTTCGGAGGAAACACTGTACACCTGGCGACCCTGTCAGCGTGCAGGAGTCACTAGTGCGATGGGACAAGGACATCCCTGCCAACCAAACCCCTCCCCTAACCCGGATGACGCTGAGCCAATTGTGCACCGCCCATGGGTCTCCCGGTCGCGGCTAGCTGCGACAGAGCCTGGACTCGAACCCAGAATCTCTTGTGGCACAGCTAGCGCTGCGATGCAGTGCCTTAGCGCAGTGCTCTATCTCGGGAGGCCACAGTCTGATCAACTCAATGCGAAGGAGGTGTCGCGTGAGGCAAATCGTGGTCACGCCAGAAACTGACTGGTTTTCTGATCCACGCCCCTACCTTTTTTTTTTTTAGGTATCTGTGACCAACAGATGCATATCTGTATTCCCAGTCATGTGACATCCATAGATTAGGGCCTAATGAATTTATTTCAATTGACTGATTTCCCTATATGAACTATTGCATGTTTCTTTTTGTGTGTGTGTGGATATAGATATCTGTCAGCAACGAGTATGGCTGAAACAGCCGAATCCACTAATTTGAAGAGATTCCGCTGTCAATCAACATGCATGCAGGAAGGCAGATGCATACAACTTTACAACCACAGCAATGGATTTGAGATATTTATGTACACACACACTACTGTTCAAAAGTTTGGTGTCACTTAGAAATGTCCTTGTTTTTGAAAGAAAAGCCTTTTTTTTGGTCCATTTAAAATAACATCAAATTGATCAGAAATACACTGTAGACATTGTTAATGTTATAAATGACTATTGTAGCTGGAAACGGCTTTTTTTTTTAAAAAGAAGAAAAAAAAGGAATATCTACATAGGCTTACAGAGGCCCATTATCAGCTCTAACCAGAAAAGAAAGAGTGGGAGGCTCCGGTGCACAACTGAGCAAGAGGACAAGTACATTGGAGTGTTTAGTTTGAGAAACCGACGCCTCACAAGTCCTCAACTGGCAGCTTCATTAAATAGTACCCGCTAAACACCAGTCTCGACGTCAACAGTGAAGAGGCGACTCCGGCATGCTGGCCATCTAGGCAGAGTTCCTCTGTCCAGTGTCTGTGTTCTTTTGCCCATCTTAATCTTTTCTTTTTATTGAGCAGTCTGAGATGGCTTTTTCTTTGCAACTCTGCCTAGATGGCCAGCATGCCGGAGTCGCCTCTTCACTGTTGACGTTGAGACCGGTGTTTTGCGCGTACTATTTAATGAAGCTGTGAGAGATCTTCAGTTTCTTGGCAATTTCTCTCATGGAATAGCCTTCATTTCTCAGAACAAGAATAGACTGATGAGTTTCAGAAGAAAGTGCTTTGTTTCTGGCCATTTCGAGCCTGTAATCAAACCCACAAATGCTGATGCTCCAGATACTCAACTAGTCTAAAGGACAGTTTTGCCATTGGAACACAGGAGTGATGGTTGCTGATAATGGGCCTCTGTACGCCTATGTAGATATTCCATAAAAAATCAGCCGTTTTCAGCTACAATAGGCATTTACAACATTAGCAATGTCTACACTGTATTTCTGATCAATTTGATGTTATTTTAATAGACAAATGTGCTTTTCTTTCAAAAACAAGGACATTTCTAAGTGACCTCAAACTTTTGAACGGTAGTATGTGTATTATTTGCCCTAGATTTTAGGAAATGGCAGTTACAGGTGTTAAACGTTGAGTCACATTGGCAATAGAACAAGGTTTCAAATTATGCCCAACTGACTTATAACGGGGATCTTTGGATTGCATAAACAAAAACAGTAATTGTGTGATGGTGGGGATGCAGAGTTGTGTTCCAGAAAAACTATGTGTGGTTGCTTTAGTTCCTCAATGGCACAGCTAGGAGAGCTAAAAAAACATATTGTCCTCTCGCTCAAACCTTTTAATTCTTTTGTCTTACCTACCCCACATTTTACTGGAATATTCTTATGTTACTGAATTTATCCAGAGAATTTTCAGATTTTGTTAACAAATGCGGTGAAAAGTACAGTAAATGTAAAATGCACATACAATCAACACTGTTTGGATTGCCTTGTCAGGTGAAATGTTGTGTACTCAACTTTGGTATAAAAAAAATTGCCCATCTCCAAACTGTTCCCATTCAATTGCTACGATGCTTATGCATATGCTTTTTGTATTTCTTCTGTAAGAACATTTCAATTTAGGCCTATATAGGACAATTCCAACGAGTGAAAAGGGTTATTAATAAGAGATCTGTGGGTCAGTTGCTAAACAAGTATTTTTTTGTGGGAATAAATTACATACTGCCATTCACAAAGAGTTGCAAACACTTGTTAATTATTTCAGTAAATGAACTGATGTCGTGCTAGCTCTTTTTATTAGCACGTATGGACCCAGAACTTAATTGGAATCAAGGCATTAGAATGTACCAGAAGCCGCCACAAATAGAATTTGTTCTGCAAAAATGTCTTAACCCGAGGGGAGCCTGTCTGGCTACTTTTTCTATTTGGCTGGCAACTCCATGTGCTGTGGAAAACGCTGCACACGCGCCCACACTAGTCTATTAGCCTCACTAATCCATTTTAACAGTGCAAAAATACGCCCTAATTTTTTTTTACTTTTAATCCCACCATTTTGTTTTCTTAGAGGAAGGTCCAATTTAGAATCTGACAGTTTAAGCCAAAGCATTGAAACAATTTAGTTGGCTTGCGGTGCTCATAGTCACACACAACCTCAATGTGATGGTTGTGCCACTCTGCTCGCAAAGCTGTCATAGACAGCAGCTGTTTAGAGAAAGACAGACCATCCGCATGATTAGCCAATAGAAAATATCAAGAGGCTTATGACCAAACGGTGAGTTCACCGACCCTAATCGAGAGTGGAAATCCGCAGAGATGGCTGAAGACTTCTGACAGATGCACTGTGGGTGAACCGCTCAGCTGTAACATAAGTCAGAAGAGACATTTGATTACGGAAAACGTCCCACGAGACTTGCATGTTTGCACAACAAAGGCATGTTTTTTTTCCCCCAATGCTATTTTTTCCCACTCAACAGGAATAGGCCTACTGGCGGCCCATTCTGGCACCACAGATAAGCATGGGCTGGAATGTTGACTGTTTGTTTGCAAGGAGATACTCTGTAGCCTACACCATACCACTGATGCAGAACCCATCTTTTTGTTGAAGATAAGTGGGTTTTTCTGCTATGGGAAGTTAAACGTGATGGTGTTTGTAGATGTGGTGTTGTCATGAGCAGAGTAGTCAGTCAGGAGAAGCTAATGTGTGTGTGTGTGTGTCTCTCTCTCTCTCTCTCTCACACACACACACACACACACACACACACACACACACACACACAGTCATAATGGCCTCCTTGGGGGGTGGGGGGAGCATGGTCTACTTAAATTAGACACTGCTGCTGAGGCGCTTTGCAAAATTAGCCCCGTTCCCCCTCTACCTCTGGGGTAAATTAAGTAAAATTGGCGTAGGCCTACACCCCCCCAGACTACCTATGTCATATTTCAAATCCATTGCTGTGGTTGTAGAGTTGTATGCATCTGCCTTCCTGTGTGCATGTTGATTGAAAAAATATTGACTGCCATTGAATGATTGCATATTTAGCGACTGGTGAAGCAACACCACATCTAGCTTTGTTTAAAAGCCTCATGGCCTAGTTTATCCTCCCCAATTCTTCTTTGTTACTGTGTTTTGTCCACCACTGTCGTTTCCCCTTTTTGAGGTCCTTAAATTAGCCTCTCTAAACTGATGGTTAGCACATGTTGTTGGGGTTGAGGCATCCCAGGCACTCTACTAAGGACTGTGTTCTAGAGCTGTGACTCATGTGGAAACTGGTCAACCAGTGCATGTGGTACAGTAGCTCTCTGTCACAGGTCTCTCAGGATCATTTATTTTTGGTCTCCACAATTTTGTTCTGTTGATTTGTTTGGAGTTGGTCTCCGTTGTGTTGCAGATGACCAGTACACACTTCTATAGCCTGCAGCAGAGTGAGGTGCAGATTGTATGCTGTGGTGTAGCCTAACGTGCAAGGGCGCTTATTCAAAGCATGTAATGCCAACCACCTCCATTAGCGTGATCCTAACATGGCATTGCCTTATCATAAACAAGCTCATTGAGGGTGTTCCTATGTTTCATGAACTGAAATAAAAGAACCCAGAAATGTTCCAAATGTACAAAAAGCTTGTTTCTCTACGTTGTGCACAAATGTGTTTACATCCCTGTTATTGAGCATTTCTCATTTGCCAAGATAATCCATCCACCTAACAGGTGTGGTATATCAAGAAACTGTTTAAACAGCATGATCCTTACATAGTTGCAGCTTGTGCTGGGGACAATAAAAGGCCACTCTAAAATGTGCAGTTTTGTCACATGACACAATGCCACAGATGTCTCAAGTTTTGGAGGGTGCGTGCAATTGGCATGCTGACTGCAGAATGTCTACCAGAGCTGTTGCCAGAGAATTTAATGTTAATTTCTCTACCATATGTTGTTTTAGAGAATTTGGCAGTACGTTCAACCGGCCTCACAACCGCAGACCACGTTTAAGGGGTTGTGTGGGCGAGCGGTTTGCTGATGTCAATGTTGTGAATAGAGTGCCCCATGGTGGCGGTGGGGTTATTCCATGGCCTACATACTCACCAGACATGTCACCCGTTGAGCATGTTTGAGAGGCTCTGGATCGACGTGTACGACACAGTGTTTCAGTTCCCACCCAAAATCCAGCAAGTTCACACAGCCATTGAGGAGTGGGACAACATTCCATAGGCCACAATCAACAGCCTGATCAACTCTATGCAAAGGAGAAGTTGTGCGCTGCATGAGGCAAATGGTGGTCACACCAGATACTGACTAGTTTTCTGATCCACACCCCTACCTTTTTATTAAGGTATCAGTGACCAACAGATGCATATCTGTATTCCCAGTCATGTGAAATCCATAGATTAGGGCCTAATGAATTTATTTAAATTGACTGATTTCCTTATATGAACTGAAACTCAGTAAAATCTTAAATTGTTGCGTTTATATTTTTGTTCAGTATACAGGGCTCCAGACTGCAACTTATTGCCTATTTCGCTTTGGCCCCCTGCTGTGATGGGCGAACCACTATCTCTCTCCCCTCACGTGCGCCCCGAAAAATGCTTTCTGTTTTAAAAATGCAATTATGGGGGGGGAAACTTTAGACTACTGTTGTCCCTGTTGAAGAGAGAAGCATTTCAGCATTTTTTGCATCGCTCAATATTGAGCTAGTAGCTCACTGTTTTATAACTGAGCTATCTGATGTGGCTTTGAGATACGGAGCATGTGAAATGCGCATCGTCCATTTTGCGAGTGCATATATCGTTTTTTAGGACTCTACATTTACTGTTAGATTAACACATGGCTACTAGCAGTGGGTATTATATTTAGAGTTAGAGATCATCGACCTAATGTGTTATCGTGAATTGGCTCTGAATGAATCAATCAATAAAATGTATAAAGCCCTTTTTACGTCAGCAGATTCCAAAGTGCTATACAGAAACTCAGCCTAAAACTGGGTTTCAAACAGCAAGCAATGCAGATGTAGAAGCAGGTCGAGAGAGGGGGGTCGAGAGCCACAGCACAGTAGACTATATGATTATAGACATTGACCCTTTATCTCTCAGCTCATTCACCGTCAAGCCACTAACATCTCTGTCTGATCACAGCCAAATTACCTTGTTCCTCAAAAGAACAGACATGGAAACAACCATACATTCACAGCCCAGTAAAGCTATACAACATCAGAAATTCATACAGATTGGCCCAAAACAGCACAGAAGAATACCAGAAAGCAACCAGAATCCAAACACTCTTAAGAACTTTCTGGACACCACATCCACTAACAGTAAAGAAAGCATCAATCTAGCAGTAAAAAACATCAAAATATTCAGGCAAACGGCAAATGAAGCACAACTGAAACTGATAAAACTAAATACCACAGACAAGATGGCGCCGAAGAACATAGCTGAAGTTTTACATTCTCCCAACCAGTTGTGCTATTTAACTTATTGTGTACGTAATGTTGCTGCTACCGTCTCTTATGACCGAAAATAACTTCTGGACATTAGAACAGCGATTACTCACCGCGGACTGGAAGAAACTTTTTCCTTTAACGAGTCTGACGAGAAGGATATCCTGCTTTCACTGGAACAGGCCCAAACCCCTGCCTTTTTGCGTGAAGAAAAGACGAAGGGAAAGGGCCGCAGATCGGGCAGCCTTCTGAGAATCCGTAGGCGAACGAGTAAACTTCCTCTGCCATCCATTCTTCTTGCTAACGTGCAATCATTGGAAAATAAAATTGATGACCTACGATTTAACATTATCCTACCAACGGGACATTAAAAACGGTAACATCTTATGTTTCACCGAGACGTGGCTGAATGACGATACGGACAAGATAGAGCTAGCGGGATTTTCCATGCACCTGCAGAACAGAGACGCTACCTCTGGTAAGACGAGGGGTGGTGGTGTGTCTATTTGTCAATAACAGCTGGTGCGCGATATCTAATTTTAAAGAAGTCTCGAGGTATTGCTCGCCCGAGGTAGAGTACCTTATGATAAGCTGTAGACCACACTATCTACCAAGAGTTCTCATCTATATTATTCTTAGCGGTCTATTTACCACCACAGAACGAAGCTGGCACTTAGACCGCTCTCAACCAACTCTATAAGGCCATAAGCAAAGAAGAAAATGCTCACCCAGAAGCGGCGCTCCTAGTGGCCAGGGACTTTAATGCAGGCAAACTTAAATCAGTTTTACCACATTTTTACCAGCATGTCACATGTGCAACCAAAGAAGAAAATCCTAGACCACCTTTACTCCACACACAGATGTATACAAAGCTCTCCCCCGCCCTCCATTTGGCAAATCTGACCATAATTATATCCTCCTGATTCCTGCTTTACAAGCAAAAACTAAAGCAGGAAGTACCAATGACTCGCTCAATATGGAAGTGGTCAGATGGCGCGGATGCTACACTACAGGACTGTTTTGCAAGCACAGACTGGAATATGTTCCGGAATTCATCCAATGGCATTGAAGAGTACACCACCTCAATTATTGGCCTCATCAATAAGCGCATCAACGACGTCGTCCCCACAGTGACTGTACGTACATATCCCAACCAGAAGCCATGGATTACAGGCAACATCTGCATTGAGCTAAAGGCTAGAGCTGCTGCTTTCAAGGAGCGGGAGACTAAACCCGGACGCTTATAAGAAATCCTGCTATGCCCTCAGACGAGTCATCAAACAAGCAAAGCGCCAATACGGGATTAAGATTGAATCCTATTACACCAGCTCTGACGCAAACCACCATAGTCCCTGTGCCCATCGAAGCGAAGGTAACCTGCCTAAATGATTACCGCCCCGTGGCACTCACATCGGTAGCCATGAAGTGCTTTGAAAGGCTGGTCATGGCTCACAACAGCATCCTCCCGGACACCCACTCCAATTCGCACACCGCCCCAACAGATCCACAGATGACGCAATCTCAATCGCACTCCACACTCAGGGGTGTGTAGTTAGGCCCCTCCTGTATTCCCTGTTCACCCACGACTGTGTGGCCAAACACGACTCCAACACCATCATTAAGTTTGCTGATGATACAACAGTAGCAGGCCTGATCACCGACGACGACGAGACTGCCTATAGGGAGGAGGTCAGAGAACTGGCAGTGGTGCCAGCACAACAACCTCTCCCTCAATGTGATCAAGACAAACGAGCTGATCGTGGACTACAGGAAAAGGCAGGCTGAACAGGCCCCCATTAACATCGACAGGGCTGTAGTGGAGCGGGTCGAGAATTTAAAGTTCCTTGGTGTCCACATCACCAATGAGCTATCATGGTCCAAACATACCAAGACAGTCATGAAAAGGGCACGACAAAACCTTTTCCCCCTCAGGAGAAAAGATTTGGCATGGGTCCCCAGATCCTCAAAAGGTTCTACAGCTGCATTATCTAGAGCATCTTGACCGGTGGCATCACCGCCTGGTACGGCAACTGCTCGGCATCTGACCGTAAGGCGCTACAGAGGGTAGTGTGTACAGCCCAGCACATCACTGGGGCCAAGCTTCCTGCCATCCAGGACCTATACAATAGGCGGTGTCAGAGGAAAGCCCATTAAAATTGTCAAATACTCCAGTCACCCAAGTCAGACTGTTTTCTCTGCTACCGCACGGCCAGCGGTACCAGAGCGCCCAAGTCTAGGACCAAAAGGCTCGTCAACAGCTTCTACCCCCAAGCCATAAGACTGCTGAACAATTAATAAAATCTCCACCGGACAATTAACATTGCTACTCGCTGTTTATTATCTATGTATAGTCACTTCACCCCACCTACATGTACAAATTACCTCAACTAACCTGTACCCCGCACACTGACTCGGTACCGGTGCCCCCTGTATATAGCCTCGCTATTCTTATTGTTACTTTTTTAAATGACTTTTTATTTTAGTCTACTTGGTAAATGTTTTCTTAACTCTTCTTGAACTACACTGTTGGTTAAGAGCTTGTAAGTAAGCATTTCATGGTAAAGTCTATACTTGTTGTATTCGGCGCATGTGACAAATAAAGTTTGCTTTGAGAAGACAACTGGTTTGATGCCGATTCGTAAAATTATGAGAAAATCTTAGAGCACTATCAAACCAAAAGCACAGAGACCCAAATAATGGTGAATTACGCCTTCATTAGTGTGAGGCTTTAAAACTCTCTAAACGTACACTCAGAATTTAAAAAGCACAGTACAACAAGAAGCAACTGACACTAATTGAGGAGTCCATAAACACAAACAACTTCTTGCAAAATTGGGAAAAAAATGAAACTAGAGGAATTTGCAATTACAAAATAGTGGCATATAGACAGCCCATTTTAAAACACTACAACACCGTTCAAATTGATGCGAAAGCAGAACAATGGCAAATTAATGACAAGTTGAATCGATTTAAAAAAGCTATTTGACTCTCCAATTACTGACCAGGAACTCTAAGAAACTTCAGACCCTCAAATAAAAAATAAAGACATGCTTACCTGATGGCATCCTAAATGACATGCTGAAATTCACTAGTGCAAAATTTCAATTGGCAATATTTAAGCTGTTTAATTTGATCCTGATTGTAGGTTATTTCCCCGACATCTGGAATCAAGGACTCATAACCCCAATCTTTAAGAACGGAGACAAATGTGTCCCTAACAATTAGAGGCATTATGTGAATATAGTAACCTTGTCGAGGTTTTCTGTAGTATTATAAATGTAAGCGTTCTAAACTTTCGTAATAAGCACAATGTCTTGAGTAAAAGCCAAATTGGATTTATACCCAAACATCACATGACCAATCAGATTTACACCCTACACACCCTGATAGATAAACATGTCCACCAAAATAATACCAAAATGTACGCTTGCTTTATCGACATCCAAAAAGCATTTGATTTTATTTGGCATACAGGACTGTTCTACAAAGTAGTTTAGGGAGTAAATATTACATAATTAAATAAATGTATACTGGCAGTACGTGCAGCATCAAAATTGGCAAGAAAATAATATTCTTTAACCAGGGTTGCAATCTGAGACTTGCACTCTTCAAATTTTACATCAACGAATTGGCTACTATTCTAGAAAAATCCTCAGCCGCTGGTGTTAGTCTCCACAATTTAGAGGTTAAATGCCTGCTCTTCGCAGATGACCTGTACCTGCTGTCACCCATAGCACATGGCCTACAGCAGAGCCTGGACCTGCTAGAGCAGTACCTAAATCCCCAAAACACAAATAATGATTTTCCAGAGAAGATCCAGATTTTAGGGAATTAGACCAAAGTTCTCAATTGGTACAACATTATATAGAGTACTGCACACACTACAATTATTTAGGTTTAAAAATAACCTCAACTGGACAAATTAATGAGGCAGTGAATGAACTGAGAAAGTGCGCAGGCATTCTATGGCATTAAAAAAACATTCAAATTGAAATGCCTATAAAAAGAAATTGGCTGAAACTAATTGAATGTGTCATTGAACCAATTGCACTTTATGGCAGCAAGGTGTGGGGTCCAATTTGCAAAACAAGATTTCACCCAATGGGACAAACATCCAATTGAAACCCTGCATGCAGAGTTCTGTAAGATTCTCCTACATGTCCAGAGGAAAATGACAAACAATGCACGCAGGGCAGAATTAGGCCAGTATCCACTAATAATAAAGACTCAAAAAGAGCAATTAAGTTTTGGAAACATCTAAAATACAGTGAACCCCTCTCATATCATTACCAAGCCCTGCACTGCCAAGAGCTGTGCAAAGAAAAAAGCAGTGGTGTAAATTACTTAACTAAAAATACTTTAAAGTAGTACTTAAGTCGTTTTTTGGGGTATCTATACTTTTACTTCACTACATTCCAAAATATAATATTGTTATTTTTACTCCATTCATTTCCCCTGACAACCCAAAGTACTCGTTACATTTTGAATGCTTAGCAGAAAAGAACACGTGGTAAATCCCGTCTGCCTATGGTCTGGCGGACTCACTAAACGTAAATGCATCTTTTGTAAATGTCAGTGTTGGAGTGTGCCCCTGGCTATCTGTAAGTGTTAAAAACAAGAAAATGGTGCCGTCTGCTTTGCTTAATATAAGGAATTTGAAAGGATTTATACTTTTACTTTTGATACTGAAGTATATTTTAGCAATTGCATTTTCTTTTGATATTTAAGTGTTTAAAACCAAATACTTTTACTCAAGTAGTATTTTACTAGGTGACTTTTACGAGAGTAACTTTTTATTAAGGTATCTATACTTTTACTCAAGTATGACAATTGGGTACTTTTTCCACCACTGGAAAAGAGTCCCCTCATCCAGCTGGTCCGGAGCTGAGTTCACAAACCGTGTTCTACCTACACACTGAAGCCTCAGTGCCAGAACATCCAAACAGAGTAAACCAAATTACAACAGAGTCAAAACTACATTACTTATTGGAAAACACAGCACAAAGTAAAATGCATTGCTATCTGGCCCTAAATCGATAGTACACCATGGCAAACTACTTGAACATGGTTAGTGATCAAAACCTTAGAAAAACCAAGAGAGAGGTCAGGGTTCCATAGCCGCAGGCAGAACAGATGGAACTGGGGCAGCAGGTGGACTGGACAGCCAGCAGTCATCAGGCCAGGTAGTCCTGAGGTATGATCCTAGGGCTCAGATCCTCCGGGAGGGGAGAGAGAGAATTAGAGGGAGCACACTTAAATTCACACAGAACACCAGATAAGACAGGAGAATTACACCAGATATAACCGACTGATCCTAGCCCCCCGGCACATAGTCTATTGCAGCATAGATACTGGAGGCTGAGAGGCGGGTCAGGGAACACTGTGGCCCCGTCCGACAATACCCCCTGACAGGGCCACCCAGGCAGGATATAACCCCCTGACAGGGCCACCCAGGCAGGATATAACCCCATCCACTTTGCTAAAGCACAGCCTCCACACCACTAGAGGGATATCAACAGACCAACTTACTACCCTGAGACAAGGCCCACGAAGATCTCCTCCACTGCACGAGCCCAAGGGGATGCCAAACCGGACAGGAAGATCACATCTGTGACTTAACCCACTCAAGGTACTCACCCCTCCTAGGGATTGCATGGAAGAGCACTAGCTAGCCAGTGACTCAGCCCCCGTAATAGGGTCAGAGGCAGAGAATCCCAGTGTAGAGAGGGGAGCCGGTCAGGCAGAGACAGCAAGGGTGGTTCGTCCCTCCCATGCCTTGCCCGTTCACCTTCGCACCCCTTGGCCAGACTACACTCAATCGTAGGACCTACTGAAGAGATGAGTCGTCAATAAAGACTTAAAGGTCGAGCCCGAGTCTGCGTCTCTCACATGGATAGGCAGACCATTCCATAACAATCTGGCTCTATAGGAGAAAGCCCTGCCTTTAGCTGTTTGCTTAGAAAATTCTAGGGACAATAAGGAGGCCCGCGTCTTGGTAGCGTACATGTAGGTATGTACGGCAGGACCAAATCGGAGAGATACAGTAGGTAGACGCAAGCCCATGTAATGCTTTGTAGGTTAGCAGTAAAACCTTGAAATCAGCCCTAGCCTTAACAGGAAGCCGCTGGTGTAAGATTAGCGCATTTTTTGGTTCTAGTCAAGATTCTAGCAGCCATTTTAGCACTAACTGAAATTAATTTAGTGCTTTTATCCAGGTAGCCAGAGAGTAGAGCATTGCAGTAGTCTCTATTAATAAACAAATTCTGGACCCCTATTTTTACAGTAATATATATATATATATATATATATCAACAGTAGCCTAATTGTCAACCCAAAATTCATGACAATCACTGGATTAGGTTGCATCAAAATATCTTGAATTGTGCATTCCAGCTTGAACATGTTAGAGGAAACATCTCAGTAGTTTATTGCACTTCTAAACAAAACACTTGGAATTACTTTATGACATCGTAAGATGAAGATATATACATATACTTATATTTGATCCAGCAATGTTGTTGTTGCAACC
The DNA here is from genome assembly GCF_045679555.1 of Salvelinus alpinus. NCBI lineage: Eukaryota > Metazoa > Chordata > Actinopteri > Salmoniformes > Salmonidae > Salvelinus > Salvelinus alpinus. Next base: position 5,909,347 of record NC_092117.1, read on the forward strand.
AAATGATGGACTTGTGTCACCAATTTTAAAACGGAAAACAATAGTCTGGAGCCCTGATTTTATAGGGTTGGCGGGGTAATTGTACAATCGTGTAACTGATGATTATGGATGAAGACCATCCTAAAAATATAATAAAAGTCATGAACATTTAATTTGACAAAGAAACATGTTTTAATCAACGTCATTTTCAAGTTCCACAAACTTTACCCAAAAGCAGTAAAAGTAAGCCTGGTTCAGATCTTACTACCTACATTGATGAGAGGAGACGAAACTAGAAACTTTCAGAATTCTGTGTTGTGAACAGAGGCGGGTAGAGTAATTCAAATCTGTACTTAAGTAAAAGTACTGTTACTTAGATTGATATTTACTCAAGTCAAGGTAACCCTCTTAAGAAACTACTTAAGTAAGAGTTTTGTTTTTTTAAGTATACGGTCAGAAAACTACTTAAGTGCTGGTTACACATTTTTTACATCTTTATGGTAAATTGTGACAGAAAACAAAAAGATCAACTTAGTGCAATTTAGTTTACATTAATGAATTATTTAAGTATGCCAGTACCATCTTGCAGATGTCCTCCAGCACAGGTAGGCTGTGCAGTTTCAATTGCGGTCTTATTCAAGGTGCTCAATTTCATAAAAAGGTCAACGTTACTCAAGACATTGGAATCGTTTCACAATTTCAATAGCATTAATTTAAATGAATTTCACTCATTTAAACTTTGAAAGCGAATAGCTTGTCATCAAAACTCAAGTCTATGTTGAATAGATTTCATTGGTCAAGACAACCAATCTATGTAACTAAAGTGATTTGGTCAAATGTAACAGATTAAAAAATAACTACTTTCAGACATTACTTGAGTACATGTACAGCCTGACTACAATATTTTATCTTGATACGTTAATAAATACATGCTGTGTTAATTTTGGCATGTTTACCTGCCTACGTACTGTAGATCGCAAACTCATAAGTCAATAGAGCTAACTGGCTAGCTATTACTGTTAGCTAACCATATACAGTTGAAGTCAGAAGTTTACCTACACTTAGGTTGGAGTCATTAAAACTCGTTTTTCAACCACCCCACAAATTTGTTAACAAACTATAGTTTTGGCAAGCCGGTTAGGACATCTACTGTGTGCATGACACAAGTCATTTTTCCAACAATTGTTTAGACAGATTATTTCACTTATAATTCACTGTATCACAATTCCAGGGATCAGAATTTACATACACTAAGTTGACTGTGCCTTTTAAACAGCTTGGAAAATTCCAGAAAAGGATGTCATGGCTTTAGAAGCTTCTGATAGGTTAATTGACATAATTTGAGTCAATTGGAGGTGTACCTGTGGATGCATTTCAAGGCCTACCTTCAAACTCAGTGCCTCTTTGCTTGACATCATGGGAAAATCTAAATAAATCAGCCAAGACCTCAGGGGGGAAAACAATTGTAGACCTCCACAAGTCTGGTTCATCCTTGGGAGCAATTTCCAAACGCCTGAAGGTACCATGTTCATCTGTACAAACAATTGTACGCACGTATAAACACCATGGGACCACGCAACTGTCATACCGTGCAGGAAGGAGACGCATTCTGTCTCCTGGAGATGAATGTCTTTTGGTGCGAAAAGTGCAAATCAATCCCAGAACAACAGCAAAGGACCTTGTGAAGATGCTGGAGAAAACAGGTACAAAAGTATCTATATCCACAGTTAAACGAGCCCTATATCGACATAACCTGAAAGGCCGCTCAGCAAGGAAGAACCCAGTGCTCCAAAACCGCCATAAAAAACCCAGACTACGGTTTGCAACTGCACATGGGGACAAAGATCGTACTTTTTGGAGAAATGTCCTCTGGTCGGATGAAACAAAAATAGAACTGTTTGGCCATAATGACCATCGTTATGTTTGGAGGGAAAAAGGGGAGGCTTGCAAGCCGAAGGACACCATCCCAACCGTGAAGCACGAGGGTGGCAGCATCATGTTGTGGGGGTGCTTTGCTGTAGGAGGGACTGGTGTACTTCACAAAATAAATGGCATCATGAGGTAGGAAAATTATGTGGATATATTGAAGCAACATCTCAAGACATCAGTCAGGAAGTTAACGCTTGGTCGCAAAATGGGTCTTCCAAATGGACAATGACCCCATGCATACTTCCAAAGTTGTGGCAAAATGGCTTAAGGACAACAAAGTCAAGGTATTGGAGTGGCCATCACAAAGCCCTGACCTCCAGCCTATAGGAGGCCTACAAACCTGACTCAATTACACCAGCTCTGTCAGGAGGAATGGGCCAAAATTCACCCAACTTATTGTGGGAAGCCTGTGGAAAGCTATCTGAAACGTTTGACCCAAGTTAAATAATTTAAAGGCAATGCTACCAAATACTAATTGAGTGTATGTAAACTTCTGATGAAAGAAATTAAAGCTGAAATAAATCATTCTCTACTGTTATTCTGACATTTCACATTCTTAATATAAAGTGGTGATCCTAACTGACCTAAGACGGGACATTTTTACTAGGATTAAATGTCAGGAATTGTGAAACTGAGTAAATGTATTTGGCTAAGGTGTATGTTAACTTCTGACTTCAACTGTAGCTACAAAGATTTGTTAGCTAGCTACCCGCGAAGAATTGAGATCTACCTTGCATAACGTTCGATTTAGTTCATTTTTACATTATGATTCACAAAGCTAGCTGATAGTTGTGAAGTACAACTTTACTACTTGTATATCTTGGTTCGTCTCTATTGCCATTATCCTGGCTGGAATAAATTTCAGTGAATGGGGTAAGTCCATACTAAGTCAATAGGGATAACCTGCTAGCTAGCCACAAAGAATTGTTAGCTAGCTACCCATGAAAAATTCACATCTACCTTGCATAACATCTGCTCTTTCCATGAAATGGACTGACCAGGTGAAAGATATGATCCCTTGTTGATGTCACTTGTTAAATCCACTTCAATCAGTGTAGATGAAGGGGAGGAGATTGGTTAAAGAAGGAATTTTAAGCCTTGAGACAATTGAGACATGGATTGTGTGTGCCCCTCGGTGGATGAATGGGAAAAAATGTAAGATTTAAGTGCCTTTGAACAGCGTATTAATAGTAGGTGCACCTGTTTGTCAAGAACCGCATCACTGCTGGGTTTTTCATGCTCAACAGTTTCCCATGTGCATCGAGAATGATCCACCACCCAAAGGACATCCAGCCAACTTGACACAATTGTGGGAGGCATTGGAGTCAGGGTTTCAGTTAGGGAAATGTGGCGCCTGACATTTTAATCTACCAGACATTTGAGAAGTTTACTGGACCATATGTTTTGGGTGCGCATCCTGATTAGGTTGTCCACCCAAGGTGGTCAGAATTACAGAAGTCACATTTTAGAATATGGTAATTCATATTAACAGAACATGCAAGTCGTAGATGCAACGACATGTGGTCCTTTTTACCGAATTCTGATGTGCACTTTGAACATGTTAGAATAACTGTCCACATTTACTTTTTCACAAAATCACTAGCCTATGTCAATCTACTATAGTAGAAAAGTTTAGGCGGCCTATTCGATTGGTCAGCTTGTCGAGAAAAATGGCCCATTCTGGGACAGTTGTGGGACGATAGATCCCAAATTCATACAACCGGTAGGCCTAGGCTACATAAAAAAATAAGCTATTTTTAATCAATAAGTCTGATCACAACAGATGAGATCGTAAGCTTAAAATGGTGATCAACTATTTCTTCACATAAGCACAGCAATGCTCACAAGGCAGTAGGCTACGTGTGAATGTTCGTTCAGTAATGCAATTAGCGGGAAAACACTGTTGCCAAAAATGGGCACTTGCAAGCAGTTTTATCTAATGGAAAATAGCCATTATAAATTTAGAAAGAGAGGAGATCTAATAGGCTACTTTGAGGCAAGGTAAGACATGCCTCATATGTATTAAAGCGTTCAAGTTTCAAACAATTAAGTCTGTTTTCAAAATGCATACTGCCTCCAGCTCAGTGAAAAGTGTTATGTGACGCGCTGATGAAGCCTGCCTTCCGTTGTCGTTTGACGCCGCGTTCAAAACTCGGAAATCTTCCTACTTAAGTGCATTCAAGAAGACTGGGAAAAATAGTTTTTGAAAAGTCATCCACCTCGGAATTCCAACCCGGGAACTGGACTTTAATAGAACTCTTACTTTCTGTCCTGAAAATCACCGACATCATGATTTGACCTCGCATTTTTCAGAGTTCCCAGTTGTCTTGAAAGCACCACAAGATGCTGCTGCTGCAGCAGCAGAGGGTAGTGCGTACTACAGAGGGTCGTGCGTACGGCCAAGCTTCCTGCAATCCAGGACCTATATAATAGGCATGTCAGAGACTCCAGTCACCCAAGTCATATACTTTTTTCTCTGCTTCCGCACGGCAAGCGCTACCAGAGCGCCAAGTCAAGGACCAAAAGGTTCCTTAACAGCTTCTACCCCTAAGCCATAAGCCTGCTGAACAATTAATCATTTGGCCACCGGACTATTTACATTGTCCCCCCAGCCCCCATTTGTTTTGTGCACTACTGCTACTCTGTTTATTATCTATGCATAGTCACTTCACCCCTACCTACATGTATAAATTACCTTTAACCTGTACCCCCGCACACTGACTCGGTACCGGTACCCCCTGTATATAGCCTCATTATTGTTACTTTTTATAGTTTTTTTTACTTTAGTTTATTTGGTAAATATTTTCTTAACTCTCCTTGAACTGCACTGTTGGTTAAGGGCTTGTAAAGTAAGCATTTCACAGTAAGGTCTACACTTGTATTCGGCGCACGTGACAAAGTTTTATTTGAGTGTCTAGAATTGAATGTAGGTCAATAAGTCTACTTTAAGATGATTTGGACATGGAGCGTGAAAAATGCATTGGCTTGCATTGGATTTGTGCCACAAATTCTTAAAAAGTTAGCATTTGGAGACGGTGGCCAGGTAAACCAAAGCATGGATTGCTGTCTTACCTTGTTCATAAACTGCTTACAGAGTAAGAAAAGCAACCAATAGGCCATTTTGTAATTTGGGTGAACTATTCCTTTAAGCTTTTTCCTCCTGAACAGATATCCCAGTGTGTGATGATAGTGCTGTGTGGTGGGGTTGCTCTCTCCATAGTATTGGGTTCTTGCCTCCTTCACTCATGCTGCCAAACATCCTAGTAAAACTGACTGTCCTACCGATCCTTGACTTCGGCGATGTCATTTACAAAATAGCCTCCAACACTCTACTCAGCAAATTGGATGCAGTCTATCACAGTGCCATCCGTTTTGTCACCAACGCCCCATATACTACCCACCACTGCGACCTGTATGCTCCCATTGGCTGGTCCTCGCTGCATATTCCTCGCCAAACCCACTGGCTCCAGGTCATCTATAAGTCTTTGCTAGATAAAGCTCCGCCTTATCTCAGCGCACTGGTCACCATAGCAACACCCACCCGTAGCACACACTCCAGCAGGTATATTTCACTGGTCATCCCCAAAGTCAACACCTTTTTGGCTGCCTTTCCTTCCAGTTCTCTGCTGCCAATGACTGGAACGAATTGCAAAAATCATTGAAGTTGGATTACCGATCATTACAGCTGTACATAGCCCATCTGTACATAGCCTATCCAACCAACTACCTACCTCATCCCCATTTTTGTTTTTGTTTTCCTGCTCTTTTGCACACCAGTATTTATACTTGCACATCCTCATCTGCACATATGTTACTCCAGTGTAAATTTCTAAATTGTAATTACTTTGCCACTATTGGCCTATTTATTGCCTTACCTCTTTACTTCATTTGCACACACTGTTTACAGATTTTTCTATTGTGTTATTGACTGTACGTTTGTTTATCCCATGTGTAACTCTGTACTGTTTTTGTTGCACTGCTTTGCTTTATCTTGGCCAGGTCAGTTGTAAATGAGAACTTGTTCTCAACTGGCCTACCTGGTGAAATAAAGTTGTCCCTTGGGGATATTTTTGTACCTCTCACACAATTGGGTGTTTCCCCAGAGTAAGGGCCCCTGCCAGTAGGTAGTCTGCGCTAATGACTAGGGATGTAACGATTCACCGATACGCATTGGTTCAAATGTTTAACACTGTACCCAAACCAGACGTGTGTGTAAATAGATTTTGTCCCCCCACACCAAACGCAATGACGACATGCCGGTTGTAATATCAAAACACTCAGGACAGGTCGAAAAGCATGAAACATTTATGGCAATTTAGCTAGCTAGCTTGCAGTTGCTAGCTAATTTGTTCTGGGATATAAACGTTGAGTTATTTTTCCTGAAATGCACAAGGTCCTCTACTCCGTCAATTAATCCACACATAAAACGGTCAACTGAATCGTTTCTAGTCGTCTCTCCTCCTCCCAGGTCTTTTATTTTTTGGACTTTGTATGGCGATTGGCATCTTACTTTCATAGTATTACCACGACGACCGGCTGAACTCAGTTCATCTTTCAATCACCCACATGGGTATAACCAATGAGGAGATGGCACGTGGGTATTTGACTTGCACCGCTTTCAGCGTCACAAATATAACTGACTTCTATTTTAGCACCTCGTTGGTGCGCGCAATGATTGAATAACATGTATGTGTAAATGTATTTTGTGTGCGAGCGGTGTGGTCAGCATGTTAAGATGTGAGTGCATCGGTCCTCGGGACCCCAAACCGATCCAAGTGCATCGGTCACAAAATATATTCAAACTTTAGGAATTGGGGCGGCAGGTAGCCTAGTGGTTAGAGCGTTGGACTAGTAACCGAAAGGTTACAAGATTGAAAGATCGAATCCCCGAGCTGACAAGGTAATAATCTGTCGTTCCTCCCCTGAACAAGGCAGTTAACCCACTGTTACTAGGCCGTCATTGAAAATAAGAATTTGTTCTTAACTGACTTGCCTAGTTAAATAACGGTAAAATAAATTAAAAGGGCTGGTTCACAATTTTTTTTTGTTCATATGACTTTCTTTCTACCTTCCGAAAATGCCTAATCTTAAGTATGTAACCGTTTTGGCAGTCATTGATCAATAAGTCATTGTGCATGCCAAACAACCCAGGGGTGGTTTGGTAGTTTTGCTTTACAATTAATGTATATGCTCATTTTTAGAAATACAGGGTTAAGTTGATAATTCCATAACGAGGATAACAATCACTTTTTCGACCAAGCACTTAGCGGGAGGAAAATGGAAGTTCACTTTGTAAAAACTTCCAAATATTCTTAACCATTTGATTTTTGAGATGGGGGTGAAATCCAAAGTTGTGCTATATATTCATTGGCTATGTCATAGCAAAATGTAAAGATAAATATTGATACATTACTAGCTCAAACACTTTTAATCTGCAAAAATGTACCAATTCATTAGTGGGTGATGGTGATTTCACATCAAAAGTGGGGGTACAAAAAGCTAACATGGGCCCCCTTATCTGATTGTGGGGTGGTGGATGCCCAATTTCCCAATTTCTCAGCTCAGGTAGACACCATAGACAATTATATGTACATAATTTACACACATACCAACAAACAGAAGTCAGCTCAGACGGATCATGAGCTCCATCAGCAGCAGATTTGAATGTGTTTATGTAACAAATGTTAGTGTAATTCACCGAATCGATTTGATCGGTTCCTCTAATCAAACGGAATCGTTTCAAACTAAAATGTATTGTTGCTGTATCATATCAGAGCCCATGTATCTAGATACATATCAAATCGTCTTGAATGGGAAAGATGGCACATCCCTGCTAATGACTGTTCATGTTTTGTCCCACAGGCGGAGGCCAGGCTGGCTGCAAAGAGAGTGGCCAGGGCGGAGGCGAGGGACATCCGAATGAGAGAACTCGAACGGCAACAGAAAGAGGTGTACACTCTGTCTCACACACACACACACACACACACACACACACACACACACACACACACTTAGTGATACAGGTACAGTCAATGATTCAACTCAAGAAAGAGATCCTGCCATTTCTCTTGTTGAACCAGAAAATGTGTAGGGATATACGAGTGCTGCATGTTCACAGATCAAATCCAGATATCTGTATATAATCCATCTTTCACGTGTATTTTTCTCTTTCCCGTGTATGTAAGTGATGAACCTTGTGTGACTGAGTCTATATCATATGCTAAGGTAGTTGTGTGTTCAACTCCCTGGCACTCCCTCCCCCTGTTCTGTCTAGCTCTCCTCTCGCCACTCCTCATCCAGCAGCAGGAAAAGCTGGGGCTCGATCCACCAATGGATGGTAATGTTAGGCCAGGGAGCATGGGCCTCTCTCTGTACTAACACAGCCTGCTCTGTTGTATATGGGAGCTGCCCTCTATCCCCCTAAACAGTGCCCTCTGATGACAGGACCGTACATCACATTATAAATGTTGTTCTGCGATGTATTTGCTTAGGAGGAGACACCTTTATCTGTGGCTGTGCGTTGAGAGTTGACTTTGGCCTCTTACCTCATTTGGGTCTTTTATGCTATGCAATGAGGCAGTTTGGGGCTAACGTTGATATGCATTGGAATGAGGTACTTTGGTCCTGTTTTCTGTTCTCTAACCACTGTTGAGTGAGCGTTTCTGAAATGTGCGAGTTCCTAGGGCTGTTGGGGTGACCGTATTACCGCCACACCGGCGGTCACGAGTCATGAAGGCAGTCAAATTCCACGTGACAGTAATTAGGTGTCTCTAAACTCAGCACTCTATTGTCCCTCTAATCACTCTGACATCAATGCAAATTTAATGGAAAACCTCATCAAACACTTCATGAGAGCCCATGAGCTCATGTTGCGCAACATTTCTATAGGATATGCAATTGCGTGAGAAAAGCGAGTGATGGCCTCTAAGAGGATCCCATCAGCTTTCTATAGGCTAGGCCTACTATATTTATCAACTTCCCTAATATTAAGCACATTGCTTATCTTTACAACAGGAGTATAGCCTACCCTGGCTGGCATTTAAATGATCCACGGGAAAAGGGTCCTCCATTCGCTATTTAAGTGCGTAAATTACATGTTTCGAGACAGGTGCATGATAATGGTCCATTCTAAATCAAAACAAATTTCACACACAAGATTTAGTATACAGTTGAAGTCGGAAGTTTACATGCACTTCGGTTGGAGTCATTAAAACTAGTTTTTCAACCACTCCACAAGTTTCTTGTTAACAAACTATAGTTTTGGCAAGTCGGGTTAGGACATCTACTTTGTGCACGGCACAAGTCATTTTTCCAACAATTGTTTACAGATTATTTCACTTATAATTCACTGTATCAGAAGTATACATTTAATCCATGGGTCATACATTTACATACACAAAGTTGACTGCCTTTTAACAGCTTGGAAAATTCCAGACAATTATGTTATGGCTTTAGAAGCTTCTGATATGCTAATTGACATAATTTGAGTCAATTGGAGGTGTACCTGTGGATGTATTTCAAGGCCTACCTTCAAACTCAGTGTCTCTTTGCTTGACATCATGGGAAAAACAAAAGGAATCAGCCAAGACCTCAGAAAATAAATTGTAGACCTCCACAAGTCTGGTTCATTCTTGGGAGCAATTTCCAAACGCTTGAAGGTACCACATTCATCTGTACAAACAATAGTACGCAAGTATAAACCCCATGAGACCACGCAGCCGTCATACCGCTCAGGATGGAGACACGTTCTGTCTCCTAGAGATGGACGTACTTTGGTGCGAAAAGTGCAAATCAACCCAGAGCAGCAGCAAAGGACCTTGTGAAGATGCTTGAGGAAACGGGTACAAAAGTATTTATATCCACAGTAAAATGAGTCCTATATCGACATAACCTCAAAGGCCGCTCAGCAAGGAAGAAGCCACTGCTCCAAAACCTCCATTAAAAAAGCCAGACTACGGTTTGCAACTGCACATGGGGACAAATATCGTACTTTTTGGAGAAATGTCCTCTGGTCTGATGAATCAAAAATATAACTGTTTGGCCATAATGACCATTGTTATTTTTGGAGGAAAAAGAGGGAGGCTTGCAAGCCATCCCAACTGTGAAGCACGGGGGTGGCAGCATCATGTTGTGGGGGTGCTTTGCTGCAGGAGGGACTGGTGCACTTCACAAAATAGATGGCATCATGAGATGGAAAATTATGTGGATATATTGAAGCTATATATTATGTGGATACATCTCAAGACATCAGTCAGGAAGTTAAAGCTTGGTCGCAAATGGGTCTTCCAAATGGACAATGACCCCAAGCATACTTCCAAAGTTGTGGCAAAATGGCTTAAGGACAACGAAGTCAAGGTATTGGAGATGCCATCACAAAGCCCTGACCTCAATCCTATAGAAAATTTGTGGGCAGAACTGAAAAAGCGTGTGCGAGCAAGGAGGCCTAAAAACCTGACTCAGTTACACCAGCTCTGTCAGGAGGAATGGGCCAAAATTCACCCAACTTATTGTGGTAAGCTTGTGGAAGGCTTCCCAAAACGTTTGACCCAAGTTAAACAATTTAAAGGCAATGCTACCAAATACTAATTGAGTGTATGTAAACTTCTGACCCACTGGGAATGTGATGAAAGGAATAAAAGCTGAAATAAATCATTTTCTCTACTATTATTCTGACATTTCACATTCTTAAAATAATGTGGTGATCCTAAGACAGGGAATTTTTACAAGGATTAAATGTCAGGAATTGTGAAACTGAGTTTAAATGTACTTGGCTAAGGTGTATGTAAGCTTCCGGCTTCAACTGTATGTAAAGAGAAGATGACATCAAGAATAGTCTGATGGGTGACAATATTAGTCTGTAACTTGTGAATGATATATTGTTATATATGATGCCCAGCTTAATGCAAGAAACAATACCTTTTTATTGGTGACTTTTTTGAATCAGTTGCACACCTCATGTAGCCTAGCTCATCGGCCTATGTTTTGATTTGTAGCACAACTAAAGTTGCCAAATAACTTCTTAAAATTAAGCACATTTAATTTGCTTTACAAGGGGTGTAGAGCCTAACTGGCATACACAAGCACCCCTGGAGACCCATGAGGCGGCACACAATTGGCCCAGCGTCGTCCGGGTTAGGGGAGGGTTTGGCCGGCCGGGATGTCCCTGTCTCATCGCGCTCTAGCGACTCACAAGTTGTAATTAAAAATAAAATGACAAACGATTCCAGAACAATCTGAGAATGTGGGTATCGAGATCCTTTTTCAGGTGAAACGACCCAGCGGAAAGATGTGTGTGTACTAGCTAGTAACTTTTCAAAGGAATTACTGTGTGGAAACACAGGTTTCCTCCTTTATCTTTTGTCTGTGTGGTTGAACAGCTCCTGTTGTAGTGTTTCTGATGGATTAATGGAGCTGCACAGGTTGTTGGAGATTTTTTTGGACTAACATTAACATCAAGATGTGTTATGCGTGGTTACGTCATCGCATGTCGAGTATTAGCCTTCCTTTGCATCTCCCTCTCCTCTAAGTTCCAACGTTCTCCGTCTCCAGGCCGACACAGAGAAGGCCCGGCACTCTGGAACTAGTACTAGATCCAGTAGCCATCATCGGCGGGTCTGTATACTTTATCTCATCTCTTTCTCACCTTTTTATCTTATTTCCTGACTTGTCTTGACGTCCTATTTGTCTGTCCCCCGTGTTTCTCTGCAGCAGGATGATGATGTCATGTCGGTCCGTAGCACTGGAAGCTACAGGGTGTGTACATTACGTAGTCTCATTGACCGTGTCATGTCCGTTATTTTAGTCTGACTATTAATATGGAGGTAGGTTTCTATTGGAAAGGCCACACTGATGTGTGAAACCGTTGACCTTGTCGAGACAGCATTGGCTTATGTGTCTCATTATTTGTTAGAATTTGTTAGAAATTGGAATACATCAATGGTCCTTGAGTAATTCTGTTGTTGTGTGTGTGTGTTCTGGTTTTTGAAGTCAACCTCCTCATTGCGAGACCTGGGCAGCTCATCTTATAAAAGCCTGGCCAGCACCTCTCATCGAAGAGACCTGGTGGTGCGTCTGTGTGTCGGGTGTGTGCATGTGTGTGTTTCCAGGTAAAGGTGGGCTGGATGGCATGACTGATTGTGCAGAAGGGAAATGGGAATGGGTTTGCTGGCCCATTAAAAGACCAGTGTTGAATTCACAGCTGGGGGACACAGGAAGATAGCTGGGATATATTAGGCAGGGCTATATTCTATGTTGTCATGGGCTAGGCTAACATCCTTGTGGTTTGTAATGACATTCAAACAGCTGAGATGGTTACATTAACACTGAAGTCTAAAGACGAATTACCAGGCTACCGCAAATGACTCAGCGTGATAGTGTTTAATAAACAATTCAATGTCCATTACTAACACATTTGCCTAATGAAAAAGACATTTAGCTTATCATTTAACCTCACCGTTTTGCAGTGTCATGCACCAACTGTCAAAATGTAGCTATGACTTGGTGTGGTGTGCCGTTCGTTCTCACAACTTTTTAGTAATCTGCAGTGCGAACACACTCACAGCACGTCTGTCTGTCATTCCTAAGAGCAGGGGTCTCAAACTTGTTTATCCTGCGGGACCACATTCGGTCTTCCCGTGAGGGCTGTATTTACTAAGACAACCGGCCACATTAAATTGGCTCATGGGCCGCATCTGGCCCGCGGGCCACCAGTTTGAGATCTCTGCCAACAGCCGCTTATTGGCTGTTTTTATCTTGTGATGATCATATTTCACATGAACCTTGTTCTCTCCCCAGTCTGACGGCCTGTCCAATAGCTCGGCTCTGAAGAGTAGCTCCTCTGTGAAGGGTAGCTCCTCTCTGAAGAGTTCCCGCTCCACTGTATGTACTTGTCTTTTGCTGAGCTTGTATGGATTCATTCACAGTAAAAGTGACTTTCATCTGTCTTTTGTTATACACTGAACAAAAATATAAACGCAACAATTTCAAAGAGTTACAGAAAAAAATATAAAGCAGACACCTTATTTACATAAGTATTCAGACCATTTGCTATGAGACTCGAAATTGTTTCCATTGATCATCAAGATGTTTCTACAACTTGATTGGAGTTCACCTGTGGTAAATTCAATTGATTGGACTTGATTTGGAAAGGCACACACCTCTATAAGGTCTCAGTTAACAGCGCATGCTGAGCAAAAAACCAAGCCATGAGGTCAAAGGAATTGTCCGTAGAGCTCCGAGACCAGATTGTGTCGAGGCACAGATCTGGGGAAGGGTACCAAAACTTTTCTGCAGCTTCGAAGGTCCCCAAGATCATAGTGGCCTCCATCATTCTTAAATGGAAGAAGTTTGGAACCACCAAGACTTTTCCTAGAGCTGGCCGCACTGCCAAACTGAGCAATCTTGGGAGAAGGGCCTTGGTCAGGGAGGTGACCAAAAACCCGATGGTCACTCTAACAGCGCTCCAGAGTTCCTCTGTGGAGATGGGAGAACCTTCCAGAAGGACATCCATCTCTGCAGCACTCCACCTATCAGGCCTTTATTGTAGAATGGCAAGACGGAAACCACTCCTCAGTAAAAGGCACATGACAGCCTGCTTGGAGTTTTTAATGTTTGTTCATGTAATGTTTTTAATTGTATATATCTGCCTTTTTGTTGCTGGACCCCAGGAAGAGTAGCTGCTGCCTTGGCAAAAATATAACATTTTTGTGGATAAAAAATCGGTGCGTGTTGACACTGCACATAAATTTTATGTTTCACTTACCATCGCATTTTCAACTCTACTCATAATTTTGTCACAAACTGTTGCGTTAAATAGCAAATGTGCCTACTCTGGTTTTGGCATCTGCACTCTAGCCAACAGCGAGTCTAGGCCACGTAAGATTATTACGGATAAGAGTGAGAATTTGTCATGCATTGATCATTACACCAGAATAAGACCCTGGATATTTATTGCAAAGCAACATCAAGCTCATCACCGGGCACATTCACCACCCCTGAAGTTCATCATAACTTATTTCATCTGAAGTCTAATAAACTTTATGCTTTCCCGAGTCGTAGCGGGAGGACCACACACACCATATCGTGTGACCCCCAAGTTTGCTTCAATGCGATGGTTACTATATCAATATTAGCATCGTAAAGGCGTTTCCACCGCCATTTCTCACATAATACATTTTACAGACAAAAAGATCAAACGATGTCTAACAAACCAATTATCTGTCAGCATTTATCAAATTGTGCCATCTCCGTTTCCATCACAGCTGTCGTGATTTTCTTTAGATATAGTTGGTTGGACTTGCATTAAACTGTGGATGGAAATGTGGTTAGTGACTGATTTTCAACTAAAAGAACTTGCGTAAATCATGTAGAGTGCGCACATCTTACAGAATACTTGTCCTTTTTTATGAATGCATTTCATGCAATTCTATGTCATTTAGGCCTTTATGACAGGAGACATCAGAATCTTTTTTTAATACTACACAAATTCTGAAATGAGTGGCTACTCTGACACTGTCAAGCAGATAAATAAAGGCCTGTGCCGGGTTTCCCAAAAGCATCTTAGGAGAAGTTCATTGTTAGAACCATAGGATCCTTATGGTTCTAAGATAACCGGGCACTGGTCTTGAAAGAAGGAAGAAACACAGATTGTACAATATTAGGAGGAAATATATAAATATGATAAGCTACAGTAGGCTACTAAATCAACTTTCCAGTGGTACTGACTCACCCTATAATGAAGATGGATAGCATGAATATGTGTAGCCTGGGCTCACCGTACAGGTGATGGTCTCGAGATAGGTCTGAGCTACTTTGAAAAACAGTGCTGTTCGTTGAGATTTTAATTTTTTAGCTTCTACTGACAAATTAGTCTTCTCTTTTCAGCAGTAGGCATTTGCTTTCCAAATGCATTTCCCGCGATTTGTATTTTGAGATTTGCGAAGAGAAAGAATCCATAGAACGAAAGTGACCATTCAAGTCAGGATTGACAGCCATTTTGAGCATACCAATGAGTTTACAATGTAAACTACCAAAACGCTACCCAGCTAGCACGTTTTGTTCCTTGGAAGTTGTGGGAACGTAAGTGTTTGGTGGGAATGTAAGCTAGTAATTGACCATTAAAACGTTCTGAGAACTGAAGTTTAAAATTTCGTACATTTTTCAGGGAGGTTCTGAGAATGTTTTTCTATGGTTCCCTGAAAGTTTTCCTGGGAGGTTTTATTAACGGAGAACAGGAATTATAGGTTATTAAATAACACTCTGAAAACATTGCTAGCTTAGTTTGGGTTAACTGTTTTGAACTCCAAGCACAGATAGGACACATGTAAATGAATTAGCAAAAGGCTTTAATCATGCAAATATGTATTTTTTTTTTATTGTGGCATGGCGTCAGTGAGATTCAAACCTATGATCTTCTGCTTCCTATCCATGGAACTAGTCCACTGCGCCACCATGATAGAGCTAGCTAGCACGCCATATTTTTTGTTTTTTGTCATACAAAGCTGTACATTTTTGTCTATTCAAACAGCCACATTTTCAAATGAAAACTAGCACATATTAAAATAAGGTGTGGCCAATTAGTGGGCGCAGCCTACACACCAGAACACACTTAACAAGATAGAGGATTGAGAGTTTTGATGTTGGGAACAGAATGTATGATTTTAAATAACTTTAGAACGTTCTTTGAACGTTACTAATGTTTTCTGGGGGGTTTTTTATGGAAAGTTTTCTTAATGTTCTGAGAACTGGACTTGAAATTGAACCATGAAGTCTGCAGAAAACGTTATGCTAAAGTACTGGACTCCCATAGAAGAACGTTGTTTGTTAACGTTCTCTGAACAATTTGAGAGTATTAGTTTAAATAGAACCATGAGGAAACCTTATGGGAAGGTTGTATGCAAAATAACGATAGGACAAACACACTCACCAAGCTCTATGAAACATGGTTCTCAGAACGTTATGTGCTAGCTGGGTTCTATTGATTATATTTCTATAGCCGCAAAGCAACAAGCTGTTCAATATTTGGTGCGTATGCTGCCCAAATTCAGTCAGTGTTCAGACAGGAGTAATTGTATAATTCTGGAAACATTATTGCAACTTTCCATTGCTTTGGGTCTTGGGTCACTGTGACCCTAAGTAAGATTTGCTTTGGTAGCGTGAGTTAACTTCTGTTGTTCCCCCATTCATGACCTCTCTTCCATGCCAGAGCTCTGTGTACAACGACCTGCATAAGAAGACTCCCGTGTCCAGCAGCTCCAGGAAGGGCCTGCTGGTCAGTGTGTGTGTGTGTTCTCTCCTAGTGTGAGCTTTTCTGGGTGCCTAACTGGAAGCAGTTAATTGGACCTATTTACATTGGTGGCCAATGTAATTGAGAAAATCTATCTAGGAAGTTGTTTTTCTCTCTCTGTGCACGCTTTATGTATTATATAATTGTTCCGTTATAGACATAATCCGTGCCCTGTGATACTTTCAATTTTTGATAGTGCAAAATTCCGAAATAAAGATGGAAAGGCATGTCACAGCTTTGGCATGTTATTGTGCATTATTCATTTCCCCCTGTCTCTGTTTATGGTCATATCATACTATTCCACTCATCCTCTCCCTCCTCCAGACTGGCTTGTACCACGATCAGAGGAACTACAGCAGCTTAAAGAACACCACCAAACTTCCTGCTCCCACTACTTCCACCTATCAGCCTCGGGTTTGTCCTTCTCTACAGTCCTGGCCTATTTCTAGCCCTTCCCTGTCTAGATGAAGTGGCGAAAGCTAGTTAGTTGAACTGAAACTACTTAAAGAAGAATAGCGTTTTTTATCTACTCAAGTTTATGGGACGTATAAACGGCATTTGAGGTGGCCCTTTGTGAATGGTTAACTACGCCCAGAGGGCTTTTATAGTGTCCGTGTGTGTTTGCACTCAAAGGTTTACAGTAGTTAGTTATTCATTATAATGAAGTTGCTGTTGGAGCTCAATGACGTACATGCAACACCTCATCCATTTTCAGTTGACGGGGACGGTCGCTTCACTCTGTAGTCGTATTCTCAGGGCCTCAGGGAAATGGCGTTTGTTTCTCCTCACACTGGGGACACTTTCCTACCAACTCCCCACCCCTGCTTTCTGTGGCTGTCCTCTAACTGTCCCACACCCCTTCTCCTCTACCTCTCCCCTCCTCACAGGCCCCGTCTGTGGCCTCCACCGCTGGCTCTGGTTCGGGGCTGACGCGCAGCTACAGCCTGGTCAGTGTCGCACTCATGCCTTCATATCACCTTCAAAGAAGACCAGACCCCAGTCCTCTCTGATACATCTGATAGCCATGGGCAGGGTTCTCCCTAGGTCATTTATATTTGGGTCCAATGGTCACCGTGGCCACTTAGTGGGGCCGAGGTTATGCGGTCTGGTGGGCTATGATTGATAAGATATATGGCTTTTTGTCAGATCAGTGGCTTTCTACTAAGAATAACTACAGCAATCGGTTGATGCAGGAAACATCCCACTGTTTATATTTAGTTAGTATTGAGAAAGGCGTGCTACTCGGCCTGTAAGATTCTCTGACTGAGGTCGTTGCTCCCTCTTGTGCGTTGCTGAGTTCTGGATGCTCTCTCCCTTGTGCCTTCAGGCTTCTATAAATGACGACGGTCTGTATGGCTCGTACACTGGTTCTCAAGTGCATACCGTAAGTGTTCTGTGTGTCTAATTGAATAGTGTTTAATGATGTCACCAGGGCCAGCAGCATACTGGCCTGTCTGTGTCCCCACCCTGTCAATGCTGTGTGTGTGTGTCCCCCTTCCCACTACAGCCCTCTGAGTACAGCTGGTGCTCCACCCGGAGCAGCCCTGTGGTGAGCCCCATATTCAGTCACACCACCTGCATGGTGTACACTAACCTAGTCTGGCATTACCATACTCCCAAGCCTGGAACTGAGACTCTCCACCATACTTAAACCCACACACTGCCATTACTAACAGGCTACCTACCTACACCCTCTTCCCTAGGCATCCTCACGTCACGCCTAGGGGTGCATAAATTGATGTTTTGTTGTCACACACTGGATAGGTGCAGTGAAATGTGGTGTTTTACAGTCAGCCATAGTAGCACGGCGCCCATGCGGCAAATTAGGGTTAAGTGCCTTGCACATTTTTAATATATAGCAGTGACTGGATAGACAATTAATTGGCAAAGTGTATAGTATCTTTCACTTTATTGCATTTGTGGTTTTGAGGTGCCATGTGTTGCACGCAGTGGTTTACAGGTCAAGACGATGTAGGCTGATGGGACTACTCTCTCGTCAATTTGTTCGAGTTCTACTCCGTATTATTTGGTCAGATCAGCCTAATTACACGACCTGATGGACCTAAAAAGTAGTTTTTGTTGTATAATCCAGATACAGAATGCCAGTAGGCTTTATTAGCTTGTAAAGGTCATCACAGCTCGAGAGCTTCAGTAGCAAATGAAAATGCATCTGATTTGACGTGTGTGAACGGAGACTCCTTTTCACTGTCGGTGAGGTGTGTGCCAAGTGCATGTGGACACAGTACTCTGATAAGGGGGGGGATCCTGACTGTTCATGCTCCTCACAGAACTCCTCTGACGACGACACTGCCAGCACCGTGTCCCAGGAGCGCTACAGTCGCGGCAGGAGAGACAGCGTGGTGAGACCCTGGGGTTAGGTTAGGCTCTGGAGGGGGAATTAATAGTTACAGGCACTGTTTCTAGGGTTTATATATGGGTTATTTACTTTGGATCTCTCCCTTTTGGGGACCTTTTTGGGTGTGCCTTGCTGCTATCTTGTCTGTGTGCAGCACCCACCGTTATATGCAGGCTTCATTCTATCCTTTTCAATTTCCGTTGTAAAATGGACAACGTATCTATTCGGTTCCTTTTTATTATTTTTTACCCTTTAGTTGACATTTCATTACACACTGACTGGATGTAGGCCTATGCCCTATGGCTCTCTCTCTCTTAGACTTTCCATGTTTTCCTCTGACCTCATTTCCTTCCTCTCCCTCGTTCACTATCTCTACCATCCGTCTGTCCCCCCCCACCCTGTATCTGCTCAATAGTCGTCTGATTTCTCTGACGTCAGTGAGTCGGCCGCTGACTATTTCAGCCGCTCCAACCGCAGGGGCAGCGTGGTGTCTGACCTGGATGACCTGTGTATCCCAGACGACCTGGACGCTGTAAGTTACCCGCCATCAACACACTGGCGTGCGATGGAATGCACTGGATTGCAGTTGTGGACACGTAACACACAGTGTTTTGGGACGATTTCTCACAGCCTGTGTTTTCATACTGATGCCCAGTTATGTGCTTGCTGTATAGCCAACTCCTATAGTCATTGTCAATGTGTTGGCTATTTAGCACATAACAGATCTGGGACTAGGCTAGTTATGAATAGCATTATGGCTAGTTTTGTGTCTTCAAAGCATGTGTTTGCTGCAAATAAAGACAATTGAATAAAGTTCTCTGTTCTTAATAACCTGTGTGTCTATGCCTGGTATGATCTATGAACATGCAGCAGTCCCTAATTCATACCCCATCTACTAACAGATTTGCAGGGTGTGATCAGGTTTGGCATCAAGCATGTGCCACTTTGGATACGAAATCAGTTCACGCATGCGGAGGCCGTCGGCATGTCTGTTTTTAAATGGTTGTTTCCTTGTTTCTTTTCAGCTGGATGAAAAATGTGATAAGACCTTCGTAGACTACAGCCGGGTGAGTACAACAAGCAGGGGAGAGATCCCGTTTTCGTGTCTTCAGGCCATTTTATTTGTATCAATGATGACCGTGACCAATGTAGGTCTAAATCATTAAATCGCCACACCGTTCAGGTCCATATTGTTAAGTTTCCTCATATCCTCCGCATAGAGCTGTGGTAATACCGGGGTGATATATAATCTTAGTGGGGCTGGTTGGAACTGAATGGGTGGATCAGTTAAGCCAGGGCCCAGTAGTGTCAGTGTTGAATGACAGTCCTGGGGTGTGTCCGTTATGTACTGCGTTGACTTGAGCTCTTGACTAAGGTGCTTTGTGTTGTTTTCTTTTCTAGCCATCCTCGCGCTGCACCACTCCCGGCCTCTCCCCGGCCACACTGGCCTCCCTGGGGGGGACCTCCTCGAGACGGGGCAGTGCAGACACAGGCAGCATTGTCGATCCTGACACCAGTCTGAGTGAATTGAGGGTACACATACACACACCACCACCACCAGTTGCATAAACACCATTGCATAAACACCACTCTGAATGCTCAGCTACGAAAAGCCAACTGACATTTACTCCTGAGGTGCTGACCTGTTGCCCCCTCTACAACCACTGTGATTATTATTATTATTATTTGACCCTGCTTGTCATCTATGAATGTTTGAACATCTTGGCCATGTACTGTTATAATCTCAACCCGACACAGCCAGAAGAGGACTGGCCACCCCTCAGAGCTTGTTTCCTCTAGGTTTCTACCTAGGTTCCTCTGCCTTTCAACTGAGTTTTTCCTAGCCACCGTGCGTCTACATCTGCATTGCTTGCTGTTTGGGGTTTTAGGCTGGGTTTCTTTATAGCACTTTGACATCGGCTGATGTAAAAAAATAAATATATAAAAATAAAAATAAAAAAAAGGTCTATATGAATACATTTCATTGATTACAAGGTTTAATTACAACCTGTCATTATACGGTTAGATAAGAGTTGTGTGTCAGTACCAGTATCAGTACCAATGTAATCTAAAACACTAATAACATTCAAATGTCAAATCGATTTGAAATATAAGTTACTTTTTACAGTGAACCATGTGTAGTAGTTTACTCTTTTCCTCACTACTGTTTTATTTGAGTTCAGAGATGATCTGGAACGTTACGTGTTGACTCCATGTATGCACGGGAAGACTGGAAGTGACATGTTTCTTCGACTTCCTATAAAGCTGTCCTTGTGTATGCCTGTGCATACCGTTGGGTAAATGACTGTCTTCAGATGCCAACAGCACGGGTGCTCTGTCTTAAATCTGTCCATCTGTCCTTAATTCTCCCTGGTTTCCCCCGATTCGCCCCAACCAACCCTTCCTCCCGTCTGCTCTACAGGATATCTATGATCTAAAGGACCAGATTCAGGATGTAGAGGGGCGGTACATGCAGGGGCTTAAAGAGCTGAAGGTAGAGGGGCCTGAGCTCGCAGCATGCCTTCTCTTGTCCTCTGGGAGCCTTATGGCATCACTAACCCCACTGTACCTACGTCTCCCCCTCCCTCACCCCCTCTAGGGCTCCACTGACTAACCGCTAACTGTAACACCAAAAGCACTCATTTCTATCTTGGCTCCCTGTCTGATGGCATGTTCCCTGCATGACCTTTCTTGCTCAGTTTGAAACTCACTGGTAATGGAAAGGATGGAAAGCCTTGCTTGAACCCCAGCAGTGCTTGGGGGTAAGAGCAAGACTAAGAATTGTCTTGTCTTGCAGCAATCCTCTGCCTGTTGGATGGGTTTCAGGGTTTGTAGTCCTACCCAGAAAATGACGACAAGCTTTCATTCACACAGCACTGAATGGCCTCCTGGCTTCTTTTCTGTAGCCACCCTAAAAATGTCACTTTTCTCTGAGTCTGAGGAAGTAAATTTGTGTTTAAAAAAAAAAGTACTTTACTAACCCAATAGCTGAACTTGCTCATGTTTTGATATATTTTTGTTCTTTGGCCTCGAGTAGTTTTTTTTCCCCCAGATGCCTTTTCATCACTGCCTTGAATCATTCCTCCGAATGAATCAATCCACAATTGGTATCAAGTGTATCAGTTTTTATCACTTGTCCATCTCGGGTTTTGTCATTGATTACAATGTGAGACAATTCCAAGGTGGGGAGCATTGTGATGACGTTTCAACCACCCCAGATTCTTAAACACAATCAAACCTGAGATGGACAACTGGTGGAACCCTTGAGATAGAGCCTTTCCTCTGTTTTAGGTCTTATTTAAGATATTACTAGTGTACATAAATTGTATGTTTTTTTTATATTAGTATTGTTCATTTAGCGCAAGAGCTCTAGTCACTGTTAAAATGCGTCATATTGAATTGAACTCATTTGAAGGTGAGACTGAAAAATAAAGGTTACATTTTAACTGAACTGCACCCTACCCAACATCTATAGCAGTGTCTGTCTGTCGCCAGTGTTTTTCCAACATCCCAAACATGGTTTCCTAGTTGAGATACTAAAGGAATGTAAGAGTAAATGTAGTGTTCTATTACCAGTGTGGTCGTGTAGCTGTATCTCCCATAAATAAATGTAATTACTATAGTAATAATAGTCGTTCTTTTTCTATGCTAGTTCCCACCATGGTTAAGTGTGTAAACGTCTGTGTGTGTCCCTGGTAGGAGTCGCTCTCGGAGGTGGAGGAGAAGTATAAAAAGGCCATGGTATCGAACGCACAGCTGGACAACGACAAAGCCAACCTCGTCTACAACGTGGACACGCTCAAGGACGTGATCGAGGAGATGGAAGAGCAGATGGCCGAGATGCGGAGGGAAACTGAGGACAAGTCTAAGGTGAAGTGTTAAACACACACACACAGCATCGTAGATAACCTTTATCATCTGGTGTTAACACATGCAAACTCGGACCGAGGCGAGTATATACAAATTGCAGCAAAGTCTCCAACCACATTATCAACTTGTCCACACACAGTGCCCTCCAGTAATATTGGCACCCTTGGTAAATATGAGAAAAACGGGCTGTGGGAATTCATTTTTTTGCTGTTTATCCTCTTGGTCTATCATTCAAAATATTCACAAAAATCTAACTTTTTAATTGAAGTAAGATGATAAAAAAAAAAAAAAAATAGTAATAAATAAATAAAAATAAAGGTGAAATAAATGAAATAACTATTTTTCTCTGAAAAGTGTGCCACAATTATTGGCACCTCTAGAAATTCTTAAGTAAAATCTAACTGAAGTGTATTCCCATTCATGTTTTACGTCTTTAAGTTCTGAGTGATTAGGAACACTTAAGAGGTAAGCCATGACTTCCTGTTTCACTATGGGAAAGACCCGAGAATACAGTAATGATGTGCGACAAAAGGTTGTTGAGCTGCACAAATCAGGAAATGGCTATAAGAAAATAGCTCAACGTTTGAAAATGCCCATTTCCACTATCAGGGATATAATTAAGAAGTTTAAAGCAACTGGAGATGTTAACATGTGGTCTGGAAGAGAAAGTGTGTTTATATTGACCCCGCGCACAGGGAGGAGGATGGTTAGAGTGGCCAACAAATCTCTAAGGATCACAGCTGGAGAATTGCAGACGTTACTTGGATCTTAGTCAGAATGTCTCCAAAACTAAGATCAGACATAACCACATGTTGTTTGGGAGGGTTGCCATAAAAAAAAGCCTTTGCTGTCATCAAACGACAAACTCAAGCGCCTACAGTTTGCCAAACGTTACTGGAACTTTCATTGGGACCAGGTTCTATGGTCAGATGAGACCAAAATAGAGCTTTTTGGAAACAATCACCAGAGGTGGGTTTGGCGTAGACAAAGATAGCCATGCAGAAAAGTACCTCATCCCCACTGTGAACTATGGAGGTGGATCTTTGATGTTGTGGGGCTGTTTTTCTTCCAAAGGCCCTGGACAACTTGTTAGAATACATAGTATCATGGACTCCATGGACCTTGGGATCTGGAGAGATTCTGTATGGAGGAATGGTCTCGGATCCCTTGCCATGTGTTCTCCAACCTTATTACGCATTATAGGAGAAGACTCATAGCTGTTATCTTGGCAAAGGGAAGTTGCACAAAGTATTTAATGACTGGGTGCCAATAATTGTGGCACACATATATTTGAGAAATATTTGTTTTATAAGAATAATTTTTTTTCTTTCAATTAGTTTACTTAGATTAGATTTTTTAATGAAACACCAAGAGGATAAACAATAATTTTTTTCACAGCCTGTTTTGCTCATATTTACCAAGGGTGCCAATATTAGTGGAAGGCACTGCACCATAGTCAGTCTGACCATGATATCTACTGCTCTCTGCTGACAATGGGTGTACCATCACCCCTGGTGAGACAAAACCGCCACTCTTCAGTGAAGAGCACTTTTTGCCAGTCCTGTCTGGTCCAGCGACGGTGGGTTTGTGCCCATAGGCGAGGTTGTTGCCGGTGATGTCTGGTAAGGACCTGCCTTACAACAGGCCTACAAGCCCTCAGTCCAGCCTCTCTCAGCCTATTGCGGACAGTCTGAGCACTGATGGAGGGATAGTGCGTTCCTGGTGTAACTCGGGCAGTTGTTGTTGCCATCCTGTACCTGTCCCGCAGGTGTGATGTTCTGATGTGCAGGTGTTACACGCGGTGTGCCACTGCGAGGGCGATCAGCTGTCCGTCCTGTCTCCCTGTAGCGCTGTCTTAGGCGTCTCACAGTACGGACATTGCAAGTTATTGCCCTGGCCACATCTGCAGTCCTCATGCCTCCTTGCAGCATGCCTAAGGCACATTCACGCAGATGAGCAGGGACCCTGGGCATCTTTCTTTTGGTGTTTTTCAGAAACAGTAGAAAGGCCTCTTTAGTGTCCTAAGTTTTCATAACTGTGACCTTAATTGCCTACCGTCTGTAAGCTGTTAGTGTCTTAACGACCGTTCCACAGGTGCATGTTCATTAATTGTTTATGGTTCATTGAACAAGCATTGGAAACAGTGTTTAAACCCTTTACAGTGAAGTTATTTGGATTATTACGAATTATCTTTTTTTGTGAGTTTAATCATGATTGCGGTAAAATTGTGTGTACGGCTTACTATCATCCTGGCAGTTGTAAACTTTGCGAGGCATGGCACTTCACCCATCTCTTCACATAGCCCACCACATGCACTGTTTTCTTAACCACAACTGGATGGATCCATAAAGAATGGCTGTAGGAATAATTAAACATTGGAATAAAGTAGGCTAATGCAATTGAAGGCATACTCTTGCTTACTGAAACTCCCAAAGTCATCCAATTGTTGTAATACATTTGATTGAAGCAATAATCTACCGTGTGTGGTCAACTATTTCAGCACTGTTTCGCTCTGCTTTGTGACATGCGCGGGGTCTTGATAAATCATTTAATGAATGTCCGATTTTTCTTTTCACTGAATCTCCGTTTGAATATTTGTTAGGCCTCGGAAATGTCAGCTAAGTTGAGGTGAGTGCTGTTCATGATCATCTCGTCTAGTTGGCTCATTTATGAGCACGTTTTGCCAGCATGTTATGTAGCTTAACAAGTGGATTATTTTTCTCTTTCCTCGCTGTCACTTAGTAGCCTACTCCTGACCAAAACGCCTGTACTTGTCTTAATCAATGTGATTTTGTTTCTCTGGTTCTCTCTGTATATTCGGTTAATTCTCTGTCTGGGCAAATCAGTGGAGGTGGTATGGCTCATCTTTATTCGTTTGCTCATCTATCTCTGATCAGAAACGTTTAGCATGCAATAATGTAGCCTAAATCAAGTGTAGGCCTGTTATTTTACTTCAAATCCAATTTTATTGGTCACATACATATGGTTAGCAGATGTTATTGCGGGTGTAGAGAAATTCTTGTGCAGCAATATCTAACAATTCCACAACTACCTTATACACACACATCAAAGTAAAGGAATGGAATAAGAAAATATACATATACATATGAGATAAGTAATGCAAGATATGTACACATTATTAAAGTGACTAGTGATCCATTTATTAAAGTGGCCAATGATTTCAAGTCTGTATGTAGGCAGCAGCCTCTCTGTGTTAGTGATGGCTGTTTTAACAGTCTGATGGCCGTGAGAATAGAAGCTGTTTTTCAGTCTCTCGTTCCCAGATTTGATGCACCTGTACTGACTTCGCCTTCTGGATGGTAGCGTGGTGAACAGGCAGTGGCTCGGTTGTTTGTTGTCCTTGATGACCTTTTTGGCCTTCCTGTGACATCGGGTGTTGTAGGTGTCCTGGGGGGCAGGTAGTTTGCCCCCGGTGATGTGTTGTGCAGACCGCACCACCCTCTGGAGAGGCCTGCAGTTGTGGGCGGTGATACAGCCCGACAGGATGCTCTCAATTGTGCATCTGTAAAGGTTTGTCAGGGTTTTGGGTGACAAGCCAAATTTCTTCAGCCTCCTGAGGTTGAAGAGGCGCCCTTCCGCCGCCTTCACCACACTGTCTGTGTGGGTGGACCATTTCAGTTTGTCCGTGATGTGTACGCCGAGGAACTTAAAACGTTCCACCTTCTCCACTGCTGTCCCCTCGATGTGGATAGGGGGGGTGCTCCCTCTGCTGTTTCCTGAAGTCCACGACCGCATATAGGACTGCTTTTTCTCTACCACATCACCGGATTCCTGACGCAAGCTCTGGACAATTACACCGTATCATCACAGCTAGCTAGCTGCAACCGAGTGGCTACTACTGGCTAACACCTCTGTCCCGAAGCAAGCACCAGTTAGCCTTCAGCTAGCCTCGAGCTAGGCCCATCTGCCGGCTAGCTGAAGAGCTAGTGCCACTGCCACGAAGCTAGCACCAGTTAGCAAACACTATTCTACAATTCACAACCTCTCTTTCGCCATCGCCATCTGGCTTGGATTCTCTGTCGACACAACCACGTCTGAGCAGACCCCCTCCGTCTGAGCAGACCACCCCCCGGGCTACTAACTTTACACGCCGCGTGCTAGCTTAGTGGAGGCCTCCTCTGCTCCATCTACGGCTGCCCCCTGGACACTATGATCACGTGGCTACATAGCTGATGCATGCTTGACTGTCCATTAATTCACGGTACTCCATTCTGTTTATTTGTGTCTTATCTGTCGGCTCTGTGCTTTAACTCAGGATCTGTGTGTAGTTAATCCGACCCTCTCTGCCTAGTCATCGCCATTTTTTACCTGTTGTTGCTGTGTCAGACTAGCACCCTGTTATTGCTGCTGTTATCTTACCTGTTGTTTTAGCTAGCTCTCCCAATCAAGACCTGCAATCACTTTATGCCTTATTGTATGTCTCTCTCAAATATCAATATGCCTTGCATACTGTTGTTCAGGCTAGTTTTCATTGTCATTGTTTTGGTTTGCAATGGACCCTGTAGTTCCACTCTCCGTACCTCTGATACCCCCTTTGTCCCACCCCCCACACATGCGGTGACCTCACCCATTGAGATCAGCATGTCCAGAGATACAACCTCTCTTATCATCACCCAGTGCCTGGGCTTGCCTCCGCTGTACCCGCGCCCCTCCATACCCCTGTCTGCACATTATGCCCAGAATCTATTCTACCACGCCCATAAATCTGCTCCTTTTATTCTTTGTCCCCAACGCTCTAGGCGACCAGTTTTGATAGCCTTTAGCCGCACCCTCATCCTACTACTCCTCTGTTCCTCGGGTGATGTGGAGGTAAACCCAGGCCCTGCATGTCCCCAGTCACCCTCATTTGTTGACTTCTGCGATCGAAAAAGCCTTGGCCTCATGCATGTCAACATCAGAAGCCTCCTCCCTAAGTTTGCCTTACTCACCGCTTTAGCACACTCTGCCAATCCTGATGTCCTTGCCGTGTCCGAATCCTGGCTTAGGAAGGCCACCAAAAATTCTGAGATTTCCATACCCAACTATAACACTTTCCGTCAAGATAGAACTGCCAAAGGGGGAGGAGTTGCAATCTACTGCAGAGATAGCCTGCAAAGTTCTGTCATACTTTCCAGGTCTATGCCCAAACAGTTCGAACTTCTAATTTTAAAAATTAATCTCTCCAGAAATAAGTCTCTCACTGTTGCCGCCTGCTACCGACCCCCCTCAGCTCCCAGCTGTGCCCTGGACACCATCTGTGAATTGATCGCTCCCCATCTAGCTTCAGAGTTTGTTCTGTTAGGTGACCTAAACTGGGATATGCTTAACACCCCGGCAGTCCTACAATCCAAGCTTGATGCCCTCAATCTCACACAAATCATCAAGGAACCCACCAGGTACAACCCTAAATCCGTAAACATGGGCACCCTAATAGACATTATCCTGACCAACCTGCCCTCCAAATACACCTCTGCTGTCTTCAATCAAGATCTCAGCGATCACTGCCTCATTGCCTGTATCCGCCACGGGTCTGCGGTCAAACGACCACCCCTCATCACTGTCAAACGCTCCCTAAAACACTTCTGCGAGCAGGCCTTTCTAATCGACCTGGCCCGGGTACCCTGGAAGGATATTGACCTCATCCCGTCAGTTGAGGATGCCTGGTCATTCTTTAAATGTTACTTCCTCACCATATTAGACAAGCATGCTCCGTTCAAAAAATGCAGAACCAAGAACAGATATAGCCCTTGGTTCACTCCAGACCTGACTGCCCTCGACCAGCACAAAAACATCCTGTGGCGAACTGCAATAGCATCGAAGAGCCCCCGCGATATGCAACTGTTCAGGGAAGTCAGGAACCAATACACGCAGTCAGTCAGGAAAGCAAAGGCCAGCTTTTTCAAGCAGAAATTTGCATCCTGTAGCTCTAACTCCAAAAAGTTCTGGGATACTGTAAAGTCCATGGAGAACAAGAGCACCTCCTCCCAGCTGCCCACTGCACTGAGGCTAGGTAACACGGTCACCACCGATAAATCCGTGATAATCGAAGACTTCAACAAGCATTTCTCAATGGCTGGCCATGCCTTCTTCCTGGCGACTCCAACCTTGGCCAACAGCCCCGCCCCCCCCGCTGCTACTCGCCCAAGCCTCCCCAGCTTCTCCTTTACCCAAATCCAGATAGCAGATGTTCTGAAAGAGCTGGAAAACCTGGACCCATACAAATCAGCTGGGCTTGACAATCTGGACCCCCTATTTCTGAAACTGTCCGCCGCCATTGTCGCACCCCCTATTACCAGCCTGTTCAACCTCTCCTTCGTATCATCTGAGATCCCCAAGGATTGGAAAGCTGCCGCGGTCATCCCCCTCTTCAAAGGGGGAGACACCCTGGACCCAAACTGTTACAGACCTATATCCATCCTGCCCTGCCTATCTAAGGTCTTCGAAAGCCAAGTCAACAAACAGATCACTGACCATCTCGAATCCCACCGTACCTTCTCCGCTGTGCAATCCGGTTTCCGAGCCGGTCACGGATGCACCTCAGCCACGCTCAAGGTACTAAACGACATCATAACCGCCATCGATAAAAGACATTACTGTGCAGCCGTCTTCATCGACCTGGCCAAGGCTTTCGACTCTGTCAATCACCATATTCTTATCGGCAGACTCAGTAGCCTCGGTTTTTCTAATGACTGCCTTGCCTGGTTCACCAACTACTTTGCAGACAGAGTTCAGTGTGTCAAATCGGAGGGCATGTTGTCCGGTCCTCTGGCAGTCTCTATGGGGGTACCACAGGGTTCAATTCTCGGGCCGACTCTTTTCTCTGTATACATCAATGATGTTGCTCTTGCTGCGGGCGATTCCCTGATCCACCTCTACGCAGACGACACCATTCTATATACTTCCGGCCCTTCCTTGGACACTGTGCTATCTAACCTCCAAACGAGCTTCAATGCCATACAACACTCCTTCCGTGGCCTCCAACTGCTCTTAAACGCTAGTAAAACCAAATGCATGCTTTTCAACCGTTCGCTGCCTGCACCCGCACGCCCGACTAGCATCACCACCCTGGACGGTTCCGACCTAGAATATGTGGACATCTATAAGTACCTAGGTGTCTGGCTAGACTGCAAACTCTCCTTCCAGACTCATATCAAACATCTCCAATCCAAAATCAAATCAAGAATCGGCTTTCTATTCCGCAACAAAGCCTCCTTCACTCACGCCGCCAAACTTACCCTAGTAAAACTGACTATCCTGCCGATCCTCGACTTCGGCGATGTCATCTACAAAATAGCTTCCAACACTCTACTCAGCAAACTGGATGCAGTTTATCACAGTGCCATTCGTTTTGTTACTAAAGCACCTTATACGACCCACCACTGCGACCTGTATGCCCTAGTCGGCTGGCCCTCGCTACATGTTCGTCGTCAGACCCACTGGCTCCAGGTCATCTACAAGGCTATGCTAGGTAAAGTGCCGCCTTATCTCAGTTCACTGGTCACGATGGCTACACCCACCCGCAGCACGCGCTCCAGCAGGTGTATCTCACTGATCATCCCTAAAGCTAAAACCTCATTTGGACGCCTTTCCTTCCAGTTCTCTGCTGCCTGCGACTGGAACGAATTGCAAAAATCTCTGAAGTTGGAGACTTTTATCTCCCTCAACAACTTTAAAAATCTGCTATCCGAGCAGCTAACCGATCGCTGCAGCTGTACATAGTCCATCTGTAAACTACCCACCCAATTTACCTACCTCACCCCCCATACTGCTTTTATTTATTTACTTTTCTGCTCTTTTGCACACCAGTACCAATATCTCTTCTTGCACATGATCATCTGATGATTTATCACTCCAGTGTTAATCTGCTAAATTGTAATTATTCGATTTATTGCCTACCTCATGCCTTTTGCACACATTGTATATAGATTCTCTTTTTTTCTACCATGTTATTGACTTGTTTATTGTTTACTCCATGTGTAACTCTGTGTTGTCTGTTCACACTGCTATGCTTTATCTTGGCCAGGTCGCAGTTGCAAATGAGAACTTGTTCTCAACTAGCCTACCTGGTTAAATAAAGGTGAAATAAAAAAATAAAATAAAAAATAAATATAGGCAGCGCCAAAAGCCAGAGGAGGTTGTGAAATATGAACACAACTCAAATATAGATTGATGTTCTTTTCTATCGGTATAATGACGATGATACACTCAATGTAACCAAGCAGAGTGAGGGTTGGAAAGAGATGAAACGTGGATCATAAAAGCATGGGCTTGCCCTGGGCTCTGTTTCAAAATGGTATTATTAGAAGAAAAACAATTATGACAGGTTCCACATGTTGCCAAGATGCAAGTTCTGTGGGAAAAAATATTCCTTGGATTTTATTCTGTTATTTCATTATTCTTAGCCTACTGTAAAATGTGTGTTGACTGTGATCAGAATAGCCTGTGTCTTGTTTGTTTAATGAACAAAACAACTATAGATTACATGCAGCCTTTTACTGACCAGTAACATAGTTAAACAAAAAAATATGACATTCTTTTGAAGATAAATTGTTAGTCTTATGTTTCTTAGGACCTGCCTAAAACAAATGATTAATGGAATTCTTTGTGATTGATTTATATTCAATGGATTTATTAAAATAGACATCCACCCACATTGGCCCACGTCTACTCCTACCCTTGCTGTCATGTGCACGGGAGATATAAAAGGCTCATCTCTGCAAGAATGTATGAGTTCAAAATAAAAAGATACTGTGAAGTCTGTCTGTAAAAGGGTATAGGTGTAAACACCAATGGAATATTGCGGGGGGGGGGGGGTTGAGACTTTAGATTGTTTGATGAATTTTTTGCCCTTTGTCATTGAGTCTTACAACAGTCCTTTCTCTTTCATTCCAGGAACTAGAAAGACAAAAGCACACATGCACAGTCCTGCAGCACAAACAAGTGGAGTTAAAAGAGGGAATCCGCCAGAGAGATGAGCTCATAGAGGTATGCCTGCACTAAGAAAGCAAACATTTGGTGGCAATCTGTTCTACACCTCTTTCTACAGTTCCATTCTCTACAGTCCTGTAGTCTCTGTACTGCAGTATCTCGATGAGGATCCAAAGTGTGAGACTGTGCTTCTCTCTCTCAGTCTCGCATTCATCCCAGTGTCTTTTGACATCACTCTGTTTCTCCGTCTGCTCTTTATCATGTTTCTTTGCCTCGTCTCTCTATATTTAAATGATCTCTTCTCCATAACATTTTCTGGTCTTTTTCGGTCTCTTACCTTTCGTCGCTCTCACTCAATTTCTATTCAATGTTTTTGTCTTTTATCTGCATTTCTTATTTTTCCTCTAAATTTATCCTGTCATGTCTCTTTCTATCCTTTTAATCAATTTCATTGTTTTACCCTGTATCCCCATTCACTCTGTCTGTATGCAATACCACTACAGAAGAACCAGCAAATCCAGACTAACTTAGATACCTTCACCAGAGAGGTGTTTGACCTGCAGGAAACGATAAACTGGAAGGACAAAAAGATTGGGGTAGGAGGTCACGCTAGGGACTCTGAAGGATGTGAGAGGCAATAGATGTGCACAGACATGTTCAGATAGATATAGCTTGCTTAGTTTTGGTTGTATGCCTGGAATTTGAAAAGTTGTGTTCAGATTCAATACCCTTCACCCAAAAGCAGTGGTATAAAATACTTTAAAGTACTACTTAAGTAATTTTTGGGGGTATCTGTACTTACTATTTATATATTTTTTGCAACATTTACTTTAAATTCCTAAAGAAAATAATGTACTTTTTATTCCATACATTTTCCCTGACACCCAAAAATACTCGTTACATTTTGAATGCTTAGCAGGACAGAAAAATGGTCCAATTCACACACTTGTCAAGACAACTTCCCTACTGCCTCTGATCTGGCGGACTCACTGAACACACATGCTTTGTTGGTAAAAGGTGTGTTGAAGTGTGCCCCTGGCTATCCGTGAATTTAAAACAACAAGAAAATGGTGCAGCCTGGTTTGCTTAATATAAGGAATTAAATTATTTATACTTTTACTTTAGATACTCAAGTATATTTTTGGAATGCATTTACTTTTTTATACTGAAGTATATTTAAAACCAAATACTTTTAGACTTTTCCTCAAGCAGTATTTTACTGGGTGACTTTCACTTTTACTTAATTTTCTATTAAGGTATCTTTACTTTACTCAAGTATGACAATTGGGTACTTTTTCCACCACTGCCCAAAAGTGTAGATGGGGACAATCTGTGACATTGAGATCAATATTACAAAATGATTTGAACAAAAAAGATTTTCATGCAGTTCCACATGAGTAGAGGAATAAAAGTGAATAGACCCATAACTCCACCTATACAGCAACATAGGCCTAGGACTATACATCCTTTAAGCAGGGTTCATACAGACATTGGCAAGTCAAATTCAAGGACTTTCAGGACCTCAAATGTTATATAATTGTACATATAGGGCCTAATATAGAAGCCCCCTCCCCCAAAAAGCATGGGGGGGAAAGTAGGCCATTAGCTACCACTTTTTTTTAGACCGTGCCAATGTTTCAATTATTATTACATTCTAAAATACAGTGCCTTCGGAAAGTATTCAGACCCTTTGACTTTTTCCACATTTTGTTAGGTTACAGGCTTATTCTAAAATTGATTAAACAGTTTTTTCCCCTCATTAATCTACAGAAAATACCCCATAATGACAAAGCAAAAACAGGTTTTTAGAAATGTTTGCTAATTTATTCTAAAAATGTTTTTATAAAAAACATAAGTATTCACACCCTTCCCTCAGTACTTTGTTGAAGCAACTTTGGCAGTAATTACAGCCTCGTCTATGACGCTACAAGCTTGGCACACCTGTATTTGGGGAGTTTCTCCCATTCTTCTCTGCAGATGCTCTCAAGCTCTGTCAGGTTGGTTAGGGAGCATCGCTGCACAGCTATTTTCAGGTCTCTCCAGAGATGTTCGATCGGGTTAAAGTCCGGGCTCTCGCTGGGCCACTCAAGGACATTCAGAGACTTGTCCCGAAGCCACTCCTGCGTTGTCTTGACTGTGTGCTTTGTCACAGTCTGAGGTCCTGAGCGCTCTGGAACAGGTTTTCATCAAGGATCTCTGTACTTTTCTCCATTCATCTTTGCCTCGATCCTGACTACCAGTTCCTGCTGATGAAAAACATCCCCACAGCATGATGCTGCCACCACCATGCTTCACTGTAGGGATGGTGCCAGGTTTCCACCAGACATGATGCTTGGCATTCATGCCAAAGAGTTCAATCTTGGTTTCATCAGAGCAGAGAATCTTGTTGCTTTAGGTGCCTTTTCCTGTGGAGTGGCTTCCATCTGGCCACTCTACCATAAAGGCTTGATTGGTGGAGTGCTGCAGATGGTTGTCCTTCTGGAAGTTTCTCCCATTTCCACAGATGAACTCTAGAGCTCTGTCAGAATGACCATTGGTTTCTTGGTCACCTCCCTAATCAAGGCCGTTCTCCCCCGATTGCTCAGTTTGGCCGGGCGGCCAGCTCTAGGAAGAGTCTTGGTGGTTCCAAACTTATTCCATTTAAGAATGATGGAGGCCACTGTGTTCCTGCAGACATTTTTTGTACCCTTCCCCAGATCTGTGCCTCGACACAATCCTGTCTCTGAGCTCTACGGACAATTCCTTTGACCTCATGGCTTGGTTTTTGCTCTGACATGCACTGTCAACTGTGGGACCTTATATAGACAGGTGTGTGCCTTTCCAAATCATGTCCAATCAATTGAATTTACCACAGGTGGACTCCAATCAAGTTGTAGAAACATCTCAAGGATGAACAATGGAAACAAGATGCACCTGAGCTCAATTTCGAGTATCAATACTTATGTAAATGTTTTTTATTAGCAAACATTTAAGAACCTGTTTTTGCTTAGTCATTATTTGGTATTGTGAGTAGATTGCTGAGGAAATATTTTTCAGGGGTCTGAATACTTTCCGAATAATGTGGACCATTGCCTGACTAAATAGATTGAATGCATGCATGCCGATTTTTCTGTAGCCAACGCAGGCACACATAAAGCCATGAAGCTATAACATTAATCTCACCATTTCAAAATCAATATTTATTTGTTAAATGCGCCGAATACAACAGGTGTCATCCTCCTAATAACCTCATGTTGTTTTACTGCAACACAGTTGCGCAGGGAAACAAATGAAAGCGGCCATCTCTCATGAAATCACAGACAATTATAAGGGAGCAGGAGAACTTATAAATTGGCTACAATAATTACAATAACAACTTTTCAAGCACCAAATTGTGGAAATGTCACATTTAAGTTAGGCCCATTCCAGTACTTCTGAGCTCCAAATTCAAGTAGGCTACCTCAAGCATCTTGTATTGTTTAAATTTGCAGGTCTAACATTTATTTAAAAAATTAAAATGTATCATGTTATTTCATTACCAGATCATATTGTGAATAAGCCGGCTGTGTAAATTGTTGTCATTATATCCAGAATAATTAATAGGAATAGCGTTGGGTGTTGCGCAATCGTCTGTCCTACACAAAAGACTGTCTAATCCAAGGCACAAAAACATATGAAAACATGAACTCATTACCCTAATGCTTTCTCTGTTAAATCTAACAAGACCCTGCTGGAAATCAAGCAGACAACAGGTTATCAACATCAAGTTGCTAGGGTATTAGATCCAACGTTGATCCAGGCACAACTGTCTTCACCGGCATAACGAATGAGACACCAAGATATTCTCAGCCTTTCTCCCAACACTTAGCGCATGCGGTTCAACAGCAGCCCGTCACGCGGAAAATTCCTTCCTAGATCAGATATGTGAACATTCCAGTGTAACTAGTCAGCTGGACATGAAATGCACATCCCAACAAGTATAATGCATAATTATTGAAGAACCATGTTGACAGTATCAATTTAGGCTTTAAGTACCAAGGTAAGGTGACTCTTTCGGTTAGAAGCATTCGATTTTGCAATGCATACATTATTTTGGATTTGTGTGCCCCATGAAAACGAAACTGTTTTCCCCCGTAACGTAAGGAGAGACAAAATATTACATAGTTACTGAATTTCTGAAAACTGTCCTACTGCTAGATCTCTGATTCTTAGAGGGAACAAGTTCAATGCTTAATATGACAACTTACACTGCCATAAATGTAAGGACAGAAAAGTAGTTTTGTCACCCGATTTTGGACAAATCCGTCAAGACACCAACCGTGATAAAGGATTAAACCAACTCATTTTATTGAATAGAACTATGATCCCCTTATATCTTAATGACATGAACAAAAATTGGCAGACTCATCAACAGCTATAACAAGTTGTCCTAGTTTTATAGAAAGACCCGCAGTCCCCCATCAAGTATTTAAAACATTGGGTTGGTGCAAGCATGGCTGGAGGAAGTTTCCAACACATTCCTTACACCAGTCCAATTCCTTTTAAATCAATTTAGCAGAAGGGTCAAGAATCAGACCACCCATATCAACCTATACATTTGCCTGAAGGAAACTTGGTGCTGATTCACCGATCAATTAAATCTGTATCAGATAATCGACTGGTCCTAAACAGTCTATTGCCTCTCATAGTTGCATGACAGGGAGCCTGGATAATAGCCTGTAGTTTTGACCAATTCTAATTCACAGTTTGGACCTTCCCTTAATGTGCATGTGAATTGACGATTGTGGGCTCACTAATTTACATTTTAAGTTGGATGCTGTGGTCATTCTAGGTTTTAAATGTAGTCCACAAAGTTTAGTCAGTGCAAGGGAAAATGTGCACCTGCAAGCATTTGATATGTCGTGTATGAAAATAAATGGTGAAAGATCCATATGCCCAACTCATTGATGGGCATTTCTCCCTTAAAACTCTATTTGATTAACCCTGAAATGACAGCATGAGATCCATTTTACATGAGTCAAAAAATAAAATGGAGGCCTACACCTAAAGCTTTGCCTGTCTAGTGTCAGGTTGTGTCTGTTAGTTGGCCTTTAGCTCTCCCTTACAGCACTGTGTCGTCTGATCTGTGAGCACGTGTTTAACATCTGTCACTTTGCCTTTCCAACTCAGCCTTACCATTTTGGTGTACCTTTTTGTGTGTGCATAGACATATGTGCATGTACAAAAAAACATATCATTTTAGTGTGCATTCATGTACGCATATCAGTCTTTCCAACCTATCCTCGCCTCTTTTCTTTCCTTTCTCTTGTCTTTTCTCCCTCCTGCGTGTGGCCACCAGGCCTTAGAGAGGCAGAAAGAGTACTTTGATTGCATTAGGAATGAGAGGGATGAGCTCAGAGATGAGCTGGCTGACATCAAGGCGAAGGCCAAAACAGGAGAGGTAGGTCTCACCACCAGAGGGCTGGGAACAGTACTATATATTTCCAATAATGTAGACAAAGTTGGTTACAGGAATAAGCTCGCTAGCAACCAAACAGTGATAAAAAAGCAACTTGTAGGTCGTATGTCTTGTGTACCTCGCCGTTTTGTTCCTACTGTTTCTCCCAATGTCAAATTTGTTGGACACTTGGGTGTGTCTGTCAGTCTGCGTACCAGTAATGGAAACCTTAGTACACTGTTACTTAGTACGTAAAGCTCAACAGTTCTACGTGGTGTGCTCTGTGGCAGTAGAACTGAACATTATCCTCAATAGCCACCTCTCGTCGGCAGCTAGCATTGTTTAAATCAGCTGTTTTCTCAAAGATATTACGCTACTAATACTTTTATCTATAAAATGTCTTGCACAACCAGCTACATTAGTTTGAATTACTTTGGGGATTCCGCCCGTCGTGGAGTCATTTCATACGAGCACATTTGTTTCCTCGCCTCCGCTCCTCGAAGATGACCTTTTGACCTTTTTCAAAATGGCGAGTGGGGGACGGAGGAGAGGAGGCGAGCAACACCAATTGAGATTCTCCCCGTCTTCCTTTGACTCCTCCTAGAAACACGGCCTGGTCATCATCCCTGAGGGAATGCCTAACGGGGACATCAGCCACGACGACCCAGCCACAGGGATCACTGTGGTCACACAGGAGACTGCCCAGGTGCTGGAGTCAGCAGGAGAAGGGCCTCTGGGTGAGTGGAGGGGACAGAACGAGCTCTATTAAAGGGAGCATGGGGACAGCTAAATTAACTTGTATCTGTAATGCATTGTTCAATAATGCCAGGGGGAGAGTTTCATTACTTTGGCCATAGGTGCAAGGAACCTCTTATAATGATATGTTTCCTTTCCTTTGCAGATGTTAGGCTACGAAAGCTTGCGGATGAAAAGGATGAACTCTTAGCTCAGGTACATGTAGTTTTCCTCTTTGACCCAAGTGTCGTCTTTTTGAACTGTCTGCGTGTGCGGCTGTTTTACAAGTAATTATGTGTGGCGTTTCACAGATCAGGAAGTTGAAAATGCAGCTGGAGGATGAAAGGCAGAAGCACTCGAAGATGGAGAACGCCTTCACAGAGGGAGAGAGAATGGAGAATGGCACTGATCTGCACGTCATCGAGATGCAGAGTAAGTCTCATTCGTGCCCAAACCTTAAAAAAAAGTTCACAACACAGAGGCATACACATCAACACTTAGTCTAAAGACTTTCTTGTTACATTACACAGAACCCCACTTGTCCAAAACATCCTATTAGCAGCTGCCAGTTATCTCTTATGTGCCAAGAACGAACTAACAGCAAGGCTCACATCTTTATTCTAATGTCCTGCGTACGGTAACTGTACTCACTCAAGTGTTCTACTCTCTGCAGGAGATGCCAACAGACAGATAAGTGAATACAAGTTCAAGCTCTCGAAGGCAGAACAGGAAATGGGCACAATGGAACAAAACGTAAGTCATGGCAACACTGACATACTTGCCCACATGTACCCTAGCTGACCATATGCCAACTGGATACATGTGTTTGAATGAGTATGTGAAGGACTTTGTTTCATTATCCTCATATCCAGATCAACAGACTTGAAGGACAAGTGTCCAGATACAAGGCATCGGCGGAAAACTCAGAGAAAATAGAAGATGAACTGAAAATTGAAAAAAGGAAACTTCAAAGAGAGGTAGGAAACCAAAATCAAGTCAGTGGCCAATGTTTGATTTGACATCAAATGTTATCTAACCATTCCCCTCCTTTTGCCACAGCTGCGTACGGCTCTGGATAAGACTGAGGAGATGGAGATGACCAACAACCACCTAGTAAAGCGCCTTGAGAAGATGAAGGCCAATCGGAACGCCCTTCTGTCTCAGCAGTGAGGTCTGCTGGATTGCCACAGAAGCCCTTAAACTCACACCGCAGATAGTGTCTGGAGCACATTTCCATTCTTCCTCAGTAACACTTAAAGTTGTGTAGCAAAACCAAAAACACTTACAGAAAAAAAGCAACACTGGTAGCACCGAGGCAAGAGTTGGTGTTTAAAAGAAATAAAGGATTAGCATTGGTTTGTGCACCAGTGTCTTCGGAAGGGAGACTCAACCTATTAAACCATAGTTACTAGGGGGAGAGGATGAATCTAAGGAAAATTTGACTCATTACTTTATTTTTCAAAGCTTTGTACTACATGTTATTCACAAGGTTTTACTGCTGGGTGCTTGGCTATTATAAGTTTTTTTAATAAGTTGCATGAATGAGTATAATGGCGCTTTTTAACTGTTAAATCCTTACGGCTGCTCTCTGGCCCTGCACCTATCCATAATCCCTCACACAGTGAAGTGCCTTCTCACACCTGGAGACTGAGGGTTTTGCATTAACCAAACAATAACTGGTACAGACATGATTTAATGAAATATATAGAACTAATTGTCTGCAGAGGTTTCATTGATTTCTCAAATATTTAAAGATTTTTTGGCAATAAGTGTAAAATATCAGAATTGTAAATACAAGGTAGATTTTTTTTTTTTTTTGCATGGGTTATGGCACATTGAATTCCATTTGTAAGAGTGGTTTGAGGTTCTTTATTTGGGGTACATCAGAAGACGGCACTACATACTTCTCAAACAGTGTTCGCTGCTTTGAAAGCCAAGCAGTTTCAAGTCTCAGGACCACACAGTGATTGTGTCTGGGGCAGCTATCGCATTGAATAAACTCTTAACAGATTTACACTGCCCTTTGTTTCATTTTGTGTTAGCAGTAATCATGAACAAGTTGTTAATGCTTGAATTATACCCAAGCACCTCAATCCCTTATGGTTAGAGCTCCCACCGCCTAAACAATTTGGAAGATGAGGGTTTGTACAGTACATACAGTTGAAGTCAGAAGTTTACATACTTAGGTTAGAGTCATTAACTCGTTTTTCAACCACTCCACAAATGTCTTGGCAAGTCGGTTAGGACATCTACTTTGTGCATGACAAGTCATTTTTCACTGGGTCAGAAGTTTACGGTGCCTTTGAACAGCTTGGAAAATTCCAGAAAATGTGGTCATGGCTTCAGATAGGCTAATTGACGTCAATTGGAGGTGTACCTGTGGATGCATTTCAAGGCCTACCTTCAAACTCAGTGCCTCTTTGCTTGACCTCATGGGAAAATCAAAAGAAATAAGCCAAGACCTCCACATGTCTGGTTCATCCTTGAGAGCAATTCCATCTGTATTAACACCATGGGACCACGCAGCCGTCATACCACCCAGGAAGGAGACTCGTTCGGTCTCTTAGAGATGAAAAGTGCAAAGGACCTTGTGAAGATGCTGGAGGAAACGGGTACAAAAGTATCTATATCCACAAACTGAAAGGCTGCTCAGCAAGGAAGAAACCACTGCTCCAAAACCGCCATAAAAAAAGATTGAATTCAGTTTGCAACTGCACATGAGGACAAAGATGGAACTGTTTGACCATCGTTATGTTTGGAGGAAAAAGGGGGAGGCTTGCAAGCCGAACAACACCATCCCAACCGTGAAGCACGGGGGTTGCAGCAGGAGGGACTGGTGCACTTCACAAAATAGATTGCATCATGAGAGAAAATTGTGTGGATATGTTGAAGCAACATCAAGACATCAGTCAGGAAGTTAAAGCTTAGTCGCAAATGGGTCTACCAAATGGACAATAACCCCAAGCATACTTCCAAAGTTGTGGCAAAATGGCTTAAGGACAACAAAGTCAAGGTATTGGAGTGGCCATCACAAAGCCCTGACCTCAATCCCATAGAAATTTGTGGGCAGAACTGAAAAAGGGTGTGCGAGCAAGGAGGCCTACAAACCTGACTCAGTTACACCAGCTCTGTCAGGAGGAATAACCCAAATGATTGTAGGAAGCTTGTGGAAGGCTACCTGAAACGTTACACTCAATTAGCATTGCCTATGTAAACTTCTGACCCACTGGGAATGTGATGCTGAAATAAATCTCTGACATTTAACATTCTTAAAATAAAGTGGTGATCCTAACTGACCTAAAACAGGGATTTTTACTCGGATTAAACGTGAAAAACTGAGTTGAAATGTATATCAAATGGTTTCCCGAAACAGACATGCAGCCCATGGTCGGTGTTTCTCATGTCTTAGCATCGCTCAAATACTTTGTAGAGGTCTGGTAGGTTAGCAATTTGGAGTACGCTGCCATCCTCACTGAAGTGTTTAGGGGGACTGAAGAGGCTCCGGAAGGCTTTAAACAGGAGATGCTCCACCTTCCAACGCCACGAGTTCAGCTCTGCATCCTGCAACGCATTCACAACCATAGTCTGTTCAGTAAGTGCTAAATGGGACCAAAACTGAAAATATAAGAGCGTGTTCCTACGACATGGCAGTATTTCTTCCATTTCAAAATTATTTTCACTACCCGCTTATATCAGATTGACAAGTGCGAGACACATACAAATAAAATAACAGGGCTGTGTTCATTAGGCATGCAACTGAAAACGAAAATTGGCCAACTCCATGTAGTCCTTCCCTGTCAGTCCATTTCCTTCTGTTTGGTGCCTAATGAAAACGACCCGGGATGCCGCATCTGAGTGACATACCTGCTCCTCCTCTCCCGGCTCCAGCTCCAGGACATACTGTTTCCTGATAGAGTAGAACTGGCAGCACTCCTTGCTGAAGTCTCTGAAGCAGTCCTTCTCATTGTCCCAGTTCACCTACACAATCCCTCCGATTAGTCACTTTAGTCTATAAGAACTTATTGATAAGACATGGTCATGGATAAGAATAGCTCACACCTCGGTAGCCAAACGTAGGATGAACATGGGCAGACCCTCCATAGGAGGGGTGTACTTGTCAAGCAGCAATGGCAAACCGGTGAGATTTCCTTCCTGCAAACAAGACACATTCGGATCTTAATTTTTGCCCTGATGTCATGCATGACAATTACATTTAGGGGGTAAACGCTAATGTTACAACCAGGTATGATTTCAATGTTTTTGTCAGCACAGACAGGATACAGAGGGTCAGCAGACAGACCTGGTCTATCTCCATGGAGAAGTAGTCCTCCAGCATCTCAGATTTCTTCTTCAAGAAGTCAACTATGTATTGGGCCAGACCCTCCTTGGGCCCGTCCTCCTCCGACCAGCCGCTCTCCTCGGAGTCCAGAGCCAGCATGGCCAGGTCATAGAGCGGTGCAGGCTCCTGGAACAACACAACATCAACAAACCAACTCGGAGCCAAATATCTGGGCCCGTACTCACAAAGCGTCTAATCTAGGTTTAGGTCCTCCCTGTCCATCTGATCTGAAAGGCTAAATTGTTCTGAGACCATTAGTGAAAACAGGCCCAGAATCACAGCCTCTGGTAATGCGAAAACAGGATTTTAGAAACAAATTACTTATTTACATAAGTATTCTGCTCCTATGCTATGATACTCAAAATTGAGCTCAGGTGCATCCTGTTTCCATTGATCATTCTTGAGATGTTTCTAAAACTTGGAGGCCACCTGTGGTAAATTCAATTGATTGGAGATGATTTGAAAAAGGCAACATCTGTCTATAAGATCCCACAGTTGACAGTGCATGTCAGAGCAAAAACCAAGCCATCAGGTCGAAGCAATTGTCCGTAGAGCTCAGAGACAGGATTATGTCAAGGCACAGATCTGGGGAAGGGTACCCAAAAATGTATGCAGCATTGAAGGTCCCCAAGAACACAGTGGCCTCCATCATTCTTAAATGGAAGAAATTTGGAACCACCAAGACTCTTCTTAGAGTTCGCCGCCCAGCCAAACTGAGCAATCGGGGGAAAAGAGCCTTGGTCAGGGAGGTGACCAAGAACCCGTTGATCACTGACAGAGCTCCAGAGTTCCTCTGTGGCGATGGGAGAACCTTCCAGAAGGACAACCATCTCTGCAGCACTCCACCAATCAGGCCTTTATGGTAGAGTCCAGAAGGAAACCACTCCTCAGGAAAAGGCACGACAGCCCGCTTGGAGTTTTCCAAAAGGTGCCTAAAGGACTCTCAGACCATGAGAAACAAGATTCTCTGGTCTGATGAACTCTTTGGCCTGAATACCAAGCATCACTTTTGGAGGAAACCTGGCACCATCCCTACAGTGAAGCATGGTGGTGGCAGCATTATGCTGTGGGGATGTTTTTTAGTGGCAGGGAACAGGAGACTAGTCAGGATCAACGGAAAGATGAACGGAGCAAAGTACAAAGAGATCCTTGATAACCTGCTCCAGAGCACTCAGGACCTCGGAAGGTGAACCTTCGCCCCAGTCTACCAGGACAACACAGGAATGGCTTTGGGACAAGTCTCAATGTCCTTGAGTGGCCCAGCCAGAGCCTGGACTAACATCTCTGGAGAAACCTGAAAATAGCTTGGCAGCGATGCTCCCCATCCAACCTGACTGAGCTTGAGAGGATCTGCAGAGAAAAATGGGATAAACTCCCCAAATACAGGTGTACCAAGCTTGTAGAGTCATACCCAAGAAGACTCGAGGCTGTAATCACTACCAAAGGTGCTTCAACAAAGTACTGAGTAAATGTGATATTTCAGTTCTTTTTTTTGGCAAAATGTTCTTAAAACCTGTTTTTGCTTTGTCATTATAGGGTATTGTGTGTCGATTGATTAGGGTAAAAAACAATTTAATCAATTTTAGAATAAGACTGACGTAACAAAATGTGGAAAAAGTCAAGGGGTCTGAATACTTTCCGAATGCATTGTACAAACTGCTCCCAACTTTAAAAACTTTAGGCACCAAATAGAATTTAAGGAGCACCAGAAGGCTTACATTAGGCCTATATGAATCCTACCTTTGAAGCACATCTTATGAGAAGCAGACCCTTTTCCTTTCTTCCTGGGCCAATCAAATTGGCCTAGACCTACTGTCAAGTTACCAGGTTGTTAGCTAGCTAGGTAACATGACTGCAACACGTTGTTTGTTATTAAAAAAATGTAAAAAACATTTCCGGTTTTTAGGACTACAAGCTGGCGAGATCAAATCTAATTTTATTAGTCACATGCGCCGAATACAACAGGATTCGGCGCATTTTACCTTACAGTAAAATGCTTACTTACGAACCCCTAACCGACAATGCAGTTTCAAAAAATGTGGATAAGGATAAAAGTAACAAGTAATTAAAGAGCAGCAGTAAAAAAAGAACAATATAT
Organism: Salvelinus alpinus; assembly: GCF_045679555.1. Taxonomy (NCBI): domain Eukaryota; kingdom Metazoa; phylum Chordata; class Actinopteri; order Salmoniformes; family Salmonidae; genus Salvelinus; species Salvelinus alpinus. The sequence goes on from NC_092117.1 coordinate 5,953,281, forward strand.
GCAGGGGGGTGCCGGTACAGAGTCAATGTGCGGGGGCACCGGTTAGTTGATGTAGTATGTACATGTAGGCAGAGTTAATTAAAGTGACTATGCATAGATGACAACAGAGAGTGGCAGTGGGGGGGGTGCAATGCGAATAGTCTGGGTAGCCATTTGACTAGATGTTCAGGAGTCTTATGGCTTGGGGGTAGAAGCTGTTTCGAAGACTCTTGGACCTAGACTTGGCGCTCTGGTGCCGTGTGGTAGCAGGGAGAACAGTCTATGACTAGGGTGTCTGGAGTCTTTGACAATTTTTAGAGCCTTCCTCTGACACCGCCTGGTATAGACTGGCACATACAATAGAGTAACTGTTGTTTATAAAATGTTCAGTCAGTTTTGTTTATAAATTCAGTGAAATTTTTTAAACAGGTGCCAGTTAGTTCTTTAGATGGGTATGGCCAAAAATGTTGGTAGTATCATATGAGACGGTACTACGGCATTCTAAAATGTTGGTATCATGATGTTTTGGTACCATGATATTACCGTGATGTGTGTCATACTTACAGATAACCTCAAGATGCCAAAGTTACCGAAGTCGTAGATCAAAATTTGGTAGAATAGCTCCTGGCTAAAAAAAGAGAAAAAGCCAAATATATTCAGCACCTTGAGCAACTGCACAGGAATACTTCCAATTGATATATTTCTATAGCAGTGAAGTATATTTTTAAAGCTTCTACATGCAACTCTGCACAACAAATGTTTCTGAACACTTCTACATTAATGTAGATGCTACTATGATTACAGATGCAGTATAATGGATGAGTAAGAAAGTTAGAGGCATAAATATCATACCCCCCAAAAAATGTGAATCTCCCCCGTTATTGGTAATGGTGAGAGGTTAGCATGTCTTGGGGGTATGACATTTGTTCCTCTTTGTCACACAAGCTTGATGTAGTCATTGCGTGCTAGGAATATGGGACCGAATACTTTTGACTACTTTAATACAGGCCTTCAGAAAGTATTCATACCCCTTGACTTATTCCACATTGTGTTGTTACAGCCTGAATTCAAAATGAATGGGAGTTTTTTTTAACTCACCCATCGAGACACAATACCCCATAATGACAAAGTGAAAACATGTTTTTTTGAAATATTTACACATTTATTGAAAATGAAATACACAAATATTTAACTGACTTTTTAGAAATCGCCTTTGGTAGTGATTATAGCTGTGAGTTTTTCTGGGTAAGTTTCTGGGTAAGTTTTCTGGTTAGAGAGCTTTGTACAATATTTGCCCGTTATTATTTTCAAAATTCTTCAAGCTCTGTCAATTTGGTTGTTGATCATTGTTAGACAACCATTTTCAAGTCTTGCCATAGGTTTTCAAGCAGATTTAAGTCAAAAACTAACTTGGCAACATTCACTGTCTTCTTGGTAAACAACTCCAGTGTATATTTGGCCTTGTGTTTAAGGTTATTGTCCTGCTTAAAGGTGAATTAATCTCCCGGTGTCTGGTGAAAGCAGACTGAACTAGGTTTTCCTCTAGGAGTTTGCCTGTGCTTAGCTCCATTCCGTTTCTTTCTTTATCCTTACCATAACAAAGGGGTTGAATACTTATTGACTCAAGATATTTCAGCTTAAATAGTTTATTTCATCTTTAAACATTATTCCACTTTGACATTATGAGGTATTGTGTGTATGCCACTGACACAAAATCTATATTTAATACATTTCAAATGCAGGCTGTAACAACAAAAATGTGGAAAGTCAAAGGGTGTGAATACTTTCTGAAGCGCACTGTATACGTGAATTCTTCCAAATACTTATGACACCTTCAAATGAGGGGACAAGATACATTAAATGCTGCCGTTTCAAGCCAAATTATAAGTTTCAGCTTAACTGTCCAAATAAATACGTAGGGGAGTGCATGTGGTTCTGACCTGAGTTTAGTGGTGTTGAGAAGGTACAGTTTGGTATGGTGCTGGATCAGAGTCCACTGGGGGTTGACACAGCCCACAAACGAGTGATTCTGAAGCATCTCTTGAAGACCTGAGGAAGACCAAACGTACATTTGACAGGCTCTCAAACCAAATCTTCTGCTAAGGGTTTTTGCCATCCTTAGTTTACTACAATCTCCCTTTTCTGTAATGAAGTACGTACAGTATTGCAACAGCTATGTGCGAAGTAACTTTCCTCACCTGATGGTGTCAGCAAAGACACAATCACGAGGAGAGTGGAATATCTACAGTATATAGTGGACTAGCTCTTTCAAATCGCATGTCCCCTTCCTCAGTTCTCCCCCTTTCACACACACTACTTCTAACCCATGGTAGTTAGAATTGAGACCACCGCACACTCCTTCCTGTACGTGTTTAGTATTTGATGACGGATGGAGTTGGGTATACCTTTGTGTGCGTGCTCAGCGATGTCATCTCTCAGCTCCTTCACACTGCTCAGCTTGATGGCTCGTCTCCTGGTTGCGGCTGCAGCAGTCCGGTCCTCCTGCTCCTCATCCTGACCGGCACGCGGACGCTTCCTGGGCCGACCCAACAACACCCACACACTGCTATTACACTGCTTTTACTAAACAAGTAAACACACCCCATACGTGCGCGCCAACACATCTCCGTGCACCACCAAATATACAGACATTCTAAGCACCAGTAAATAAACAGACACACTTAATACACCACACACAGACTATTCAAATAGGCACTCTGTGAATGTATCCCTAAAGCCCACTAAGGAGGCATCATCACCTGGGGAGATCAGCTGGAGTATTTAGGCTGGTTCCCTCCCCATCCTCTGTGGCACCTGGCGCCTGTTCCTCCAGGATCTCTTCATTGTCCATCTCTTCCATGTCATTGGTGGTCACAGGTTCCCCCCTGCTCTGCCCATTAGGGTTGGCGGTGGGAGGAAGGGCCAGCTTGGATGCCGGCTGGAGAAAGGCGTCCAGCTTTTGGGCTCTACTGTCGGTCCTGACCATCTGATGGGCGTAGACCCGCTCACTGTCCCCTGTGGAGTTGGAGGAAGACTTCCCCTCGCTGGTGGAGACAGACAGCCCAGGTAGCAATGTCTACAAAGAAACAGGTCAAATGGATAACCTTTTATTTTTCACCTCAATTCCAAGAAAGCAGCTTCTCTTTTTTCTACTACTACTGATTCTACACACCAACTAATCCACTAAAGAAAGGGAAAGAGAATTGCATACACCCAGTTTAGCTTATTGGCACATACTGTATGTTTCATAGCCAAATATAGTGTTAAATACCTAGTAGTATAATATCCTGTTAAAAACATTACAAGAGCTAACGGCACCTGTGTGAAGTACGTGCGCGAGGAGTTGGAGCCCAGGAGTTTGCTCTCTATGTGTTTTTGAACGCTCTCGATGATACAGTCTTCGTGGAGGAAGTGCACCTCGTGTTTGGTAGGGTGGACATTCACGTCGATGTTATGAGGGGCAATCTCCAGGCTTAAGCAATAGAACAAAGAACCGTAAATACAACCGGAAATCGTTTGCTTTCCAGTTAAGTGACAGTAACCGGAGTTACCTGAGATATAGAAATGGGTGAGAGTTCTTGGGAAGGTATGCAGCATAAACGGTCTCAATGGCTTTTTTTAAGGCACTCGATTCAACCAGACGATCTGAGGAGAAAACGAGACCATTAGTAAAAGCTCACAGGAATATCGTATTCAAAATCATATAACTAGTTCATTTAACGTAGCGCTCCTGTGGCACATACGATTGATGAAGAGGATGAGAATGCACTTCTTCACTGAGTAGTTGGCGTTGGAGATGTGGCCCTTCAGTTTATAGGCGAGCTTCTGATCCTCACAGCCCACTTCAATCAGCTCCCTGTGGAAAAAAAACATGCAACACACCGCTCACTCTTCACACTGCAGACTCAACGGCAAAACTGGTATCGATGACATCATTATAGCCAGATTTCAACCCGTTCTGGTTGTAATTAAGTTATTTCAACCAGCTTCGCCCGCTGGGGAAGGTCAAGATCACTGGGCACAAGAAAAACCAGCAGAAGTCCAATTAACTTATTAACTATGCAGAACACATCAGATTATAGCTCAAAGCACTCATTAACAGATCAAGATAAAACTCTTGTCTGGCTGCATATACAATTCAAAATGGATGGCATAACCTCTATTCACTCAACGAGGAACTGACATCCCAACATGAGAGAGTAATCTTAGAGGGGTATTTTTTCCCCGTACCTGCTGACTGTATTGCCGAACACCACACGGATATTATCCAGTATGGAGGCGTTGGGTAGGGTCCTGACGTCCGCCATGGTCTCGCCTTGCTGGGGATGGAAAAAAGACAGAATATTTGTGACATACAACCGAAGTCTCCTCCCTTCAAGGGACAATGACCTCAGGTGAAAACATCAAGGGTAGGAAATGTGAACGAAAACAAACAAATCGCACCTTTTTGACAGCAAAGCTTTTCCCAGAGTTGTGTATAGCATACCTGTAAAACAAAAGATCATGTTTGCTTGATTCACAACATCGGCAGCACACAAAATAAAATAAAACTTGTGACGCTCGACCCAGGAGATGTGCACTGGTAGTGACGTCTGAGGCCACACACCTGCTCACCACCTCCACAATCCTGGAGTACTCCTCACTGGGGCTCTTTAGGGCTTTCCTCCTGGTGGACACGTTGTAGAACAGATCCTCCGCCTGTGGATGTTCAGAGACACTTGAAGTCGTCGTCTCTTTTGAACATTACAGTCGATTTAACTTGCAGTTGTCAGTGGCCATTTAATGAACTCACGGTGATCTGTGTCCCCTGGTTTCCAGCGCAGGGTTTGGGTTGGGTCTTGAGTTTCCCATCACAGTAGGTGGCTCTGGGGAGGGTGAGGGCAGTACTTACAGACTGAGGATTCAAACATGTTACTGGGCATTTCGACAAAGGACTGATGGCCTCGTCAATCAAAGCGTAATCGGATAATCGGCTACCTGTAAGCACACTTGGCGTCAGCCGTTTTGGTTGTTATGGTCACATGGGCAACATGGCTTATACTGGCAAGTGCCTGAAACACACACACACACACACACACACACACACACACACACACACACACGTCACATGGATAGTACAGAAATACTAGAATTGAAAATCTAGCTTTGCCCACGTAGGAATAACCTACACCAAATACATCCCCATTACAACGTAACCTTGACAGATGCGGATGATCGAATTACTCAAATGATCAAACAATCAGAGATACTTCACCTCTCCTCTGAACCCATAGGTTGAGATGGTGTTGAGGTCCTCAAAAGTCTGGAGCTTGCTTGTTGTAAACCGTTCACATACTATTTCCATATCTTCTTTCTTCAACGAGAAAGTAAAACAGGCGAAAGGAAATTGAGAAGTGAACCAAAATATGGACTTAGTGGAAGTTGTTCATTTTGCTTACATGACTCACAGACTCACACACACACACTCGTCTTACCCTGATGCCAGTGCCATTGTCCTGTATCTGGATAAGTTTCAGACCGCCCTCCTTCACAGTCACTTGTATGTTGGTGGACTTGGCGTCTAAACTGTAACATTACAGGGAATGCAGATGTCATATGGTGCTCCAAACTGATATCTTCTCACAAACCAAGTTGCAAAGACCTGGTACAGTAACTACGTAAAAACAAGCAGCTGTCATGCGAATAGCAACTGCTGCACAGCTACAGTTCGCTATGGATATAACTCCAGTGTGACAAGTATTAAATCACATTGGAGTTACTACCTCACGCTCCTCAGCAGCCTGTATTTGACACTGTAGAGAAACTCCGTGACAGTGGCTGAGGTCCACAGCTGCCTGACCACCACCCAGGCAGTGTTGAACAAACACACGAGCAGGTGTGTGTGTGGGTGGGTGGTACGAATATTTTTGTATTTATTAATAATTCATACAAAATGTTGTTACTCATACATGCACTTCTAAAACGTTGTTACACTGTTGTATTCTCTGACATACAGACTTGGACCCAAACTGAAGACCTATGAGGGTGTCAGTCTGACACCCAGATATGACAGCACCCTGGCTCGTGTGACATCATCCATGTCCAAATTCATTGACCGGCTGTGCCAAAGCATGGGTGAGATATTTGGGGATTTTAGCTCTGGGATCCACAAAACTGGTAGATCTGCAAACTTGGCCTGATGCAGAAAACTCTGAAGTTTAGCATCTTACAATAACACTCCGGATCTTACTGTAAATGTACATCTGTTTCAACTGGTGTGTGCCATGTTCTGTTCTTTTAAATCAATTTCAATACAAAACACATCCATGCATTTTCTGTGATTTATCTCCGTTATTTATTTTTGGGAGAAAATATGTGGCTGGTAAAAAATGAGGGTGGCTGGTCAAATTTGGGCATCCACCAGCCACTGCTAATTTCCCACCTTGGTCTTAATCGAATCCATGATTGCGTTCCGACCCCAGTGCAGCTCAGTGTAAACAAGCGTAACAATATGGTCGGAATCTGATGGCTAGCAGACCACAGGCTGTGAGGATTGTCAACAACACCTCGTCCTCACTGACTCTTAAAACAGGGCCCCCTCAGGGGTGTGTCCTCAGTCTTCTGCTCTACTCCCTGTTCATCTACGACTGTGTGGCTTTGCGAGACACCAACTCAAATCATCAAGTTTGCTGACGACGCTACAGATGTAGGCCTGATAACCAACAAAGGAAGAAAGGAGGTAAGTGAACTGGCATTGTGGTGTCATGACAACAACCTCTCCCTCAACGTCAGCAAAACAAAGGAGCTGATTGTTGACTTCAGGAAGCAGGGGAGGGAACATGCCTCGATCCACATCAACGGGACTGCAGTAGAATCACAATTTTTAAGTTCCTCGGTGATGACTTTTTATGGACCAACACCACCACTCCTGTCAAGAGGACTCGACAGCGTCTACTTCCTAAGGTGGCTGAAGAAATCAGAGCGTCCTGACCCGGTTGCATCATGGCCTGGTACGGAAATTGCTCCGTCTGCAACCGCAAGGCCCTCCAGCAGGTGGTGTAGACAGCCCAGTACGTCACTGGGACCGTGCTCCCCCCCCTATTCCAGGACATCACTCGAAACGGTGCCTGAGGAAGGCACGCAGCACCATCAAGGAACCCACACACCCAAGCCACGAGCTGTTCTCTACCTTACCGTCGGACAGACGGTATCGGAGCACGAGGTCTGATAACAACAGGCTCAGAGACAGTTTCTTTCTATTTAAAAGGCATCAGACTGCTGAACACTTGAACTGAACACCTGCTCTGATTCTCCACACCTTGACTGGCACACATCACAACTGCTGCTACCAGACTATTATTATACTGCTCAAATTCATACACTTGCCCCCCATCCCCATGTAAATATTGGACTATAAATTGTGCCTTCCTGTATTATACTTGTGCTATTTATTATTGTTGCATTGTCAAGAAGGAACCGGCAAGTAAGCATTTCGTTGGATGATGTATACAATGCGTATCCCGTACATACGACTAACACACCTTGAAACTAGCTAGGGTTGCCCATGTAAAGTACCACAGTATGTGTCATAACACCCAAAAAAACATAGCGGTCAAACAAGGAAATGGTTCTAATCATTTTCCCAACATTCATTTTTCTCATAGGTGATTTTAGAAACACTTAAAATAAGGGCTGTGTTTCGTGTAGGCTTACCCTGGGGTGACGTTTTGATAACTGTGTAACTCTCTCTAGGACAAGGTGACTTATCAATGTATTCACCTGTATTTACCCCCCAAAAATTAAACGCTAATTACCTGCTAATGTGGCAATCATAAAGAACAGCAAATGCCATGATGATCTGGACGAGACTGCTGAATCTAGGCAACAGTAAGAATCTCTGGATTAACTATGTAATGTCAGCTACATTTTGTAATGAATAAAGTCAAAATGTCTTTAAATTGACAATTCTGTGAACCATCTTGTGCAAGTTTTAAACAATACCTGTTAGCAAAGGTGTTAGCTGGAGATGACTTGCAGGAGCTTGCAGGGATTTGTAGTCTTGCATGATGTCTACTATTTGATGCGAATTAACATTTTCAAATCTGAGAGTAAATTGAGCCGAATTATATTGATAAAAGTCACCTTGCCCGAGAGAGATTTACACGGTTATCAAAACGTCGCGCCACTGTAAGCCTACACTAAACACAGCCCTTAACTTAAGTGTTTCTAAAATTGAATGGTGGAAAAACTATTGGCATCATTTCCCTGCTCGACCGCTAGGTTTTATTGGAATTATGACATTTCCACTGTGGAATTCTATAAGAGTTAGCTATACGGAGATATATATATATATATATATAATCTAATCTCACTGTCAACCACGTTTATTTTCAGCAAACTTAACATGTGTAAATATTTGTATGAACATAAGATTCAACAGACAAACTGAACAAGTTCCACAGACATGTGACTAACAGAAATTGAATAATGTGTCCCTGAACAAAGGGGGGGGGGGGTCAAAATCAAAAGTAACAGTATCTGGTGTGGCCACCAGCTGCATTAAGTACTGCAGTTTATCTCCTCCTCATGGACTGCACCAGATTTGCCAGTTCTTGCTGTGAGATGTTACCCCACTCTTCCACCAAGGAATCTGCAAGTTCCTGACATTTCTTTGGGGAATGGCCCTAGCCCTCACCCTCCGATCCAACAGGTCCCAGACGTGCTCAATGGGATTGAGATCCGGGCTCTTCACTGGCCATGGCAGAACACTGACATTCCTGCAGGAAATCACGCACAGCACTAGCAGTATGGCTGGTGCCATTGTTGTAACACACAGCGTTGAGATTGCCTGCAATGACAAGCTCAGTCCAATGATGATGTTACACACCGCCCCAGACCATGACGGACCCTCCACCTCGATCCCGCTCCAGAGTACAGGCCTCGGTGTAATGCTCATTCCTTTGACGACAAACATTAATCCGACCATCACCCCTGGTGAGACAAAACCGCGACTCTTCAGTGAAGAGCACTTTTTGCCAGTCCTTTCTGGTCCAGCGACGGTGGGTTTGTGCCCATAGGCGACGTTGTTTCCGGTGAGGTCTGGTGAGGACCTGCTTTACAACAGGCCTACAAGCCCTCAGTCCAGCCTCTCAGCCTATTGCGGACAGTCTGAGCACTGATGGAGGGATTGTGCGTTCCTGGTGTAACTCGGGCAGTTGTTGTTGCCATCCTGTACCTGTTCCGCATCTGTGATGTTCAGATGTACCAATCCTGTGCTGGTGTTGTTACACGTGGTCTGCCACTGCGAGGGCGATCAGCTGTCCGTCCTGTCTCCCTGTAGCACTGTCTTAGGCGTCTCACAGTACCGACATTGCAATTTATTGACATTGCAATTTATTGCCCTGGCAACATCTGCAGTCCTCATGCCTCCTTGCAGCATGCCTAAGGCATGTTCACGCAGATGAGCAGGGACCCTGGGCATCTTTCTTTTGGTGTTTTTCAGTCAGTAGAAAGGCTTCTTTAGTGTCCTAAGTTTTCATAACTGTGACCTTAATTGCCTACCGTCTGTAAGCTGTTAGTGTCTTAACGACCGTTCCACAGGTGCATTCATTGTTTATGGTTCATTGAACAAGCATGGGAAACAGTGTTTAAACCCTTTACAATGAAGATCTGTGAAGTTATTTGGATTTTTACAAATTATCTTTGAGAGACTGGTTTCTTTTTTTTGCTGAGTTATATATATATATATATATATATGTTTAATTTAACTAGGCAAGTCAGCTAAGAACAAATTCTAATTTTACAATGACGGCCTACCCCGGCCAAACCCTCCCCTAACCCGGACGATGCTGGGCCAATTGTGCGCTGTCCTATGTGACTCCCGATCACGGCCGATTGTGATACAGCCGGGATCGAACCAGGGTCTGTAGTGATGCCTCTAGCACTGATATGCAGTGCCTTTGACTGCTGCGCCACTCAGGAAGCCCTTTTCTTTGCTCTCTTAACTTATTCCCCCCCCCCCAGATAATGTGTAGAATTGATGGAAATTAGCTTGAAACCTTTCAAATGTTTCTCTCAGACTCATGGCAAAATGTGTAGTGTTAGGAATAATAAGAGAAAAGACAGATAAGAGAAAAGACAGCTAGCATAGAAAAGGATGGGAGGTAAGGGATCAATGATTTAATTTTTTTATTTAACCTTTATTTAACTAGACAAGTCAGTTAAGAACAAATTCTTATTTATACAGGGGGTACCGGTACCGAGTCAATGTGCGGGGGTACAGGTTAGTAGAGGTAATTTGTACATGTAGGTAGGGGTAAAGTGATTATGCATAGATAAACAGAGAGTAGCAGCAGTATAAAAACAAAGGGGGGGGGGGTCAATGTAAATAGTCTGGGTGGCCATTCGATTAATTGTTCAGCAGTCTTTATAGCTAGGGGTTAGAAGCTGTTAAGGAGCCTTTTGGACCTAGACTTGGCGCTCCGGTACCGCTTGCTGTGTGGTAGCAGAGAGAACAGTCTATAACATGGGTGGCTGGAGTCAAACCATTTTTTGGGCCATCTGGCACCGCCTAGTATATAAGTCCTGGATGGCAGGAAGCTTGGCCCCAGTGATGTACTGGGCTGTACACACTACCCTCTGTAGCGCCTTACAGTCCCGATGCCGAGCAGTTTCCATACCAGGCGGTGATGCAACCGGTCAGGATGCTCTCAATGGTGCTGCTGTAGAACTTTGAGTATCTTTTCTGTCTCCTGAGGGGGAAAAGGCATTGTCGTGCCCTCTTCCCCACTTTCTTGGTGTGTTTGGACCATGATAGTTTGTTGGTGATGTGGACACCAAGGAATTTGCTACTCAACCCGCTCCACTACAGCCCCGTCGATGTGAATTGTGGCGTGTTCGGGCCCTCCTTTTCCTGTAGTCCACGATCATCTCCTTTGTCTTGCTCATGTTGAGGGAGAGGTTGTTGTCCTGGCACCACACTGCCAGGTCTCCGACCTCCTCCCTATAGGCTGTCTCATTGTTGTCTGGGATCAGGCCTACCATTGTTGTGTCTTCAGCAAACTCAATGTTGGTGTTGGAGTCGTGCTTGAACAGGGAATACAGGAGAGGACTAAGCGCACACCCCTGAGGGGCCCCTTGCGTCATCTGTGGATCTGTTGCGGCAATATGGGAATTGGAGTGGGCCTAGGGTTTCCGAGATGATGGTGTTGGTATGAGTCATGAGTTGTACGGGGCGGTAGTCATTTCGGCAGGTTACCTTCGCTTTCTTGGGCACAGGGACTATGGTGGTCTGTTGAAAGATATAGGTATTCAGACCCTTTACTCAGTACTTTGTTGAAGCACCTTTGGTAGCAATTACAGCCTCAAGTCTTCTTGGGTATGATGCTACAAGCTTGGCACATGTGGATTTGGGGAGTTTCTCTCATTCTTCTCTGCAGATCCTCTGAAGCTCTGTCAGGTTAGATGGGGAGTGGCTTCCGTCTGGCCACTCTACCAAACATGCCTGATTGGTGGTGCTGCAAAGATGGTTGTCCTTCTGAAAGGAACTCTGGAGCTCTGTCAGAGTGACCATCGGGATCTTGGTCACCTCCCTGACCAAAGCCCTTCTCCCCTGATTGCTCAGTTTGGTCAGGCAACCAGCTCTAGGAAGAGTCTTGGTGGTTCCAAACTCCTTCCATTTAAGAATGATGGAGGCCACTGTTCTTGGGGACCTTCAATGCTGCAGAAATGTTTTGGTACCCTTCCTCAGATCTCTGCCTCGACACAATCCTGTCTTGGAGCTCTACAGACAATTCCTTTGACCTCATGGCTTGGTTTTTATATAGACAGGTGTGTGATTTTTCAAATCATGTCCAATCAATTGAATTTACTACAGGTGGACTCCAATCAAGATGTAGAAACATCAAGAATGATCAATGTCTAAGGCAGCGGTCTAAGGCATTGCATCTCGGTGCTGGAGGCATCACTACAGACACCCTGGTTCGAATCCAGGCTGTATCACAGCCGGCCGTAATTGGGAGTCCCATGACGGCCTACATTGTAAATAAGATTTTTTTCTTAACTGACTTGCCTAGTTAAAAAAATATATACAATTTGTTGTTATGGGCTACTGTGTGTAGATTGAATGCACTGTATGTAAGGGATAATCAACAAGAGCCTATGCGTTCTATGGAAAATAAGGAATGCCATGGAAGGTGTGTTCCACAATGCGCTAGCGGAGTTTAACTAACCTTCCACGGACTTGCATTATTTTCCAGAGAACGCATAGCCCCTCGTATATGTAAGGGATAATCAACCACAGCTATAGCATAGAGCCACGAGTTGATTATCCCATTTATACCATGGCTAGAATTTAATACATTTGCCGCTAAACATTTTCTCAACGTCCACTGAAGTAGCTAGCAAGTTTACTAGATAGCAACAGTAGTTGCCTTGGTTACCAAACAAACAGACTTGCTAGTTTATCTAAACAAACCATCAGTCCTAGCTTGCTATTATGAAAATCTAATTCAACAATGGCAATAATGTTTTCAATTCGACTTTTACTGTCGAAAGCAGTTCAAACACACAATGTAAGAATTAAATATAGAAAAGGAATTCTACAGTGCATTGTAGGGAACTAATGCACGCTCTAAAATGCCCTTCAAACCAATCCGAAACAAGTATTCAACAATGCCATTGCAAAACAGACATTATAAACTGGGTGGTTCGAGCCCTGAATGCTGATTGGCTGACAGCCGTAGTATATCAGACCGTATATCACGGGTATGACAAAACATACATTTTTACTGCTCTAATTACATTGGTAACCAGTTTATAATAGCAATAAGGCACCTCTGGGGTTTGTGGTATATGGCCAATATACCACAGCTAAGGGCTGTATCCAGGCACTCCACGTTGCGTTGTGCTTAAGAACAGTTGTTAGCTGTGGTATATTGGCCATATACGACACCCACTCGGGCCTTATCGCTTAAATATACCACGGGTATGATGCAAAACACTTGTTTACTGTTCTAATTACATTGGTAACCTGTTTATAATAGCAATACTGCACCTCTGGGGATTGTGGTAAATGGCCAATATACAACAGCAACGGGCTGTATCCAGGCACTCCGCATTCCGTCGTGCTTAAGAACCGCCCTTAGCCGTGGAATATTGGCCCACACCCCATCGGGCCTTAAATATATCACAATTACTTTTGGAAATGCATCTTTGTTTGTTATCCTAGCTTCCTTGCTTCTGTTCCTCTATCCTTTTCTTTCCTCCTTTGCTTTCCTAGCACTCTTTCCTCCAATCCTTAACTAACTTTCTTTACTTTCATATCCTAGCTTCTTTTCCTCCTTTTCTTGCTCCCTTTCCCCCACTAGCTTCCTTCCCTCTCCTCCTTTTCTAGACTTCTTTCCTCATTCTCTTTCTTTCTGTAACTTCCTTCCCTCTTCTCCTATCCTAGCTTCCTTTACTTTCTCTTTCCTTCATCCTTTGTTTTCCTAGCTCCCTGTCCTTTCCTCCAACACATTGTTGCGGCTGGTTTCCGGGTTATGCGAGCAGTGTGTCAAGAATCAGTGTGGCTTGGCGGGATCGCGTTTTGGAGGACACACGGCTCTCGACTTTCACCTCTCCCGGGTCCATACGGGAGTTGAAGCGATGGGACAAGACTAACTACAAATTGGATATCACGAAAATTGCGGAGAAAAAGGGGTCACAAAATGAAATTAAAAAGAGAGCTAAGAAGGAGGCTAGGAAAGGAAACTAGAATGTCAGGGAAAGAAAGGGAACAAGGAAATTAGGAAAGTAAGCTAGGACATGAGGAAAGTGATCTAGAAAAAAAGGAGATGAAAGGAGGAATGGAAAAGGGAATGACCAAAGAAAGGAAGATAGGAAAGGTAGCTAAGAAAGAATAGGAAGAAAAGGAGCTTGGAAAGCAAAGGAGGAAAGGAAGGCGAGAGTTTAACAAATGGAAAAGAGGAAAGGAAACTAGAAAAGGAAGTTGGGGAAAGTGAACAAGGAAATTAGGAAAGAAAGCTAGGAAATGAGGAAAGGGATATAGAAAAGGAGGAGAGGAAAGAAAGCTAAGGAAGGAAAGGGAGCAACAAAAAAAAGGAGGAAAGGCAACTGACATTTACTTCTGAGATGCTGACCCGTTGCACCCTCTACAACAGGGTTCCTCAACTGTCGGCTCGCGGGTGGTTTTATGTGGACCCCCAAGTCTTCTGGCGGGGGGCGGGGGGATTTTAATTGTTGGACATAAGACTGTAAAAACACCAGGAAATCAACTCCAAGCGATTTCAATTCAATAAATCTTTCCCCAACTATTCCCACACATAGAGATACACGTGATCGTACACATATGTTAGCAATGTTTGAAATGATTCCCGTGTGGCTCAGTTGGTAGAGCATGGCGCTTGCAACGCCAGGGTTGTGGGTTCATTCCCCACGGGGGGACCAGGATGAATATGTATGAACTTTCCAATTTGTAATTCGCTCTGGATAAGAGCGTCTGCTAAATGACTTAAATGTAAATGTAAATGATTATGTTTGAGTCAAACATATCTGTTTGGGCTTCTTTGCTGTCACTTTGCGGTCTACAAATGATTTCTAATTATGTTCTGGACACATGACCACCCGCGAAAGAAAAAAATAGCCTGCGGCTGAATCTCGTCCATGATCCCTGCTCTACAACCACTGAATATTATTTGACCCTGCTGGTCATCTATGAATATTTGAAGAACAATCTGCCCTTAATGGGGTGGCAGGTATCCTAGTGGTTAGAGTGTTGGGCCAGTAACTGAAAGGTTGGTGGATCGAATCCCTGAGTTGACAAGGTCAAATATCTGTTATTTTGCCCCTAAACCGTTAACCCACTGTTCCTAGGCTGTCATTGTAAATAAGAATTTGTTATTATTGCCTAGTTAAATAAAGATCACCAAAATAAATGGCCATGTACTCTTATAATCTCCACCCGGCACACTCAGAAGAGGACTGGCCACCACTCAGAGCCTGGTTTCTTCCTAGGTTCCTGCCTTTCTAGGGAGTTTTTCCTAGCCATCGTGGTTCTACATCTGCTTTGCTTGGTCTCAGGGGTTTTAGGCTGATTTTCTGTATAAGCTCTTTGTGACATGTGCTGATGTAAAAGGGGCTTTATAAATACACTTTATTGATTGATTGTAAATGCAGAAAAGGGACTATGAACGATAGGAGGAAAGAGAGTGAGGAAAGGATCATAATTTGCTTTAGTTAATGACTCATTTACTTTGGATCATGACATATGTTTGTGAAACTATAGACATATTTACTGAGGGATTTTTATTTTAAAGTTGCATTCTGTAGTTGTACAACTGACACAAACACACACACACATTAATAGACCTCTATCTCCATAGAGCTAGCCAGCTAACTCACGTTAAATAACGTTAGTACTATCAGAGACACAATTATAAACTCTTAGCTTGAACGCTAGCTAGCTAGCTACTTTTGTTAGCAATATGGCAAACAATTCGCATTCTTCCTAGCTATCTAGTTAACTAACTTACCAGTTTTCAAGCAATTCTTTGATAGCATTTGCAGGACGTTGGATAACCTCTCCAGCAGCAATCCGATTAACAACGGTCTCATCGAGTCTCCGAATCACCCCGGACATACTGCCAGACTGTTAGCTTTGATTCAGATTGTGAATATTATCAGAAGTAACACAAATAGCTGCTTAAATGGGACACCCTTACCCTCCTATAAGATTAGCTAGCTTAACATCCTACTACCATCACAACATGTTGTTAAAAGCGCGGGGGAGAGTGAGGGGTTCGATTAATCTCGCCCGTGTAGGCGTGTTTTGCACCGGCTGAAAGTTGATTGCATTCGATTTGGAACCGGGTTGCCTCCCGGACGTGAGCCAGGGCCCCGCTCTGTCCGACTGCGAAGTCGCCTCAAAACAAAAGTGAAGTAATTACGTGTAGTAATTAGTAGGAATCTGTTTTCCCATGCAAAAGTGATATCTGCCTTCACAATAAAAACTAGTTGGAAAAGCACACATTTTCTTTTTGGGAAAAGAGATGTATGTTTCTGGACGATGCACCAATACTACCGTGTTGACAAAATAACGGAGCGGTGTCATTTACTGCTTTCGCCCGATGATGTGACCGGTTTTTGCCCGGTTCAAACTGGGCCAGTGTAAAATAACTCCCTGTGTCAAATCTCTTCTATTACAACCCCATGATTGGCTGTTCCTAAAAACAAGTCAACTGTAGCAGCCAATAGGGATAGGGATTGCTATAACATATCGCGAGTGCCTGTGTTTCCTGTGATACAATGCTACTTTTTGTTTTGGTTTAGATTACTACTAGTCTGCATTATCAAAAAAACGTATTTTATATTTAGCTACCATGAAAATTGCCACAGTGCTGTCAGTCTTCTGGAGATTAACATCTAATCACTTACATAATAACCATCATACCAAAAATAAAATCCTTATTTTTTGGTGTCATATATTTTATATTAGTAAAACATGTTTTGTGGTAAAAAAACAACAACAGTATTGACACTTTAGAGCAACAGCAACATGTCATATTTTGGCTTCTGGCAGCATGACATGGATGGGATAGAATGCTGTGAGCAGTGCATCAGGAGGGTGGCGCTGTTTGGTCACCAAGACCAGGCTGAACTTCTCAATGCGGTCCAGCATGAACTCAGTTCTGGCATACTGAGGACCATCTGTGGAGCGCACCAGGCTTAGGTACCTACCGGGAGACGACATAACTTGATACCAATCTCGCAATGAGAGGGCGCAGCCCTGCATTTCTTTATGTCTTACATCACCACTTAAATGTAAAAAAATCTAACTACAACTGAGAAAGGTTCATATTGAGATGATCAATGTGTTGGCAGTGAGCGCTTGGTACTGTACCTCTCTTCTTGCAGGAGCTCCTTGTTCATCAGCTGCTCACTCAGCCCTGGGTTCACCTGGTCGAGCTGGTTCTGTACACTCTCAAACAAGTCCACCTCCATCATGTTAATAACCAAGGGCTTTCCGTACCTGCAGACAGGATCACACAACATCACAACAGCCTTTCTATTCATACATACATTTATCTGTGTCCTTATTCTGTCTATCCACTCCTTTATTTATACAAAAACAATATTTTTTGTGACATATTTACTGTTGGCAATTCAAATGAGCAGCCCAACCCTAAATTTGATATACATTAAGGTTTTACAGCAAACTCTTAAAAAACACTTCTTACACCTGCTACTGTCATTGATGTGCATAACTCAAATTTAGGATTAGGCTGCTCATTGCCGGGCACCCCTGTAATATCTCTCTCTCACACCTGATGGCCCCCAGTAGAGCGAGCCTCAGTTTGTCAGGCTGCATGTCTCCAGGGTGCAAGGCGTCCAGGTAGTTAGTGTCTCTGTAGCGTAGAAATGTGGCAGCCTGACCATAGGTATCCACAAGCAGGGGCCACCTAACATCAGATACACAGCCAGAGTGGATAAACGTAATTAACTGAATCTAATGTTAAAGTGTAAACAGAGCGATTAGCTAAATACAGAGAGATGAACAACCTGTTTGCCTTTTGTTTGAGCAGCTAACCTGAGGGCAAAAAGTCATACTAAAGTGAGTAAGTAATTATTATAGTTTTTTACCTGCCATCCTGCTTGATCTTGCCGCCTACATCTTTAATAAGAACTTCCTCAAGGTCACGAACCGGGCAACGAACCCCACCACGGTCCAGGACAGCATCTTAGTTCACATAAACACACACTGTGAGAATATTACATTTTGTGTTGCTCCAGGGAAAGGTGTGTTTGTTTGTCTCTGTGTGTGTGTGTGTGTGTGTGTGTGTGTGTGTGTGTGTGTGTGTGTGTGTGTGTGTGTGTGTGTGTGTGTGTGTGTGTGTGTGTGTGTGTGTGTGTGTGTGTGTGTGTGTGTGTGTGTGTGTGTGTGTGTGTGTGTGTGTGGCTGGGGGGAGTACCTGCATGTGTGTGTGCGTGTGCGTGTGACATTACATACCTCCACCAGACTGCTCTCTCAGTGTCAGCTTGGCAAGGGATAGTTGCCCTGCAGCCTCATGAGCTGCTATTTGAGCTTTCGCCAACACATCTTCAGCTTCATGAACCACCTTTACGCACACGCACACGCACACACACACACACACACACACACACACACACACACACCAGTACTGAGACAATACATACATCAGTACTGAGACAATACATACATCATTACTTCAGCACTGAGACAATACATACATCATTACTTCAGGACTGAGACAATACATACATCATTACTTCAGTACTGAGACAATACATACATCATTACTTCAGTACTGAGACAATACATACATCATTACTTCAGTACTGAGACAATACATACATCAGTACTGAGACAATACATACATCATTACATCAGTACTGAGACAATACATACATCATCACTTCAGTACTGAGACAATACAACTTTAGCAGTGTGCTAAAAAAGTACAGTGACTACCTGCAAGGTGACTTTAACCTGCTCCTCCATACCCTTCCTCACACATCTATCATGTTCTGTGATCCTCTTATTCAGTTCAACGAAGGCCTTCTGCAGCTATATACACACACAGGGCGAGTGACGTCAGAGTGATGAAAGGGACATTTTTCCTGTTCATCTTGGAACTATTGACTCCAGATGTATCTTACCTCTCTTTGGCATCGCTCATGCTCTATCTGGAGCTGCTCCACCTCCCCTTTCAGGCTGAGGGAAAACACAGGCCATTTTTGGTTTGCACGCTTGCACTGTTTCCCCCTATCAGTGAACAATGTGTGGGGAAATCATGTCAGCTATCCTCTCTATCTGTCCTCAACTCTGCAAAAGTGTCTCTGCAGGACTTATGACGTGACTTAACAGGACCGACGTGCTTTTGTGTTGAAGGAGAGGGGAAGTAGATAGAGATAAACATATTACAAATAGTTAACACATTGCATCATAATGTGTGCACACAACATCTGATCACTGGCCAAGCTATTCAGTTTCTCTTACTGTTCTGACTAAATTGTGTATCCTACTCTGTTCTCTATGCTGTATGCATGAGACATGACCTAATTAGACTATGTTTGGGAGCATAGGTTTGGGTTTTGAGAGTGTCATACTCTATGAAAGGTTTCTGTTTTGAGTGGGAGGGGTTGAACACTTGGGCGTGACTCTTACCGGTCAGTCTCCGCCTCGTTCTGCTTTTTCTCTTCCTCCGCCCTCCTCTGTTCCTCTGCCTTCATCTTCGTCAGCATGGAGTCAGTGGCACTCAGATCCCAGTTCTGTAAAGTGGCAACCACAGCCTCTTCGGAAGCCACCTGGAACATGCCCACAAACACATAAGCCCAAACATGGCTTGTAAAACACAATTTACACAGCCACCCTCTGTCTCTGTCTCTGTCTCACACACACACACACACACACACACACACACACACACACACACACACACACACACACACACACACACACACACACACACACACACACACACACACACACACACACACACACACACACACACACACACAGATATAAAGAACCCTGATTATTGTCTATGCGCACACACAGTCACACATACCTGCTCTGGAGTGCTACCATCATCTGCATGGGTCCTCGGGTCTGCCCCAAGCTGTAGAAGGGTCTGGACTGCCCCAAGATGGCCTCCAAACGCAGCTCTGTAGATTGGAGTCCGTCCAAATGCACCCTATTAAAAAAAAAACACTTCCTGACATACTTCTGCAATTGCTTAGGCCTTAGGCATGAACATTTCACTCCAATACTCAGAAAGATATATTTAGTTGTTTGCCTGCTGGAGAAAGTTTGTGGAAGACCAACGCTTCCAAAGAAAGGGTTTAATTCAAGTCATGCTTGTTTTGTTTTTTTTAACCAGGCAAGTCAGTTATGAACAAATTCTTATTTACAATGACGGCGTGGGAACAGTTGGTTAACTGCCTTGTTCAGGGGCAGAACGACAGATTTTTACCTTGTCAGTTCAGGGATTCAATCTAGCAATTTTTCGGTTACTGGCCCAACACTCTAACCACTAGACTAACTGCCTATCAATAGATGTGAACAGTCGTGGATGTGAACAGTCGTGACATCACTGACATGATGTCAGCTTGTTCTTTTGTAGCAGGGCTGAAATGCAGTGGAAATGTTTTTGGGGGATTCAGTTCATTTGCATGGCAAAGAGGGACTTTGCAATTAATTGCCATTCATCTGATCACTCTTCATAACATGCTGGAGTAAATGCAAATTTCCATCGAACAAACTGAGGCAGCAGACTTTGTGAAATTAATATTTGTGTCATTCTCAAAACTTTTGGCCACGACTGTATGTTTGTGTGTGTCAGTGGGAATGGGTGGGGGAGGGAAGACACTCACTCTCACCTGACCAAGAGCTAATATTTCTGTTCGCGCTGCATTCTCTCACCCGTGTGTTTATGTCCGCACCCCTCTCCACCAATAAGGTGATGACTTCCGGCTGACCCCCACCTGCTGCTTCTGACACTGCTGTGTTGCCATTGGCATCTGTGATGTTTATCATGCAAAGTTGGTTTAGCAGCCGCTGGCGTTTGCCTGCTTCATCCAACCCAAGGCCACGCTTTGTGTCCCTATCAGAGACCTAAATAAGGACCAGTGCACCTATTAATCTTTGTCATGTCTTCATTACTTGTCCACACAGATCTCACAGATATCACATATCAGTCTCACCTCCTTCAAAATTGCTAACACTTCCACTGCCTCTCCATCGAACGCTGCTTCCAGAAGTCGGGTTCGCAGCAGCTGCTCTTCCTTCTTCCCCTTTCTCTCGTCCTCCTCCTTCTTCCTTTTCCACTCCGCCTCTTCCTGTTCTCTTCGTACTAGCGCCACAAAAGCCTGCAGGCCAATCGAAACACACTTTTCAGGGTACACACACTTCTCCTTTTCAGAAACAATGACATTACATTGATTGCGGACTACAACAGACTCAAGCACATTCACGTGTGCTATTTGAAAGAACAACACACAAAGGAGGAGATCTGAGTCAACATGCAATGCCAAGAGTTCTATTACTCATGATTTCAAATGTCAATACGTTGATATACTTTATAAATCCAAACCTAACACTGTCGTTTTCACATCTAATTAGCTAACCTCTTTCTCCAAGCGATCCATAAGGTCTTCATAGTCCTGTTTTTCCTTCTGTCTCCGGACCCGCTCTCGCCTGGCCAGCAGGCCTCGAGTGGCCCGCTGGATGGTCACTGCAGCTAGCTCCTCTTGAGTCGGCTCTACATCTACAACAACAATAAACATGCATACAGTGAGGACAAACAAGTCCCTGTTATTTCAGTTAAGTTTCGATTTGATTTGCACCTTTTTTTTATATAGTTTTAGTTGTCTAAAGATATTTCTATTTCCTTTTTATATTATTTCGTTTCGGTTTTAGTGTTAGCGGCAGAAAGCATGCGTGGTAGGCTTGTAACCATTTGTGTGTGTTTTTAAATTTCACTTATTGCAATTCGGGGGCAGTAATACATAAGATGATGGGTAAGGTTAGGTTAGGTTTCAATTATAAAGTCAATCTCAATATGACTTGGATTTAAAAGGAATAGCGCTGCGATTGGTGCAAAAAAAATATGTTGGAAGGAAGCAATCCAATGCTTTTTAACTGTAGTAGTACATGTAAGAAGAACCAAGTTAGATAGCTAGACAATTTTTGCCCTATTAGCTAGTGATAGCTAGGCCTATTTGAAACATCGCCTTCTCCTGGCTGCATTTACCCGCCAGATACAGTGGCTTATAAACCCAAAAGCTTGAAAACCCAACTGAGAACCTCATTCGATTTTTCCCCAAAGTTTAGAGAAAATAACTAAAACTGAACATAATTCATGATGTTTTTTTATTTTATTTCGTTTCAGAATCAAAGTGAATCGTTTCAGTATAGTTTAGCCTCAGTACAGATTCATTGTATTGTCTTTGTCCGTCAAGATTTATTTGTTAATTTCCTTTGTTCAACCAGATAAGTTAGAGAACATATTCTCTTTTACAATAACAACCTGACAAGAGTAACAAAGCAAAGCCACTCACACAACAACACCCGTGCAGTATACGTAAGATTGTACAGTCGACTTTACGGCCTAATCCTATCTATACAGCCTAAATATTTGCTTAACCTGGAGGATTCAGTTTCTTTGTGCTGCTCAGTATGTTGATCTTGACGACATTTATTTCTAGTTTTTATTATTATAACTTCCCATATAGGCCTATATGTTTAATGTACACAGCGCATTCGGAGAGCATTCAGAGCCCTTCACTTTTTCCACATTTTGTAACATTACACCCATATTCTAAAATGGATCAACATCCCTCAACAATCTACACACAATACCCCATAATGACTAAGATTTTATTTTATTTTTTATTTTACATTTACGCAAAAACGGAATTATTACATTTGCATAAGTATTCAGACCCTTTACTCAGTACTTTGTTGAAGCACCTTTGGCAGCGATTACAGCTTAGAGTCTTCTTGGCTATGACACAACAAGCTTGGCACAGCTGTATTTGGGGAGTTTCTTCCATTCTTCTCTGCAGATCCTCTCAAGCTCTGTCAGGTTGGATGGGAGTGTCGCTGCACAGCTATTTTCAGGTCTCTCCAGAGATGTTCAATCGGGTTCAAGTCCGGGCTCTGGCTGGACCACTCAAGGACATTCAGAGACTTGTCCCGAAGCCACTCCTGTGTTGTCTTGGCTGACTAGTCTCGCAGTCCCTGCCGCTGAAAAACATCCCCACAGCATGATGCTGCCACCACCATGCTTCACCGTGGGAATGGTATTGGCCAGGTGACGTGACGCTTGGCATTCAGGCCAAAGAGTTCAATCTTAGTTTCAACAGGCCAGAGAATATTGTTTCTTAGGTGCCTTTTGGCAAACTCCAAGAAAACTCCTACCATGTGCCTTTTACTGAGGAGTGGCTTCCGTCTGGCCACTCCACCATTAAGGCCTGATCGGTGGAGTGCTGCAGAGATGGTTGTCTTCTGGAAGGTTCTCACATATCTACAGAGGAACTCTGGAGCTGAGTCAGAATGACCATCAGGTTCTTGGTCATCTCCCTGACCAAGGCCCTTCTCCCCTGATTGATCAGCTTGGCCAGGCAGCCAGCTCTAGGAAGAGTCTTGGTGGTTCCAAACTTCTTCCATTTAAGAATGATGGAGGCTACTGTGTTCTTGGGGACCTTCAATGCTGTGGAAATGTTTTGGTACCCTTCCCCTGATCTGTGCCTCGACACAATCCTGTCTCTGAGCTCTACGGAAAATTCTTTCAACCTCATGGCTTGGTTTTTGTTCTGACATGCACGGTCAACTCTGGGACCTTATATAGACAGGTGTGTGCCTTTCCAAATCATCTCCAATCAATTGAATTTAACACAAGTGGACTCCAATCAAGTTTTAGAAACATCTCAAGAACGATCAATGGAAACAGGATGCACCTGAGCTCAATTTTGAGTCTCATAGCATAGGGTCAGAATACTTATGTAAATAAGTTATTTGTTTCTAAAATCCTGTTTTCGCTTTGTCATTATCAGGTATTGTGTGTAGATTGATGAGGATTTAGTTTTTATTTAATCCATTTGAGAATAAGGCTGTAACGTAACAAAATGTTGAAAAAGTGAAGGGGTGTGAATATTTTCCAAATGCACTGTATATGGTTTATAAATGTTTTTTTAAGTTGATTTGCTGCATTTATCTAAATAAAATATTTGTATTTAATGGAAATAATAATATACTGTACATAAAAGGAATGTAGGCTTAGTATTTCATATCACCTCATGAATACCATATGAGAGCTACAACTGAAAAGGCTTTCAACATAATTGCTCATTTGTGAACTAAAGGAGTACGGCAACAGCTGTCAAAGCTATGAATCCCGCTCTATGATATGTAGTGAGGCAATTATCTATGTACTGAAGAAAACTTAATTTCACATGCTCTACAGCAGGGTTCCCCAACTGGCAGCCCGCGGTGAATTTGACATGCCGGTGGTTTTATTTGCCCCCCCAAGTTTTATGAGCAAAGAAAATTATAAAATAAAAAATAGGTTATTTTATAATTTTTTTGGGGGGGTGAGGGGGGGCATTTTCATTGTTGGACATAAAATAACGTAAAAACACCAGGAAATCAGCTCCAATGGATTTTAATTTTGGAAATCTATTCCCAAAGTTCCCACGCATAACAGAGAGACGTTTTGGGCTCCCAAGTGGCGCAGCGGTCTAAGGCACTGCATCTCAGTGCTAGAGGCATCACTACCCTGGTTTGAATCCAGGCTGTATTACAACCGGCCATGATTGGGAGTCCCATAAGGCGGTGCACAATTGGCCCAGCGTCGTCCAGGTTTGGCCGGTGTAGGCTGTCATTGTAAATAAGAATTTGTTCTTAACTGGCTTGCCTTGATAAATAAAGGTTAAAAAAATTATGAAATATATATAAATAAATAAAAAATATGTGATCGTATACAAATCATAATAATTAATAATAATTGATTTATATAGCACTTTTCTACCAACTGAGGTACTCAAAGCGCTTTACGTAGTAGGCGGAAACTCACCTCATCCCCCATCAATGTGTAGCACCCAACTCAGTGATGCACGGCGACCATTTTTGTGCCAGAACTCTCACCACACATCAACTATCAGGTGTAGAGGTGAGGAGTGATATACGCCAATTAGGAATGAGGGGGATGATTAGATGGCCAGGTTGGAAATTTTGCCATGACACCGGGGTGTACACCCCTACTCCTACAATAATCCCATTGGGATTTTGAATGACCACAGGAAGTCAGGACACCCATTTTAACGTCCCATCCGAAAGACGGCACCCTACGCAGGTCAATGTTTCCAAATGTAATCAAGGTTTTAGTCAAATATTATATCTGTTTAGGCTTCTTGCGGTAAATTTGCAGTCTACATTTTTTTTACTTTATTATTATGTTTCGGCCCCCGATCATCCGCTCAAGAAAAAAATTGGCTTGCGGCTGAATGTGGTTGATGATCCCTTCTCTATAGTTCCTACTGCTCCCATGTGTGCCTTGGGTGGTGCCTGCAGGAAACAATGAGGGATTGTTTTCAAGCTTGCATCATTTCCTTTGACCACATCAGACTCCCTTGGGTATAATGAAGAGTAACAGACAGTTGTGTAATGTAAGCAATGTGTTCATTCTTCTGAACTCTTGGGTGGATTATGAATGTGTGATTGCACACTGTCCCCGGTAAGAACACAGCCGATCCTAGGGAATAATTATTATTCTCTCCTTTTTTTTCACCCCTATTTCATGTTATCCAATTGGTAGTTAGTCTTGTCTCATCGCTGCAACTCCCGTACGGACTCGGGAGAGGCGTGCCTCCTCCGAAACACAACCCAACCAAGCCGCACTGCTTCTTGACACTATGCCCACTTAACCCGGAAGCCATCCGCACCAATGTGTCGACGGAAACACCGTACACCTAGCGACCGTGTCAGCGCCCAGCCAGCCACAGGAGTCACTAGTGCGCGATGGGACAAGAACATCCCTGCCGGGCCAAACCCTCCCCTAACCAGGACGACGCTGTGCCAATTGTGCGCTGTCCCATGGGTCTCCCGGTCACGGCCCGGCTGCAACAGAGCCTGGACTCTAGTGGCACAGCTGCAGTGCCTTAGACCACTGCGCCACTCGGGAGGCAAACATTATTCTCTTCTGGTCGAGTCCTAACTTGAGATGAGCATGCTTAACTGGCATTCTCATAAATCATGTGTAATACACAGAGTCTATTCTGTTCTGCCTCTAGTGGGACACAAGCCAGCAACCTTCTGCACAACAACACATAAGGCAAACGTCTTAGCCAACTCGAGCAACACAATATAGTCTATCAAGCCCTGAGCGACGGCAGCTTTTTAGATCTCAGGGAAGTATCCTGTCACCAATGTACTTCAGCCAACATACTACAGGCGAGTTTCACTTCTACCACACAAGCATTAGGCACACAGATCTCAACTGAGGACTCAGGCCTAGGTGTATGAGGATCAAATCAGCACTTCTTTACATTGTTGCAATGGAGGTAAGCTAAAAGGTAAATTGACTAATTGACTCATGATAAGAATGAGCAACGCAGAGCAGTACTTTTCTTTGGTGGTTGCACTGTCTTGGCACTGGCAGAGGTGTTTCGTCTTGCCTTGGCAACAGCAGATTTGCCTTTGGACTGGCCACCCTGGGTCACACCAGTGCTCTGTCTGCGCTGTGGGGAGGCACCTTCCAGA
The DNA here is from genome assembly GCF_045679555.1 of Salvelinus alpinus. Taxonomy (NCBI): domain Eukaryota; kingdom Metazoa; phylum Chordata; class Actinopteri; order Salmoniformes; family Salmonidae; genus Salvelinus; species Salvelinus alpinus. Next base: position 5,979,517 of record NC_092117.1, read on the forward strand.
GCACAAACAAAGAGGGGAAATTAGACTACACATTAAGCGAAAGAGAAACACATCTCTGTGTACAGACGGCCGACACATTTAATGTGATGGTAACCAAAACCAATTAACCAAAACCAAAATATGTACCATCACAAGTTTAGGTACATGCTTAAATGTTTTTACAGCGAAGTCATTTAATGTTACTTTGTGTTTAAAATGGGCTGGAGATATTGGTAACTAGCTAACGTTAAACAGCTTCAAGCCTGTTAAACAGCTTCAACCTCCAATTGTTTTGCATTTCATTTCAGACAACATTTTACTTAGGCCTAAAACACTTTTATATTCGGGAATCAGATCTAAAAATGGCTAACGTCGTTAGACACTTCTACTTGAAGTTGAATTCCAATGCTATGCATGGTTTGCATACCTGCCTCTGATGATTGAACTGCTCCCTTCGACGGTGCCTTGGCTCCAGTTTTCCCTGGGCTTTTAGTACTACGTGAACTCATATTTCGTCCAAATAATAGTTAGACGAACCAGCCTAGAACTGTAGTACAATTAGCCAAAAATAGATTATGGTTTCAAACCTATGCAATTTAGCTGTTGGATTCACAATCCCTTCCTGAACTCTCACAGATCACCATGGTAACACTTGCGCGGCTTGGTCTCACGCGAAGGTAAAATAGAAATAGAATGAATAGAATGGGTTTGTCAACTTTCAAGTCAATAGGCGCGTTCTAGCGGGTGTCTTTTGTCAAGTCGGTAACCAACCTTGGTCAACGCCTTTCAAAGTGTGTTGCATTTTGGGGATAACAATTGTCTGACTTGCACCTACCAATTACTGTATACACTAAGTGTACAAAACATTAGGAACACCTTCCTAATATTCAGTTGCACCACCTGTTGCCCTCAGAACAGCCCACAATTCGTCGGGCATGGACTCTACAAGGTGTCGAAAGCGTTCCACAGGGATGCTGGCCCATGTTGACTCCAATGCTTCCCACCGTTGTGTCAAGTTGGATGAATGTCCTTTGGGTGGTGGACCATTCAAACACACAGGAAACTGTTTAGCGTGGAAAACCCCGGCAGTATTGCAGTTCTTGACGCACTCAAACCGTTGTGCCTGGCACCTACTACCATATCCCGTTCAAAAGCACTTCAATCTTATTAACAAATATCAACAAACAAAACAGGAATAGTCACATACAAACAAACATACAAACTATTTACATTGCCAGGAATCCTAAACAAACAAATCATATTCATTAATAATACAACAAGTTTTAATTGCATTTTTGTTTGAATTAAACCATTTGCATTTGTGAATATGAAATGTAATATTATTAGCAGTTTAATTAAATATACTACATCTTTATCAATGTCAGAATTGTGGAAATAAATCACTATATCAAAACCATTAAATAGTACAACCAGTCCTATTTTTTTGTAACAAAATTCTGTATGTAAATCCCAAAAATTCTACTATAAATACAGGCAAAAAACAAATGCAAAATGGTCTCCTTCTCCATTCCACAGAAATCACATTTATAGTCAATATTTAGCTTGAATCTTTCCAAAACATGTTTCACAGGATAAATTATATGTAACATTTTAAATGAAACTTCCTTGACCTTGTTACTGATACAATCTTTTTTAGCAATTTTCCATGCTTTCCCACATTGTATATCACCATAGATATTTGACCAAAAGAATCTTGCTGAGGGAATTGTAGTAGCACAAACAATATTCCTAATCTGTTTTTTACTATATTTATTTGCCAATGAATATATTTTCATGTAAATCTATGTTACTTACATCAACCACAGAGGAATTTAAAAGAGATACAACCCCCCTTGGAATCGCATCAAAAACAATTGCATATCCTTTCGGGGTTATTGGAATTTTAAATTGATCAAGAAATTCCCCATATGAGAGTATATATCCATCCTCATTCAGTAACTGACCAACCAAAATAATTATATTCTCAAACCAGTTAAGAAAAAGAGAGACTTATTTTTAAATCGTATATCTTTGTTGTTCCATAGAAAGTATATGTGAGGGGAAAAATTGTGTTTTACATTTTTTTTACCTTTATTTAACTACCTTTATTTAACTAAGTCAGTTAAGAACAAATTCTTATTTTCAATGATGGCCTAGGAACAGTGGGTTAACTGCCTTGTTCAGGGGATGTTTATATGCAAACATCCAGGCTAAAATTACCTGCAAGTGACATCAATAAGGGCTTTAGCTACTCCAGGGAGTGATGTGCAGCCTCTCGTTGAGTAAGTAAAGTTTAAGGGTGACCGGAGGACTGCAGGCTGTCATATAATGTATCCTTATAACTTCCTCTGTGTGCAAGTTTAAAATAATCGGTTCAATGACATACATATTGTGCACTATAAGCAATTTTTATTTTTTTTTACAAAGAGATTTTTCTATTCACTATCATTGGGGGATTCTGTTTTCTGCTAACAATGTCGTAACGCGCTCGGCCTTGAACTTCCGTGGCTTCATTGAGAGGGGTCAGTCGTTCTCCCCTGGCGCCAACGTGTAGACTGCGTGAACTTTAGAAAAATCATGTGATCAAAGGTCATGAAGTTTTGACTGCAAGTTTCTGCAGTTGCTCTTCAATTCAATTCAAGGGGCTTTATTGGCATGGGAAACATATGTTAACATTGCCAAAGCAAGTGAAGTAGATCATATCTAAAACTGAACAAAAACAATACAAATTAACAGTAAACATTACACTCACAGAGGTTCCAAAAGAATAAAGACATTACAAATGTCATATTATGTATATATACAGTGTTGTAACGATGTGCAAATGGTTAAAGTACAAAAGGGAAAATAAATAAACATAAACACGGGTTGTATTTACAATGGTGTTTGTTCTTCACTGGTTGCCCTTTTCTTGTGGCAACAGGTCACAAATCTTGCAGATGTGATGGCACACAGTGGTATTTCACCCAGTAGATATGGGAGTTTATCAAAATCGGGTTTATTTTCAAATTCTTTGTAGATCTGTGTAATCTGAGGGAAATATGTGTCTCTAATATGGTCATACATTTGGCAGGAGGTTAGGAAGTGCAGCTCAGTTCCCACCTCATTTTGTGGGCGGTGTGCGCATAGGTGTCTTCTCTTGAGAGCCAGGTCTGCCTATGGTGGCTGTTCTCAATAGCAAGGCAATGCTCACTGAGTCTGTACATAGTCAAAGCTTTGCTTAAGTTTGGATCAGTCACAGTGGTCAAGTATTCTACCACTGTGTACTCTCTGTTTAGGGCCAAATAGCATTCTAGTTTGCTCCGTTTTTTTGTTAATTCTTTCCAATGTGTCAAGTAATTATATTTTTGTTTTCTCGTGATTTGGTTGGGTCTAATTTTGTTGCTGTCCTGGGGCTCTGTGGGGTCTGTTTGTGTTTGTGAACAGAGCCCCAGAACCAGCATGCTTAGGGGACACTTCGCCAGGTTCATCTCTCTGTTGGTGATGGCTTTGTTATTGAAGGTTTGGGAATCGCTTCCTTTTAGGTGGTTGTAGATTTTAACGGCTCTTCTCTGTATTTTGATAATTAGCGGGTATCGGCCTAATTCTGCTCTGCATGCATTATTTGGTGTTTTACGTTGTACACAGAGGATATTTTTTGCAGAATTCTGCATGCAGTCTCAATTTGGTGGTTGTCCCATTTTGTGAATTCTTGGTTGGTGAGCGGACCCCAGACCTCACAACCATAAAGGGCAATGGGTTCTATAACTGATTCAAGTATTTTTTGCCAGATCCTAATTGGTATGTCGAATTTTATGTTCCTTTTGAAGGCATAGAATGCCCTTCTTGCCTTGTCTCTCAGATCGTTCACAGCTTTGTGGAAGTTACCTGTGGCGCTGATGTTTAGGCCAAGGTATGTGCAGTTTTTTGTGTGCTCTAGGGCAACGGTGTCTAGATAGAATTTGTATTTGTGGTCCTAGTGACTGGACCTTTTTTGGACACCATTATTTTGGTCTTACTGAGATTTACTGTCAGGGCTCTTCAACAACTTCATCCTGCAGCCATCGCCTGCATTGTGGGAGGCTCTATTGTTTGCCCCATGGGAACGTGACCAAAGGCATAACTTAAACAGGAACGAACTTTGGCGATTCATATATAGAATGCTACAGTGGATATACAAATGGATGTGATATTTGAGGCTCTCTCTCACTAATTGATTGTACAATGTAGACACATTTTGAGTGTGTGATATGGGAGTTGGAGACATGTTTATTTCGACATTATAAATAACAACTTTTATAAACAATGGCAACACTGCCATGTTGATCTGAGCCTCGCTGTTGAAGAACCACAGTTCGTGTCTGACTTCTGACTGAGCAGTTGCACCTCCCCTGCCCAGTGATGGTATGGTATAATGGGTGGACTGCCGGCCATTGAGAGTGTACCCATTTTATTTTATTTTACCTTTATTTAACTAGGCAAGTCAGTTAAGAACAAATTCTTATTTTCAATGACGGCCTATGACGGCCTAGGAACAGTGGGTTAACTGCCTGTTCAGGGGCAGAATGACAGATTTGTACCTTGTCAGCTCAGGGATTTGAACTTGCAACCTTTTGGTTACTAGTCCAACGCTCTAACCACTAGGCTACCCTGCCGCCCCGGCTACCCATACCAAAGATACTGGTAACTAACCCTCCTTCTTCTATCTTTGCCCATAGAGCCCCACAGTTGATCTGTCATAATACCCATAAAACCTAGCGGTCATTCTTTTTTCACATATGTGATTTTAGAACCACTTCAAACAAGGTCTGTGTTTCATGTAGGCTTTTCCTGGTGTGATATTTTGATAACCTTGTAAATGTTATCAATATATTTGGCTCTATTTACTAAGATTCTAAAATGCTAATTAGCATCAATGTAGATATCATGCAAGACTACAAATCCCTGCAAGCTCTGGCATTTCCTCTCTAACTGAGACTTTTACTGTAAGCTAGCTACTAGCTACCTTGATCCAAACGAACTATATATTTAGCATTTTAATTTACTGTTCCATATTTTAGTTAACTAATACCTGTTGTCTTATGTATGCATTTGTTCTTGTGTCTTGTACAGAATACTATCCTAGAAGGTGTCAGATATTTAGAATGTGCAGTGAATACGAACGAGGCTAGTATTTTGCCAAGAATCTAGCTAACTTGCTAGCTACTTACCTACCTAGATGATATTAGAAACATACCCTTATTTTACCAGATCCTCTTCTTCGTCATCCAGTGGAGGTTTATATTCCATCCCGTATAATGTCTGCCAACTATATGAACAAGGTGAAATCTATTTCAATTCATGGTGTCAGAAGGCACTGCTGTATTAAAGCAATTCAAAACTAACTTGTTGGCATGTTCTGTTGCGGATTCAAGTCCCAATTTAACTAATTGCAGAATGTATCCATAATGATGAATGAATAAGCATATTTATTTGACAAGAATGCACCTAGTCTCACATCAATCCTGTCAAACACCTGAACTCCAACAATGACATTTAAAAAAATAAATCGAAATAGTAAACAATGCATACATATGCCTTTTGTACATAACATATAAACATCTGACTTGAAGTAAAGATTACATTTACTTAAATTATCAAAAATATCTTCCCAACTATTTTGCAATCTGTATGGCACAGCTGTCAACATCCTGGTTCTTAAATTAAACTGGTATATTTTCCTATTTATACTATTCTTGTTCCTCCCCCAGTTTTAAACAAGGGATGAGCTTTCCTTAGTAATCTACTTGAGAACAATTTAGGATTCTAGTAAAACTTTTGTATAAGTGAAGCTTTTAGAGAGAGCTTTAGTGCTTCTATATTTAATCATCTCAGCCCACCCAGTTTATATTCATTATATAGATAGGCATGCTTCATCTTGTCTGGTTTAGCGTCCCAGATAAAGCAACAACAAAAAAGTATGAAACATCTGGAGTAGGCAGTGCCATAAGTAAGTGAGCAAACTGAGATATGACTAAGGAGTTAATCGGTGTATTTACCTCTCCATGGTTGCAGGATTTTGTCTATTTTTCTTAGTTTTCTATTGAAATTCATTGTGTAGAGCTAATTTATATATTTTGTGATATGAATACCAAGTCCAGGGCATTCAGAAAGTATTCAGACCCCTTCCCTTTTTCCACATTTGTCACGTTCCTGACCTTATTTCCCTTGTTTTGTCTTTATTTAGTATGGTCAGGGCGTGAGTTGGGGTGGGCAGTCTATGTTATTTGTTTCTATGTTTAGGTTTGTTCGTTTGGCCTAATATGGTTCTCAATCAGAGGCAGGTGTTTGTCATTGTCTCTGATTGGGAACCATATTAAGGTAGGCTGTTTTCAATGTTTGTTTGTGGGTGATTGTTGCCGTGTCTGTGTTTGTTCGCCACACGGTACTGTTTTCGTTCGTTTGTTCACGTCGTTTATTGTTTTGTATTTTGTCAAGTGTTTTTCGTCTTCGTTGCTATAATTAAAATATGTATTCAAACCACGCTGCGCTTTGGTCCGATCCTTGCTCCTCCTCAGACGAGGAGGAAGACGAGCGTTACAACATTGATAGAATTATTTTTGTTCCTCATCATTCTACACACAATACCCCATAATGACAAAGTGAAACGTTTTTTTGAAATTTTAGAAAATGTATTAAAAATAAAAAACAGATATACCATATTTACATAAGTATTCAGACCCCTTGGTATGAGACTCGAAATTGAGCTCCGGTGCATCCTGTTTCCATTGATCACCCTTGAGATGTTTCCACAACTTGATTGGAGTCCACTTGTGGTAACTTCAATTGATTGGACATGATTTGGAAAGGCACACGCCTGTCTATATAATGTTCTACAGTTGACAGACCAAAGACCAAGCCATGAGGTCGAAGGAATATCTATAATTATATAAAATATATGCAACACATTTTCCAAATATAGGTTTCTGTACCAATGCACCACACAACAAATAAACAAAACATACTGACTTTGGGCACTTCAATATCATGGTATTGCACAATAAAGTCGGGGACTTATTTCCATTATGGTCCCTACATTTGTTGCAGTATATGCTACAGTTATATAATGACTAAATGCGTGTCTAATTTACACATCTCCATCTGGCTTTCGGGGGTCACCTCATTATTTAATTGTAAAGATAATTGTTTATTTATTTCAGCTGTAGAGTTATAAAACAGCATGTCACTTGAATATTGTTGCTTTAAATCAGTGCTCACTCTGTCATAGTCTTTCTTTGTCTCCATCATTTCCATTCAAATTGCATCCAAAATAGATCATCCTGTTCAACATAGAGACTACCAGTGGTAGAAGAAGTAGCCAATGATCGTACTCGAGTAAAAGCCAAGATACCTTCACAGAAAATGACTCAAGTAAAAGTGAAAGTCGCCGAGTAAAATACTACTTGAGTAAAAGACTAAAAGTATTTGGTTTTAAATATGCTTAAGTATCAAAAGTAAATGTACTTTGCTGAAATACACTTAAGTATCAAAAGTAAATGTAAAAGTATAAATCATTTCACATTCCTTATATTAAGCAAACCCAGACGGTTTTCTTGTTTAAACATTTACGGATAGCCAACACTCAGACATAATTTACAAAAAAAGCATTTGTGTTTAGTGAGTCCGCCAGATCAGAGGCAGTAGAGATGACCAGGGATGTTCTATTGATAAGTGTGTGAATTGGACCCTTTTCCTGTCCTACGTCTACCTTTGACTCATTCCTCTCTGCCTCCTTCTTTCCACTCCTCTCCTCTTTTGACCTCACCCTCTCACCTTCCCCCCCTACTCACAAGGCAGGCAATACGCTTGACCTCATCTTTACTAGATGCTGTTCTTCCACTAATCTCATTGCAACTCCCCTCCAAGTCTCCGACCACTACCTTGTATCCTTTTCCCTCTCGCTCTCATCCAACACTTCCCACACTGCCCCTACTCGGATGGTATCGCGCCGTCCCAACCTTCGCTCTCTCTCCCCCGCTACTCTCTCCTCTTCCATCCTATCATCTCTTCCCTCTGCTCAAACCTTCTCCAACCTATCTCCTGATTCTGCCTCCTCAACCCTCCTCTCCTCCCTTTCTGCATCCTTTGACTCTCTATGTCCCCTATCCTCCAGGCCGGCTCGGTCCTCCCCTCCTGCTCCGTGGCTCGACGACTCATTGCGAGCTCACAGAACAGGGCTCCGGGCAGCCGAGCGGAAATGGAGGAAAACTCGCCTCCCTGCGGACCTGGCATCCTTTCACTCCCTCCTCTCTACATTCTCCTCTTCTGTCTCTGCTGCTAAAGTCAATTTCTACCACTCTAAATTCCAAGCATCTGCCTCTAACCCTAGGAAGCTCTTTGCCACCTTCTCCTCCCTCCTGAATCCTCCTCCCCCTCCTCCCCCCTCCTCCCTCTCTGCTGATGACTTCGTCAACCATTTTGAAAAGAAGGTCGACGACATCCGATCCTCGTTTGCTAAGTCAAACGACACCGCTGGTTCTGCTCACACTGCCCTACCCTGTGCTTTGACCTCTTTCTCCCCTCTCTCTCCAGATGAAATCTCGCGTCTTGTGACGGCCGGCCGCCCAACAACCTGCCCGCTTGACCCTATCCCCTCCTCTCTTCTCCAGACCATTTCCGGAGACCTTCTCCCTTACCTCACCTCACTCATCAACTCATCCTTGACCGCTGGCTACGTCCCTTCCGTCTTCAAGAGAGCGAGAGTTGCACCCCTTCTGAAAAAACCTACACTCGATCCCTCCGATGTCAACAACTACAGACCAGTATCCCTTCTTTCTTTTCTCTCCAAAACTCTTGAACGTGCCGTCCTTGGCCAGCTCTCCTGCTATCTCTCTCAGAATGACCTTCTTGATCCAAATCAGTCAGGTTTCAAGACTAGTCATTCAACTGAGACTGCTCTTCTCTGTGTCACGGAGGCGCTCCGCACTGCTAAAGCTAACTCTCTCTCCTCTGCTCTCATCCTTCTAGACCTATCGGCTGCCTTTGATACTGTGAACCATCAGATCCTCCTCTCCACCCTCTCCGAGCTGGGCATCTCCGGCGCGGCCCACGCTTGGATTGCGTCCTACCTGACAGGTCGCTCCTACCAGGTGGCGTGGCGAGAATCTGTCTCCGCACCACGTGCTCTCACCACTGGTGTCCCCCAGGGCTCTGTTCTAGGCCCTCTCCTATTCTCGCTATACACCAAGTCACTTGGCTCTGTCATATCCTCACATGGTCTCTCCTATCATTGCTATGCAGACGACACACAATTAATCTTCTCCTTTCCCCCCTCTGATAACCAGGTGGTGAATCGCATCTCTGCATGTCTGGCAGACATATCAGTGTGGATGACGGATCACCACCTCAAGCTGAACCTCGGCAAGACGGAGCTGCTCTTCCTCCCGGGGAAGGACTGCCCGTTCCATGATCTCGCCATCACGGTTGACAACTCCATTGTGTCCTCCTCCCAGAGTGCTAAGAACCTTGGCGTGATCCTGGACAACACCCTGTCGTTCTCAACTAACATCAAGGCGGTGACCCGTTCCTGTAGGTTCATGCTCTACAACATTCGCAGAGTACGACCCGGCCTCACGCAGGATGTGGCGCAGGTAGGGATCCAGGCACTTGTCATCATCGCGTCTGGACCACTGCAACTCGCTGTTGGCTGGGCTCCCTGCCTGTGCGCAGTGAACCCCTGCGACTCAACCAGAACGCCGCAGCCCGTCTGGTGTTCAACGGTCCCAAGTTCTCCTCACGACACCCCGCTCCTCCGCGCTCGCGGCTGGCTTCCGAGTTGGAGGCGCGCATCCGCTGTTAAGACGCAGTGCGTGCTAGGTTACGGAGTTGTGCTTCGGGGAACGGCACGACTCTCGTACCTTCAGGCTCTCCCGAGCCCGTACGGGAGTTGTAGCGATGAGACAAGATAGTAATTACTAGCGATTGGATACCACGAAAAATTGGGGAGAAAAGGGGATAAAATTTGAAAAAAAAAAAAAAAAAAAAAAAAAAAAAAGAATTCAGACCCCTTACTATGAGACTCGAAATTGAGCTCCGGTGTATCCTGTTTCCATTGATCATCCTTGAGATGTTTCTACAACTTGATTGGCGTCCACCTGTGGTAACTTCAATTGATTGGACATGATTTGGAAAGGCACACGCCTGTCTATATAATGTTCTACAGTTGACAGACCAAAGACCAAGCCATGAGGTCGAAGGAATTATCCGTAGAGCTCCGAGACAGGATTGTGTTGAGGCACAGAACTGGGGAAGACTACCAAAAAAAGTCTGCAGCATTGAAGGTCCCCAAGAACACAGTGGCCTCCATCATTCTTAAATTAAAGAAGTTTGGAACCACCAAGACTCTTCCTAGAGCTGGCTGCCCAGCCAAACTGAGCAATCGAAGGGAGAACGGCCTTGGTCAGGGAGGTGACCAAGAACCCAATGGTCACTCTGACAGAGCTCCAGAGTTCCTCTGTGGAGATGGGAGAACCTTCCAGAAGGACAACCATCTCTGCAGTACTCCACCAATCAGGCCTTTATGGTAAAGTGGCAACTCCTCAGTAAAAGGCACATGAGAGCCCGCTTGGAGTTTGCTAAAGGACTCTCAGTCCATGAGAAACAAGATTCTTTGGTTTGATGAAATCAAGGCTGAACTCTTTGGATTGAATGCCAAGCGTGTAACCTGGCACCATCCCTACGGTGAAGCATGGTGGTGGCAGCATCATGCTGTGAGGATGTTTCTCAGCAGCAGGGATTGGGAGACTAGTCAGGACCAAGGGAAAGATGAACGGAGCAAAGTACAGAAAGATTATTGATGAAAACCTGCTCCAGAGCACTCATGACCTCAGACTGGGGCGAAGGTTCGCCTTCCAACAGGACAATGACACTAAGCACACAGCCAAGACAATGAGGGGGTGGCTTCAAGACAAGTCTCTGAATGTCCTTGCGTGGCCCAGCCAGAGCCCAGACTTGAACCCGATCTAACATCTCTGGAGAGACCTGAAAATAACTGTGCAGCGACGCTCCTCATCCTACCTGACAGAGCTTGAGAGGATCTGCAGAGAAAAATGGGAAAACCTCCCTAAATACAGGTAGGCCAAGCTGGTAGCGTCATTCCCAAGAAGACTCAAGGCTGAAATCGCTGCCAAAGGTGCGTCAACAAAGTAAAGGGTCTGAATACTTATGTAAATGTGATATTTCCGTTGTTGTTTTTTTACACATTTGCAAAAATGTCTAAAAAACAGTTTTTGCTTTGTCATTTATGTGTGATGTGGGGGGAAAATATTTCATCCATTTTAGAATAAGGCTGTAACGTAACGAAATGTGGAAAAAGACAAGGGGTCTGAATACTTTCCGAATGCACTGTATGTCTATTTCAAAGTCAGACCATTTCATAGGTAAACTGCAGGATAATGCATAATTAATTTTTTTTAAAGATCCAATACGTAATATGGTAATTATGTTTTAGTCCAGAGTGGCCAGAAAAGTTATCTAGATCTTCAATGAGACATTGCAGGAATCTAGCTTGCGGACTTAATATAAAACTTGAGTCATCAGCATACAAGGACACCTTTCTTTTTATGCCTTTGATTTCAAATCCTCTAATGTTGTTATTTGATCTGATTTTAATAGCTACAGTAGCACTTCGATGGCCATAATGAAGAAATATACTGACAGCGGACACCCTTGTTTAACTCCTCTTGCAGCAACTCGACCATGAAGGCCTGATTCACACAGTCTCCTCTGAACAGTTGATGTTGAGATGTGTCTGTTGCTTGAACTTTGTGAAGCTTTTATTTGGGCTGCAATCTGAGGTGCAGTTAACTCTAATGAACTTATCCTCTGCAGGAGAAGTAACTCTGGGTCTTTCATTCCTGTGGCGGTCCTCATGAGAGCGAGTTTCATCATAGCGCTTGATGGTTTTTATGACTGCAATTGAAGAAACTTTCAAAGTTCTTGACATTTTCTTGATTAACTGACCTTCATGTCTTAAAGTAATAATGGACTGTTGTTTGTCTTTGCTTATTTGAGTTGTTCTTGCCATAACATGGACTTGGTCTTTTACCAAATTGGGCTATCTTCTGTATACCACCTACCTTGTCACAGCACAACTCATTGGATCAAACACATTAAGAAGGAAAGAAATTCCACAAATTGACTTTTAAGATGGCACACCTGTTAATTGAAATGCATTCCAGGTGACTACCGCATGAAGCTGGTTGAGAGAATGCCAACCGTGTGCAAAGCTGTCATCAAGGAAAAGGGTAGCTACTTTGAAGAATCTAAAATATATTTTGATTTGTTTAACACTTTTTTGGTTACTACATGATTCCATATGTGTTATTTCATAGTTTTGATGTCTTCACTATTATTCTACAATTTAGAAAATATTAAAAATAAAGAAAAACCCTGGAATGAGTAGGTGTTCTAAAACTTTTGACCGGTAGTGTATATATATTTACAAAAATATATATGGGAGATTCAAAATTATGCAGACAATTACATTGACGGAAGCCACAATCTATCTGCAATGTGTTTGCATGTTTAAAGCCGAAGCACATTCATTTCCATGTATCCTATCTGTGCTTGGTTACCCTAAGTTACCCTAAGTTACCCTAAGTTAGCTGTGTTAATCGAAGTATTCTTGAAACATGTTCTCAGAATGTTATTTAATTACTTTCAAATAACATATCATTTCTGTTCTCAGAAAGTTAATAAAACCTCCCAGGAAAACTTTTTGGGGAACCATTGGGATGGCAGGTAGCCTAGTGGTTAGAGCATTGGGCCAGTAACCAAGAGTTTGCTAAATCAAATCCCTGAGCTGACAAGGTGGAAATATGTTATTCTGCCCTTGAACAAGGCAGTTACCCCACTGTTTCTAGGCTGTCATTGTAAATAAGAATTTGTTCTTAACCTACTTGTTTAGTTAAATAAATATAGAAACACTTTCTCAGAACCTCCCTGCAACCTAAGAATGTGATTTCCCCAAACAGCCTGCATTTTCACTTCCATTCTCAAAAAACTGTTTTCCAAGAATCAATGGGAAACCAAAAATGTACGTCCTCACAACTTCCAACGAACCAAATATGTTATCTGGGAAGGGTTTGGGAACCTCACCCTCGTAATTTGAGTCGTAAACTCATGGGCATGCTCAAAATGGCTGTTAGTCCTGACTTGAATGGGCACTTTCGTTCTATGGATTCTATTTCTATGGATAATATTTCTTTTCGCGCTGTCAGTGAATAGTTAAAGGCCTTTCGCAAATTTCTAAATACAATCGTGGGAAATACGTTTGGAAAGCAAATGCTACTGCCTGAAAGAGAAGACTAATTTGTCAGTAGAAGCTACCATTTTTTCCCCTCAACAACGAACAGCACTGTTTTTCAAAGTAGTCAGGCCTATCTTCAGACCATCACCTGTACAGTGAGAAGCCTAGGCTACGCATATTCATGCTATCTATCTTCATCATTGGGTGAGTCAGTGCCACTGGAAAGTTGAATTAGTAGCCTCCTAATATTGTACAATATGTGTCTCCCCTCTTTTTATTGGCCCTAGGCCAGGTCAAGACCAAGGACGTTTTCCCAAAAGCATATTAATAAGGCTGCGTTTATTTTAAAACCATAGGATCCAATGAATTTAGCCTAAAATGCTTTTGGGAAACCGGCCCAGGTCGTGTTCATTTATCTGTTTGACAGTGTCATTGTCGCCACTAATTTTGGTCATTTTGTAGTATTAAAAAATATTCTTATGTCTCCTGTCATGTAGGCCTAAATGATGTAGAATGGCATGAAATACGTTTATACTGCCGCGTTCAAAATAACCGGACACTAGGAACTTGGAAGTCTCAAGACTTCCGACTTCAGTGCGTTCAAGACGACTGGGAACGAGCTCCGACTGGGAGAAATCGTTTTGAACGGTCATCCAACTCGGAATTCCAAGTCGGGAACTCGGGCCTCTTTCTAAAGCTCCCTTTCTAAAGCGACTTTCCGCCGTGAAGATCACTGACATGGTGAATTCACCTCGTTTTTTCCGAGTCCCAGTTGTCTTGAAAGCACCATATAACACCACATTTTCGCGTCCATGTCACGAAACTGGAATAAATTCAACATTTGCAGTTAGGATGCGTTACTTTGAGGCGGGGCATAACTCGTCAGCAATCTGTGAGATGGGCTTCTTTCTAACTTCTAAAACTCTTCCATTCCCCTAACATGCCTCAAGCAAGCATGAAAATAAACTGGTTCTGCCGGGGTAGGTGATCAAGCCACGCAGAACGCTCTTTTTGAGGAGTCCAGCCAGACGAGGAATGAGATACAGTCTCAGTGGGGAATACCGGTTCAAGAGAAGGACTAAATCATAATAGCCTAAACTGAAACCACGGATGATTCAATTCAGGAAGAATCTCAGTTATGCCATAAGGTTAGTTCTTAAAGTTTTTCAGGAAACATATAGGAAGATAATGTGGAACATTTCTCTCTTAGGGACAGATCGACGTTTACGAGGGTGTCAAGGTGTCCTAAAAAAAAAAAAGAATCCACCCCCTCCAACATTAAAAATATTTTCACACGACCCTCCCCTTGTAGGCTACTGTAAAATAAATGGAACACCCTCCCCCCTCATAGAATTAACTCAAAATAATGTTTACTCCCACGAATAACCCTGTTTTATAAACGTGGATATCGACTTTGCCACTTCAGCGTGCTTTTCTTGCACAGTATATGCCTTGCAGGGCTATGGCCAGAAGGTTGAGGGTTCGCTGACCACCACAGATGAGCTCTCTAATCATTCATGTTTCATTACTTCACGATCAGAGGCGTTTGCAGACAATGATCATCTATTGGGAATCAGAATTTCAACATTTTAATGCCATATCTATAATTATATAAAATATATGCAACACATTTTCCAAATATAGGTTTCTGTACCAATGCACCACACAACAAATAAACAAAACATACTGACTTTGGGCACTTCAATATCATGGTATTGCACAATAAAGTCGGGGACTTATTTCCATTATGGTCCCTACATTTGTTGCAGTATATGCTACAGTTATATAATGACTAAATGCGTGTCTAATTTACACATCTCCATCTGGCTTTCGGGGGTCACCTCATTATTTAATTGTAAAGATAATTGTTTATTTATTTCAGCTGTAGAGTTATAAAACAGCATGTCACTTGAATATTGTTGCTTTAAATCAGTGCTCACTCTGTCATAGTCTTTCTTTGTCTCCATCATTTCCATTCAAATTGCATCCAAAATAGATCATCCTGTTCAACATAGAGACTACCAGTGGTAGAAGAAGTAGCCAATGATCGTACTCGAGTAAAAGCCAAGATACCTTCACAGAAAATGACTCAAGTAAAAGTGAAAGTCGCCGAGTAAAATACTACTTGAGTAAAAGACTAAAAGTATTTGGTTTTAAATATGCTTAAGTATCAAAAGTAAATGTACTTTGCTGAAATACACTTAAGTATCAAAAGTAAATGTAAAAGTATAAATCATTTCACATTCCTTATATTAAGCAAACCCAGACGGTTTTCTTGTTTAAACATTTACGGATAGCCAACACTCAAGATATAATTTACAAAAAAAGCATTTGTGTTTAGTGAGTCCGCCAGATCAGAGGCAGTAGAGATGACCAGGGATGTTCTATTGATAAGTGTGTGAATTGGACCCTTTTCCTGTCCTGCTAAGCATTCAAAATGTAACAAGTACTTTTGGGTCTCAAAATGTATGGAGTAAAAAGTACATTATTTCTTTAGGAATGTAGTGGAGTAAAAGTTGTCAAAAATATAAATAGTATAATAAAGTACAGAAACCCCAAAAACGACTTAAGTTGTACCTGAAAGTATTTTTACTCAAGTACTTTACACCACTGGAGACTACATGACCAAAAGTATGTGGACACCTGCTTGTCAAACATCTTATTTCAAAATCATGGCCATTAAAATGGAGTAGGTCCACCCTGTACTGCTGTAACAGGCTCCACTCTTCTGGGAAGGCTTTCCACTAGAAGTTGGAACATTGCTGCGGGGATTTGCATCCATTCAGCCACAAGCGCATTAGTGAGGTCGGGCACTGATGTTGGGCGATTTAGCCTGGCTCGCATTCGTCGTTCCAATGCATCCCAAAGGTGTTCGATGAGGTTGAGGTCAGGGCTCTGTGCAGGCCAGTCCAGTTCTTCCACACCAATCTCAACAAACCATTTCTGTATGGACCTCGCTTTGTGCACGGGGGCATTGTCATGCTGAAACAGGAAAGGGCCTTCCCCAAGCTGTTGCCACAAAGTTGGAAGTACAGAATCGTCTAGAATGTGATTGTATGGTATAGCATTAAGATTTCTCTTCACTGGAACTAAGGGGCCTAGCACGAACCATGAAAAACAACCCCAGACCATTATTCCTCCTCCACCAAACTTTACAGTTGGCACTATGCATTCGGACAGATAGCGTTCTCCTTGCATCTGCCAAACCCTGATTTGTCCGTCAGACTGCCAGTTGGTGAAGCGTGATTCATCACTCCAGAGAACGCTCCAGAGTCCAATGGCGGCGAGCTTTACACCACTCCAGCTGATGTTTGGCATTGCACATGGTGATCTTAGGCTTGTGTGGCAGCTCGGCCATGGAAACACATTTCATGAAGCTCCCGACGAACAGTTATTGTGCTGACGTTGCTTCCAGAGGCAGTTTGGAACTTGGTAGTGAGTATTGCAACAGAGGACAGATGATATTTACCCGCTACGCGCTTCAGCACTCAGCGGTCCCGTTCTGTGAGCTTGTATGGCCTACCACTTCACGGCTGAGCCGTTGTTGCTCCTGGCCATTTCCACGTCACAAAAACAGCACTTACAGTTCACTAGGCAAGCTCTAGCAGGGCAGAAATTTTACAAACTGACTTGTTGGGAAGGTGGCATCCTATGACAGTGCCATGTTGAAAGTCACTGAGCTCTTCAGTAAGGCCATTCTACTGCCAATGTTTGTCTATGGAGATTGCATGGCTGTGTGCTCTATTTTATACACTTGTCAGCTACGGGTGTAGATGAAATAGCCGAATCCACTAATTTGAAGGTGTGTCCACATTCTTTTGTATAGATACACTATTCAAAAGTTTGGGGTTCCTTAGAAATGTCCTTGTTTTCCATGAAAATATACATGAAATGAATTGCAAAATGAATAGGAAATATAGTCAAGACGTTGACAAGGTTATAAAAAATGATTTCATAATTGAAATAATTTTGTCCTTCGAACTTTGCTTTCGTCAAAGAATCCAACATTTTCAGCAATTACAGCCTTGCAGACCTTTGGCATTCTAGTTGTCAATTTGTTGAGTTAATCTGAAGAGATTTCACCCCATGCTTCCTGAAGCACATCCCACAAGTTGGATTGGCTTGATGGGCACTTCTTACGTACCATACGGTCAAGCTGCTCCCACAACAGCTCAATAGGGTTGAGATTAGAGGTCGATCGATTTAATCGGAATGGCGGATTAATTAGGGCCGATTTCAAGTTTTCATAACAATCGGTAATCGGCATTTTTGGACACCGATCATGGCCGATTACATTGCACTCCACGAGGAGACTGCGTGGCAGGCTGACGACCTGTTTTGCGAGTGCAGCAAGGAGCCAAGGTAAGGTGCTAGCTAGCATTAAATGTATCTTATAAAAAACAATCAATCTTAACATAATCACTAGTTAACTTCACATGGTTGATGATATTACTAGTTTATCTAGCTTGTCCTGCGTTGCATATAATCGATGCGGTGCCTGTTAATTTATCATTGAATCACAGCCTACTTCGCCAAACGGGTGATTTAACAAGCGCATTCGCGAAAAAAGCACAGACGTTGCACCAATTTGTACCTAACCATAAACATCAATGCCTTTCTTAAAATCACTACACAGAAGTATATTTTTTTAAACCTGCATATTTAGTTAAAATAAATTCATGTTAGCAGGCAATATTAAACTAGGGAAATTGTGTCACTTCTCTTGCGTTCATTGCACACAGAGTCAGGGTATATGCAACAGTTTGGGCCGCCTGGCTTGTTGCGAACTAATTTGCCAGAATTTTATGTAATTATGACATAACATTGAAGGTTGTGCAATGTAACAGCAATATTTAGACGTATGGATGCCACCCGTTAGATAAAATACGGAACGGTTCCATATTTCACTGAAAGAATAAACGTTTTGTTTTCAAAATGATAGTTTCCGGATTTGACCATATTAATGACCTACGGCTCGTATTTCTGTGTGTTATTATATTATAATTAAGTCTATGATTTGATAGAGCAATCTGACTGAGCGGTGGTAGGCAGCAGGCTCGTAAGGATTCATTCAAACAGCACTTTCCTGCGTTTGCCAGCGGCTCTTCGCAATGCTTCAAGCATTGCGCTGTTTATGACTTCAAGCCTATCAACTCCTGAGATTAGGCTGGCAATACTAAAGTACCTATTAGAACATCCAATAGTCAAAGGTATATGAAATACAAATGGTATAGAAAGAAATAGTCCTATAATAACTACAACCTAAAACTTCTTACCTGGGAATATTGAAGACTCATGTTAAAAGGAACCACCAGCTTTCATGTTCTCATGTTCTGAGCAAGGAACTTAAACGTTAGCTTTTTTACATGGCACATATTGCACTTTTACTTTCTTCTCCAACACTTTGTTTTTGCATTATTTAAACCAAATTGAACATGTTTTATTATTTATTTGAGACTAAATTGTTTTTATTGACGTATTATATTAAGTTAAAATAAAAGTGTTCATTGTTCATTCAGTATTGTTGTAATTGTCATTATTACAAATATATATATAAAAATCGTCCGATTAATCGGTATCGGCTTTTTTTGGTCCTCCAATAATCGGTATCGGCTTGAAAATTCAGAACCCGTGGACCTCTAGTTGAGATCCGGTGACTGTGCTGGCCACTCCATTATAGACAGAATACCAGCTGACTGCTTCTTCCCTAAATAGTTATTGCATAGTTTGGAGCTGTGCTTTGTTCATTGTCCTGTTGTAGGAGGAAATTGGCTCCAATTAAGCGCCGTCCACAGGGTATGGCATTGCGTTGCAAAATAGAGTGATAGCCTTCCTTCTTCAAGATCCCCTTTACCCTGTACAAATCTCCCACTTTACCACCACCAAAGCACCCCCAGACCATCACATTAACTCCACCGTGCTTGACAGATGGCGTCAAGCACTCCTCCAGCATCTTTTCATTTTTTCTGCGTCTCACGAATGTTCTTCTTGTGATCCGAACACCTCAAACTTAGATTCGTCTGTCCATAACACTTTTTTCCAGTCTTCCTCTGTCCAGTGTCTGTGTTTTGCCGATCTTAATCTTTTATTTTTATTGGCCAGACTGAGATATGTCTTTTTCTTTGCAACTCTGCCTAGAAGGCCATCATCCCGGAGTCGCCTCTTCACTGTTGACGTTGAGACTGGTGTTTTGTGGGTACTATTTAATGAAGCTGCCAGTTGAGGACTTGTGAGGTGTCTGTTTCTCAAACTTGACACTCTAATGTACTTATCCTCTTGCTAAGTTGTGCACTGGGGCCTCCCACTCCTCTTTCTATTCTGGTTAGAGACAGTTTGCACTGTTCTGTGAAGGAGTAGTACACAGCGCTGTATGAGATCTTCAGTTTCTTGGCAATTTCTCATATAGAATAGACTTCATTTCTCAGAACAAGAGTAGACTGACGCGTTTCAGAAGAAAGGTCTTTGTTTCTGGCCATTTTGAGCATGTAATCGAACCCACAAATGCTGATGCTCCAGATACTCAACCAGTCTAAAGAAGGACAGTTTTATTGCTTCTTTAATCAGAACAACAGTTTTCAGCTGTTCTAACATAATTGCAAAAGGGTTTTCTAATGATCAGTTAGCCTTTTAAAATGATAAACTTGGATTCGCAACATGTCATTGGAACACAAGAGTGATGGTTGCTGATAATGGGTCTCTGTACGCCTATGTAGATATTCCATTAATATCTACATAGGCGTACAGTTTCCAGCTACAATAGTAATCTACAACATTAGCAACGTCTACACTGTATTTCTGATCAATTTGATGTTATTTTAATGGACAATTTTTTTATTTTATTTTTTGTTAGGTTACACAGGGACACACATAATGAAATATTAATGTGTAAATTGTGACGTTGTATTTTGTATAAATATGCAGAATTGATCATGGCCCACACATCTGCCACTCTATAACTTTCTTTCCATTTCTCCTCACTACCAAGTTCTCACATTGTGTGTACCCTCTCTTTGGGCTCTCTTTCAGGAATCAGTATGGCACACCGCTCTCAATGTTCCTCAGCCGGGGATAACCGCCTGGACCCCAACTACGTGCCTCCCCACTACCGCGAGGAGTACCGACTGGCCATTGACGCACTGGTGGAGGATGACCTGGAGGGCTATTATGAATTCCTCCAGAGTGCCGATGTGGTGGACTTCCTTTCCAGACAGGAAATTGAGCACATTAAGTGCACAGTGAAAGTTCCGTACCAGAGCACTCAGCCTGAGCTCCCATATGTGGAGTCTGGGGGAGACGGCTCTTCAGACACATACTGGCCCGTCCACTCTGACTTGGATGCACCCGGTCTTGACCTTGGCTGGCCCGAACAGCATCGCTTCATAGGCCCCACCGATGTCACCACACTGGTTAACCCCTCTGAGCCAGATATGCCAAGTATCAAGGTGCAGGCTCGTCGACTTATCAAGAATGCTCAACAAGTATGTCCGTTTTTCTTTTTTGTATGGTTATTAGCAGAGTATACATGATCCCAATTTTAGATTCTGCTGATTTATTGGCACATTGGACCATCTCGCAGAATTCTGCAATCTTTATGCACGTTTGCCATTGACAGAGAACAACAAACAAATTCACTACAGATGTAGGGTCTTAATTTGATCACTCTTTTGTTGCTGAGAATGTTGGAAAAAAAAAATTTTTTTGAATGTTGGAAAAAAAAAAAAAAAAAAATTTTATTTCACCTTTATTTAACCAGGTAGGCTAGTTGAGAACAAGTTCTCATTTGCAACTGCGACCTGGCCAAGATAAAGCATAGCAGTGTGAACAGACAACACAGAGTTACACATGGAGTAAACAATAAACAAGTCAATAACATGGTAGAAAAAAAAAAAAAAAAAGAGAATCTATATACAATGTGTGCAAAAGGCATGAGGTAGGCAATAAATCGAATAATTACAATTTAGCAGATTAACACTGGAGTGATAAATCATCAGATGATCATGTGCAAGAAGAGATACTGGTGTGCAAAAGAGCAGAAAAGTAAATAAATAAAAGCAGTATGGGGGGTGAGGTAGGTAAATTGGGTGGGTAGTTTACAGATGGACTATGTACAGCTGCAGCGATCGGTTAGCTGCTCGGATAGCAGATTTTTAAAGTTGTTGAGGGAGATAAAAGTCTCCAACTTCAGAGATTTTTGCAATTCGTTCCAGTCGCAGGCAGCAGAGAACTGGAAGGAAAGGCGTCCAAATGAGGTTTTGGCTTTAGGGATGATCAGTGAGATACACCTGCTGGAGCGCGTGTTGCAGGTGGGTGTAGCCATCGTGACCAGTGAACTGAGATAAGGCGGCACTTTACCTAGCATAGCCTTGTAGATGACCTGGAGCCAGTGGGTCTGACGACGAACATGTAGCGAGGGCCAGCCGACTAGGGCATACAGGTCGCAGTGGTGGGTCGTATAAGGTGCTTTAGTAACAAAACGAATGGCACTGTGATAAACTGCATCCAGTTTGCTGAGTAGAGTATTGGAAGCTATTTTGTAGATGACATCGCCGAAGTCGAGGATCGGTAGGATAGTCAGTTTTACTAGGGTAAGTTTGGCGGCGTGAGTGAAGGAGGCTTTGTTGCGGAATAGAAAGCCGATTCTTGCTTTGATTTTGGATTGGAGATGTTTGATATGAGTCTGGAAGGAGAGTTTGCAGTCTAGCCAGACACCTAGGTACTTATAGATGTCCACATATTCTAGGTCGGAACCGTCCAGGGTGGTGATGCTAGTCGGGCGTGCGGGTGCAGGCAGCGAACGGTTGAAAAGCATGCATTTGGTTTTACTAGCGTTTAAGAGCAGTTGGAGGCCACGGAAGGAGTGTTGTATGGCATTGAAGCTCGTTTGGAGGTTAGATAGTACAGTGTCCAAGGAAGGGCCGGAAGTATATAGAATGGTGTCGTCTGCGTAGAGGTGGATCAGGGAATCGCCCGCAGCAAGAGCAACATCATTGATGTATACAGAGAAAAGAGTCGGCCCGAGAATTGAACCCTGTGGTACCCCCATAGAGACTGCCAGAGGACCGGACAACATGCCCTCCGATTTGACACACTGAACTCTGTCTGCAAAGTAGTTGGTGAACCAGGCAAGGCAGTCATTAGAAAAACCGAGGCTACTGAGTCTGCCGATAAGAATATGGTGATTGACAGAGTCGAAAGCCTTGGCCAGGTCGATGAAGACGGCTGCACAGTAATGTCTTTTATCGATGGCGGTTATGATATCGTTTAGTACCTTGAGCGTGGCTGAGGTGCACCCATGACCGGCTCGGAAACCGGATTGCACAGCGGAGAAGGTACGGTGGGATTCGAGATGGTCAGTGATCTGTTTGTTGACTTGGCTTTCGAAGACCTTAGATAGGCAGGGCAGGATGGATATAGGTCTGTAACAGTTTGGGTCCAGGGTGTCTCCCCCTTTGAAGAGGGGGATGACCGCGGCAGCTTTCCAATCCTTGGGGATCTCAGATGATACGAAGGAGAGGTTGAACAGGCTGGTGATAGGGGGTGCGACAATGGCGGCGGACAGTTTCAGAAATAGGGGGTCCAGATTGTCAAGCCCAGCTGATTTGTATGGGTCCAGGTTTTCCAGCTCTTTCAGAACATCTGCTATCTGGATTTGGGTAAAGGAGAAGCTGGGGAGGCTTGGGCGAGTAGCAGCGGAGGGGGCGGGGCTGTTGGCCAAGGTTGGAGTCGCCAGGAGGAAGGCATGGCCAGCCATTGAGAAATGCTTGTTGAAGTCTTCGATTATCACGGATTTATCGGTGGTGACCGTGTTACCTAGCCTCAGTGCAGTGGGCAGCTGGGAGGAGGTGCTCTTGTTCTCCATGGACTTTACAGTATCCCAGAACTTTTTGGAGTTAGAGCTACAGGATGCAAATTTCTGCTTGAAAAAGCTGGCCTTTGCTTTCCTGACTGACTGCGTGTATTGGTTCCTGACTTCCCTGAACAGTTGCATATCGCGGGGGCTCTTCGATGCTATTGCAGTTCGCCACAGGATGTTTTTGTGCTGGTCGAGGGCAGTCAGGTCTGGAGTGAACCAGGGGCTATATCTGTTCTTGGTTCTGCATTTTTTGAACGGAGCATGCTTGTCTAATATGGTGAGGAAGTAACATTTAAAGAATGACCAGGCATCCTCAACTGACGGGATGAGGTCAATATCCTTCCAGGGAACCCGGGCCAGGTCGATTAGAAAGGCCTGCTCGCAGAAGTGTTTTAGGGAGCGTTTGACAGTGATGAGGGGTGGTCGTTTGACCGCGGACCCGTGGCGGATACAGGCAATGAGGCAGTGATCACTGAGATCTTGATTGAAGACAGCAGAGGTGTATTTGGAGGGCAGGTTGGTCAGGATAATGTCTATTAGGGTGCCCATGTTTACGGATTTAGGGTTGTACCTGGTGGGTTCCTTGATGATTTGTGTGAGATTGAGGGCATCAAGCTTGGATTGTAGGACTGCCGGGGTGTTAAGCATATCCCAGTTTAGGTCACCTAACAGAACAAACTCTGAAGCTAGATGGGGAGCGATCAATTCACAGATGGTGTCCAGGGCACAGCTGGGAGCTGAGGGGGGTCGGTAGCAGGCGGCAACAGTGAGAGACTTATTTCTGGAGAGATTAATTTTTAAAATTAGAAGTTCGAACTGTTTGGGCATAGACCTGGAAAGTATGACAGAACTTTGCAGGCTATCTCTGCAGTAGATTGCAACTCCTCCCCCTTTGGCAGTTCTATCTTGACGGAAAGTGTTATAGTTGGGTATGGAAATCTCAGAATTTTTGGTGGCCTTCCTAAGCCAGGATTCGGACACGGCAAGGACATCAGGGTTGGCAGAGTGTGCTAAAGCGGTGAGTAAGGCAAACTTAGGGAGGAGGCTTCTGATGTTGACATGCATGAGGCCAAGGCTTTTTCGATCACAGAAGTCAACAAATGAGGGTGACTGGGGACATGCAGGGCCTGGGTTTACCTCCACATCACCCGAGGAACAGAGGAGTAGTAGGATGAGGGTGCGGCTAAAGGCTATCAAAACTGGTCGCCTAGAGCGTTGGGGACAAAGAATAAAAGGAGCAGATTTATGGGCGTGGTAGAATAGATTCTGGGCATAATGTGCAGACAGGGGTATGGTGGGGCACGGGTACAGCGGAGGCAAGCCCAGGCACTGGGTGATGATAAGAGAGGTTGTATCTCTGGACATGCTGGTCTCAATGGGTGAGGTCACCGCATGTGTGGGGGGTGGGACGAAGGGGGTATCAGAGGTACGGAGAGTGGAACTACGGGGTCCATTGCAAACCAAAACAATGATAGCTAGCCTGAACAACAGTATGCAAGGCATATTGATATTTGAGGGAGACATACAATAAGGCATAAAGTGATTGCAGGTCTTGATTGGGAGAGCTAGCTAAAACAACAGGTGAGATAACAGCAGCTAGTCAGTTAACACAGCAGCAGCAGGTAAAAATGGCGACGGCTGGGCAGAGAGGGTCGGATTAACTACACACAGATCCTGAGTTAAAGCACAGAGCCGACAGATAAAACACAAATAAACGGAATGGAGTACCGTGAATTAATGGACAGTCAAGCAAGCATCAGCTATGTAGCCAAGTGATCATAGTGTCCAGGGGGCAGCCGTAGATGGAGCAGTGAGGCCTCCACTAAGCTAGCCCGCGGCGTAAGATTGTTCGATAGACCTGTTCAGATAGCAGCCGATATGCTCAAGACAGCTAACGATTAGCGGGCCGCAGTTAGCATATGTGCGTTCAGGTTACATCGCGATGGAGGGGCCAGTTGAATAACTCCCTCGGGCAGATAACGTCGGTATCCCAGTCGTGAAGGCCCGGTGGGGCTCCGCATCGGCAGTAAAACGGGTCCGGATAGGTAATTGTAGCCCAGGAGTGGCTGATGGAACTCTTCAGCTGGCTAGCTCCGGGATAATTGGTGTTTGCTCCGGAATTGATGTTAGCCAATAGTCACTCGGATAGCAGCTAGTTAGCTGCAAGATCCAGGTGTAAATGTCCAGAGATTGCGGTAAAAATCCGGGGATATGGAGAGAAAATAGGTCTGGTATGCTCTGGTCTGAGTCGCGTTGTACAAAACTGGCAATAGTTTTCAGAGCTAAAGGATAGCTGATAAGCGCTAGCTGTGGTTAGCTGAACTACTCACGTTAGCTTGTGAGCTGGCTAACTTCTGGCTAGATGAATAACTCCCTCGGGCAGATAACGTCGGTATCCCAGTCGTGAAGGCCCGGCGGGGCTCCGCATCGGCAGTAAAACGGGTCCGGATAGGTGATTGTAGCCCAGGAGTGGCTGATGGAACTCTTCAGCTGGCTAGCTCCGGGATAATTGGTGTTTGCTCCGGAATTGATGTTAGCCAATAGTCACTCGGATAGCAGCTAGTTAGCTGCAAGATCCAGGTGTAAATGTCCAGAGCTTGCGGTAAAAATCCGGGGATATGGAGAGAAAATAGGTCTGGTTTGCTCTGGTCTGAGTCGCGTTGTACAAAACTGGCAATAGTTTTCAGAGCTAAAGGATAGCTGATAAGCGCTAGCTGTGGTTAGCTGAACTACTCACGTTAGCTTGTGAGCTGGCTAACTACTGGCTAGCTTCTGTTGTAGATTTCGGATACGAGGTGAATAATACCTTTGAGGAGAAAAAAAGCAGATCCGCACCACATTTGGTGAGGTAGGTTGCAGGAGAGTGTTTTGAAGTTGAGTTTTTAAGAAGAAAAAATATATATATAAAAAGAAATGCGAAGAAAAATATATAAAAAATATATACACGGGACAGGACGAGGACAAAGGACATCTGACTGCTACGCCATCTTGGATTCAAATGCAAACTGCTACTGTATTTAAAGTCTAAAAAGGCTTCTGAAGTTTGTAATTTCTGGTTTAAAATGTCAGATTTGATTTGTACTAAAAAAATTGTATCTACGCCCTACAATAAATATCCATAAATGATCATCTACAAAATTCACTTTTTCTGTTGCTTCAAGATTATTTTCCATATTCAATCTAAGTATCTAGTTTTCAAAATGAAATATTCACTTTACCTTTGATATGATTTTCTTGTCATTTGTTAACAATACAATGAAATATCACTTCATCGAACTGCTCAAAACAAATAACAATACAATGAAATATCACTTCATCGAACTGCTCAAAACAAATAACTACTGAACCAAAATGATGTAGTGCGTAGGTAACGTATATACTGTAGTTTGGTAACTGCTGAACTGTGCATTTCTATATTTTTACCTCATAAATGTAGCAATTTGACATAATTTTATGTTCGAAGGTAAACCAAATCATGTATGGATGTGGCTGTAAATACTACATAATTCTCTATCAGCCAGTGTGCTTCAATAGGACAAAGTGGAAAGAGTCACTATACTGTATGTGCTCTCTTTTAGAATTATAGTGTAGTGTACAATCCACTGCTGAAATACCTGGGGACTCATTTATCAATATTGCGTAGAAACTATTCTAAAATACTACTTACGAACGTAATTTAAAATGTTCTTACGCATAGAAAAGGTGTGATTTATCAAACAATCCTACAAACGTCATACATACACCGGTAGGAGATGACTGTTAATAAATACCAATTGTTCTCAGCCTCAGTGCTTGTGCGTTTCAAAGCGCCCCTAATTAACCATATACAGCTACCATATACAGCTATGGTCAAAATCATCCGTTTTAAAGTCTGGAATATACAACGCTGTACCATGAAATAGCCTACAACTGCGCAACCAAAATAAATAAATATGTAAATGTATTGTTTAGACTGAAATAGAGGTGCTAGTTTCAGAGATTGAGCTAGTTTCAGAGATTGAGTACAACCAAAAGGTTCAATTTGACTCGCTCAGTTGTGGCTTGACCGGTAAAAATAAAAACATAGCTACAAAGAGAGGACCATTAGGACAATTCAAGTTGCTTTAGCAATGGCAAATATTCTTCAAATGAGTAGACAACACTCACCAATAAGCCATCCATCCTCACCAATAAGCCATCCATCCTCACCAATAAGCCATCCATCCTCAACAGCTCCCGCCTGTAGGCGTATAGGCCAACATTGCTGTTCTGCAGAATGAACGAATCGTGCATTCCACCTAGCCACCTTGCCACCACATTCAGCATCATACAACCTATCACCTGCACATTACGAGTGGAAGCCATTTCTGTTCACATACAGTGCCTTCAGAAAATATTCACACCCCTTGAATTTTTTTAATTTTTTATTATGTTACAGCCTGAATATAAAAAGGATTACATTGAGATTTTGTGTCACTGGCCTACACACAATACCCCATAATGCCAAAGAGGAATTATGTTTTCAGCAATTCATTCCAAATTAATTAAAAATGAAAAGCTGAAAAGTATTGAGTCAGTATTCAGTATTCAACCCCTTTGTTATGGCAAGCCTAAATACGTTCAGGTGTAAAAATGTGCTTAACAAGTCACATAATAAGTTGCATGGACTCACTCGGTGTGCCATAATAGTGTTTAATATGATTGTTGAATGACTACCTCATCTCTGTACCCCTAAAATACAATTATCTGTAAGGTCCCTATGTTGCGCAGTGAATTTCAAACACATATTCAACCACAAAGACCAGGGAGGTTTTCCAATGTCTCGCAAAGAAGGGCATCTATTGGTAAATTGGTAAAAATGAAAAAAGCAGACATTGAATATCCATTTGAGCATGGTAAAGTTATTAATTACACGTTGGATGGTGTGTAAATACATCCAGTCACTATAAAGATACAGGCATTCTTCCTTGCTGGAGAGGAAGGAAGCTACTCAGGGATTTCACCATGAGGCAGTTACAGAGTTTAATGGCTGTGGTATGAGAACTGAGGATGGATCAACAACATTCTAGTTACTCCACAATACTAACTTAAATGACAGAGTGAAAAGAAGGAAGCTTGTACAGAATACAAATATTCCAAAACACGCAGCCTGTTTGCAATAAGGCACTAAAGTAAAACTGCAACAAAAAAATTGTTTATAACTTTATAACTTAAAAGTTGTTTAAAACTTTATGTCCTGAATACAAAGTGTTATGTTTTGGGGAAATACAACATAACACATCACTGAGTACCACTCTTTCAAGCATGGTGGTGGCTGCATCATGTTATGGGTATGCTGTTCATTGGCAAGGACTATCAAGATTTTGGGGGGGTTAAAAAGAAACGGAATAGAGCTAAGCACAGGGAAAATTCATTTTAAATACATTTGCAAACATTTCCTTTTTCTCAATTGAATCCATTTTGAATTCAGGCTGTAGCACAACAAAATGGGGAATAAGTCAAGGGGTATGAATACTTTCTGAAGGCACTGTAGATTAACTCGTTTTGGGATGGTGCTTTTATGGCGATGTGGGTTCCGTCTATTGCGCCGTTCATATTTGGGAACCCATTGATGGCATCAGGACAAAGAAACCCCTCTTGTCTTCAAGAAACCCCTCTTGTATATGTTCCTGTTCGTTTTGCTAATGACGTGCCTCTAATTTAACAAATGACTGTACTTTATATGTATCATGAATTCACAATGGAAATGCAATGAAATCGAAAAATGATTTAATTATTACGCTTACAATTTCACACATTTTCAACATATATTTTCCCCATTCTATGCTTGACAAGCAGTTCCCTTATTCTACCACTTGGCACTGTGTGCACGCATGGTCACGGCTGTGCGTAAGTTTAGGCACACTCTCAAGCAAACATTCATATTGCTAAATCTCACACTTTGCGTGGACATGATCCCCGTGCATGGTTTTTACGTGCAGATTTGTGCCTACGCACGATCGATAGGTGAGGCCTCTAGATTGTATATAGCAATATATTCCACTTATTATCTGAATTTCATTGATATACTAAGCTGATGAATTTCAAGCACAGAGACAGACGATACTATATCAGTTGGTGTGTAACAGAAAGGATGTGCAATAGTACAATAGTAAATGTAGAACAATTGCACAGCATGTGATGTGTGTATAAGGCCTCACTATTGCACGCTTTAACATTTGAAGCCAATGTAGGTCGAATGTTAGTGTGTCTGATGGTGTGCTCTGTGGTCCTCTCCAGGTGATCGCTGTGGTAATGGACACCTTTACAGATGTGGACATCTTTGCTGATATTCTGGATGCTGCCATGCGAAATGTTGCCGTGTATATCATTCTGGATGAACAGAATGCACACCACTTCACTAGCATGGCTTCCAACTGCCGGGTCGATCTGGAAAACATTCAAGTGAGTCTATGAAGTGATGCGCTTTCTTGAATGTACTGTATGTGCTGGAGTTTTCCTATTAAGACCCATTGATCATTTTAAAAGGGAATTTCACCCGAGGGGAACCTGGGCTTGTTTTCATCAGGTCCGAGGCTTTTCTAGGACGGTGAGATGTGTTTCACACATAATTGCCCAGGAGGAAGAGAGGGTCTTGGCTTTTTGTCGAGCAGCGTATATAATGCCTCACTATTGCATGCTTAAACATTTGCTTTAACATTTGAAGCTAATGTATATATTTGTGCCCACTCGGTGAACTAAACCATTGCAGAGGTCTAGACTAAAAGCCTATTTATGCTTGATCTGAAAAGGCTCCATATGGAGGGTGGTGACACTTGCGGAGCCTCAAGAGGCATGCCGAGGTCAAATGGAGCTCTTGTACCGCATTGCCATGCGCCTCACAAATTTTGTAACACTGCGGAGGGCTCTGAGTTACCTCTGCTGCAGAGAATAAGTTACCAGCCTCAGAAATGGCAGCCGAAATAAATGCTTCACAGAGTTCAAGTGACAGACACATCTCAACGTCAACTGTTCAGAGGAGACTGCGTGAATCAGGCGTTCATGGTCGAATTGCTGCAAAGAAACCACTTCCAAAGGACACCAATAAGAAGAAGAGACTTGCTTGGGCCAAGAAACACAACCAATGGTAATTAGACTGGTGGAAATCTGTCCTTTGGTCTGATGAGTCCAAATTTGAGATTTTTGGTTCCAATCGCCGTGTCTTTGTGAGACACAGAGTAGGTGAACGGATGAGATCCCCATGTGTGTTTCCCAATGTTATGCATGGAGGAGGTGTGATTGTTTGGGGGTGCTTTGCTGGTGATACTGTCTGTGATTTATTTAGAATCCAAGGCACACTTAACAAGCATGGCTACCACAGCATTCTGCAGGGATACACCATCCCATCTGGTTTGTGCTTAGTGGGACTATCATTTGTTTTTCAACAGGACAATGACCCAACACACCTCCAGGCTGTGTAAGGGCTATTTGTGACCCAATTCAGGGAACTAGGCGTATGTCGCAAGTCATGACTTCACAGTAGAGCCATTTGAAATGCCTTCTCGAACATGTGAACTTTCATGTGCCTTAATAGCAAACGTGTATGCCATCTGTAAATACGAATAAAATTGTTTAATTACGAGCCTAGTTGGTTTAGCCACAGAAAAAGTGAGCAACCTTCCCGTTAGCCATGATTGGCTGAGATAATGAGTGGGCTGGACATGCCAAGAGATGAGTATGGATTGGTCTGCCATATAGCACACGTCTGTCTACTTGTTATGAGAATTTCGTTATCAATGTTCATAAACTTAAATTAATCTACTCAGTCTGCAACCCAGAGTTTGTAAGACTATGGTTGAATTTAACAGAGAGTCCCAGCTTACAATAGTCAAAATGTTTATTCACGAGAGCGCTCCCAAGTCCATTATACAAAGACATTAATTTTATACTTGCTCCCTACTTACGCACATTATTCCACACAAACAGTAGATATCCTACGCACATACATACACACGAACAGTAGGTGAGTTGTATCCTTCTCCAGAGTTCTCACCACTATTTATCACTACCCAGCCGACAGTTCCATTCCCCCGAGATTAGAGAAACCTTGAGAAGTACTCCCTGTCCTATCATAAGTTTCTCAGAGTTATAGCCAGGTCGGTTCAAACACAGTTGAACTGTTCTCTGTATTTTCTTAGGCACACACTGTCTCGCCTATACTTCTAAATGGTAAGTCTTAACTTCTTATGGCTGCAGGGGCAGTATTGAGTAGCTTGGATGAAAGGTGCACAGAGGTGCCCAGAGTTAACGGCCTCCTCCTATGTCATAGTTGCTAATATATGCATAGTATTATTAGTATTGGATAGAAAACACTCTGAAGTTTCTAAAACTGTTTGAATTATGTCTGTGAGTATAACAGAACTCATATGGCAGGCAAAAACCTGAGAAGTTCCACTTTCTGTTTGGATTTTTTCTGGGGGTGACAGACTTTCAACCAAGCTCTCATTGAAATTACAGCGAGATATGGATGGGTTTTCACTTCCTAGGGCTTCCACTAGATGTCAATAGAACTTTGTCTGATGACTCTGCTGTGAAGGGGGGCCGAAGGAGACAGGAATGAGTAATCACTGCCATGAGGTGCCCACGCATTGAACTGGCACGTTCACGTGAGAGGGAGCTCCGTTCCATCGGTCAACTGAAGTCAATGTAATTCTCCGGTTGGAACGTTATTCAAGATGTATGTTAACAACATTCTAAAGATTGATTCAGTACATCGTTTGACATGTTTCTACTGACTGTTACGGAACTTTTGGACATTTCGTCACGTTATAGTGGACGCGCTTTGTGACTTTGGTTAGCGCGTTTGGTAAACAATTCCAAAGTAGCTAATTGGACATAAATTACGGACATTATCGAACAAATCAAGCATTTATTGTGGACCTGGGATTCCTAGGACTGAATTCTGATGAAGTTCATCAAAGGTAAGGAAACATTTATCATGTATTTTCTGGTTTCTGTTGACCCCAACATGGCGGCTAATTTGGCTATTGTTCTGAGCTCCGTCTCAGATTATTGCATGATTTGCTTTTTCCGTAAAGTTTTTTTGAAACAATTCCATGTGTATAACTTATTATCATCGTATTATCATCTACATTTATGATGAGTATTTCTGTTGAAACGATCACTTGATGTTTTTGGAACTAGTGAATCTAACGCGCCAATGTAAACTCTGTTTTTTGGTATAAATATGAACTTTATCAAACAAAACATGCATGTATTGTGTAACATGAAGTCCTATGAGTGTCATCTGATGAAGATAATCAAAGGTTAGTGATTAATTTTATCTCTATTTCTGCTTTTTCTAACTGCTATCTTTCGCTGGAAAAATGGCTGTGCTTATTGTGGTTTGGTGGTGACCTAACATAATCGTTTGTAGTGCTTTCGCTGAAAAGCATATTTGAAATCGGACACTTTGGTGGGATTAACAACAAGATTACCTTTAAAATGATATAAAACACATGTATGTTTGAGGAATTTTATTTATGAGATTTCTGTTGTTTGAATTTGGCGCCCTGCACTTTCACTGGCTGTTGTCATATCGATCCCGGTAGCGGGATGCAGCCATAAGAAGTTAACCACCCGTAACCCTATAACACAAACACTAACCATACAAACTCTACCCAATACACGGTTATACCACGCTTACTGTAAATTTAGCTATCTTAGCCATCTTATTTTTGCTAACTTACCTTCAACTTGTGCAGAGCTAAGGGTTGAAAGCGCATGTCGGTGAATTCTGTACCACCTACAACAAAATACATAACAATACACAATTTAACTACCCAAACCATTGTATTGTTCTCTATTAGACTGACTAGCTTAGCATAGCATCGACGTTTCAATATTGTCAGCTTGCTGATTGCTATCTAGCATCGCAAGATTGCTAGCCAGCATCGCAAGATTGCTAGCCAGCTGAGACTGGCTGAGAACCAACCACATTCATCATCACCAACACACAGAGAGTGAGTTAGCTAAAGCGACAATTCCATTTTTTGTAACGGAGTGTTTTCCACACAAGGATCGAAAAGATTGCTACCAGATTGAGCTACTCTTATTTGCTAACATTAGCTAGCTTATGTTAACTAACGTCAGTCAAAGATAGAACGAACAAACAAACATTTTTACTCTACTGAAGGTAGCTACCAGTCTAGCAGTGACTACCATGGTATTGGTGAAATTTATTGAGAGTGTGTGTATACCAAAAAAGATAGCTATATGATTTATCTGATGGCTTTCAGTGTTCAATACAGGACTGTAACGTTAGCTAGTTAACCTACCTAGCTAGGTTAGCAAGCTAGCTAACGTTAGTTTACCTCTAATCGAGAATCTTCCATTTGTTGTGAAAGAAAACATCTCAGCTGTCGTTGAAATGGTTGAAATGGATTCCCCATCAGTTCAGCCTAAAATCCCTCTGGTATTTTTTTCTTCAGCGTAAGGTGCATCATTCTTAATAGCCACAAGCCACTGGCAGCATCTGGGGAAAGGTAGAACGATGAAAGATAACTAATTTTCGTGCTTGTTTGTAATTAGCACAAAACACCACACAGGCATGATGACAAACGTTAGTAAAAAAACAACAACATTGTAAACAAAAAAAAGTTCTGAGTACATACACAATGCCATCATCCATCCATCTGATCCGTCATCCATCAGTGTGGATGACGGATCACCCCCTCAAGCTGAACCTCGGCAAGACGGAGCTGCTCTTCCTCCCGGGGAAGGACTGCCCGTTCCATGATCTCGCCATCACGGTTGACAACTCCATTGTGTCCTCCTCCCAGAGTGCTAAGAACCTTGGCGTGATCCTGGACAACACCCTGTCGTTCTCAACTAACATCAAGGCGGTGACCCGTTCCTGTAGGTTCATGCTCTACAACATTCGCAGAGTACGACCCTGCCTCACACAGGAAGCGGCGCAGGTCCTAATCCAGGCACTTGTCATCTCCCGTCTGGATTACTGCAACTCGCTGTTGGCTGGGCTCCCTGCCTGTGCCATTAAACCCCTACAACTCATCCAGAACGCCACAGCCCGTCTGGTGTTCAACCTTCCCAAGTTCTCTCACGTCACCCCGCTCCTCCGCTCTCTCCACTGGCTTCCAGTTGAAGCTCGCATCCGCTACAAGACCATGGTGCTTGCCTACGGAGCTGTGAGGGGAACGGCACCTCCGTACCTTCAGGCTCTGATCAGGCCCTACACCCAAACAAGGGCACTGCGTTCATCCACCTCTGGCCTGCTCGCCTCCCTACCTCTGAGGAAGTACAGTTCCCGCTCAGCCCAGTCAAAACTGTTCGCTGCTCTGGCACCCCAATGGTGGAACAAACTCCCTCACGACGCCAGGTCAGCGGAGTCAATCACCACCTTCCGGAGACACCTGAAACCCCACCTCTTTAAGGAATACCTAGGATAGGATAAAGTAATCCTTCTAACCCCCCCCCCCCCCTCCCCTTAAAAGAGTTAGATGCACTATTGTAAAGTGGTTGTTCCACTGGATATCATAAGGTGAATGCACCAATTTGTAAGTCGCTCTGGATAAGAGCGTCTGCTAAATGACTTAAATGTAAATGTAAAATCTACCTTAGCGGGCGGTATCTGCATTCGCTATGAATGCTGGACTTTGTGCTTCACTATGAGCAGACGAATACACAGGAAGTCAAAACTTTGCAATTCTACCAGTGAAATGAAAATGTGCTAGTTCTAGCTTGTGGTTTGGATAATTGTGATATTTATGATAAAAATGTAATGTTGTTACTATAGTAATGACTTTATGCCGTGGCAGAGCCAGTGTGAAATTCCCCTTTAACTTTGAAACTTGGCCTCCCGAGTAGTGCAACGAGCTAAGGCACTGCATCGCAGTGCTAGCTGCATCACTACAGGTCCTGGTTCGATCCCAGGCTATGACGCAACCGGCCGCAACCAGGAGACCGATGAGGCAGAGCACAATTGCCCCAGCGTCGTCCGGATTAGGGGAGGGTTTGGCCGGCTGGGATGTCCTTGTCCCATCGCACTCTAGAGACTTATGTGGCTGGCCGGGTGCATGCAAGCTGACACGGTCGCCAGGTGTACAGTGTTTCCTCCAACACTTTGGTGCGGCTGGCTTCCGGGATAAGTGAGCATTGTGTCAAGAAGCAGTGAGGCTTGAAAGGGTCGTGTTTTGGAGGACGCGCGGCTCTCGACCTTCGCCTCTTCCGAGTCCGTACGGGAGTTGCGGCGATGGGACAAGGCTGTAACTACCAATTGGATATCACGTAGTTGGGGAGAAAAATTTGTTAAACATTTTTTACTTTCTAACTTGATTTTTATTTTATTTTTCTTCATAACCTTTTACTGCAGTGGGCTAAATCAAGGTCACACAGAGTGATTCTTGGTAGTATTAAACAAATCTATTTTGTAACAAAAGTATACACCTCACACACATGGTTATGGGCTTAAAAAAATAAGAAACCTGTACCATGTCAGATATAGAGTTGAAATGTATACTATATTGAGTTTGCATCCCAATATTACACTTTATATACATCACCGAAGACTTAAATACAACAAAACTGTTTGACATGGAAACACCAGATTTTCGTTGTTTAAAAAATCTTTATTAATGATGAAAACGATTAATAACATTCCACCCATAAGGCCAAAGAGGGTGCTTTTGGTCATTGACTGAAGTAAAGGACTACGGCTTTCCTCATATTCAGTACGTAATTTAGAGTTCAGAAAGGAAACACCACGTATAAATATGTTTAACCATGTATTAAAGAATGAATAATGCAAATCTTGGCAACATAGGCTCTGCTCCTTCAGGGTAACTCCTTGCCCAAGCAAAGCATCCATATATAAGCAACCAGTGAGTGTGGCAAGCTATACCAATCCCCCAGCAGGAAAACAGAACCTAATAGGTGGAGGCTAGGGTGGTAGTGGGAGCAAAATAAGTGAACATACTAGCAGTAGCAGCAAGTGGCAGCAGGAAGTGTGAGCAGAACGAGTCGGCTTAATTGGACCGCCAAGTAAGGTAGGAGTGATTGTTGCTAGCATCTAATTGGTGCAATCGCTGCCACTTGGGTTCCGCTTCATTTCAGAAAGGAGGAAACACCACGTAGAAATATGTTTAACCATTTATTAAAGAAGGAAAAATGCAAGTCTAGGCGATATAGGCTCTGCTCCTTCAGGGTAGCTCACTGCCCAAGCAAAGCGTCAATATATAAAACTACCTACAAGCAGTGAGCGCGGTAAGCGATACCAATACCCAAAATAGCACAACGATATGCCATACGACTATGTGTAGCTATGGCAGAAAGCACCGTTTAGATATCAAATAGACCAGCCAAAGTCACCCTACCATTACAAGACTGTATACTATGTTTGAATATTAACCATGTGTAGCTTGAGCTGTGCAACGTATCTCTTATATTTCTCATATGACGCATGGCCGGTTACCCTCGCTTGTGTTCTTCCACACCGATCTCAACAAATCATTTCTGTATAGACCTCGCTTTGTGCACGGAAGCATTGTGATGGTGAAACAGGAAATGGCCTCCCCTAAACTGTTGCCACAGTTTGAAGCACAGAATCGTCTAGAATGCCATTCTATGGTGTAGCGTTAAGATTTCCTTCACTGGAACTAAGTGGCCTAGCCCGAACCATGAAAAACAGCCCTACACCATTTTCTGCTTCCACCAAACTTTAAAGTTGGGACTATGCATTCTGGCATGTAGCGTTCTCCTGGCATACGCCAAACCCAGATTCAACCTTCAGACTGCCACATGGTGAAGAATGATTCATCACTCCACAGAACACATTTCCACTGCTCCAGAGGCCAAGGCTGCAAGCTTTACACCACTCCAGCTGACGCTTGGCATTGCACATGGTGATCTCAGGCTTGTGAGCTTCATGAAATGGGTTTTGGCCATGGAAACCCATTTCATGAAGCTCCCGACAAACAGCACTTGTGCTGATGTTTCTTCCAGAGGCAGTTTTGAACTCGGTAGTGAGTGCTGAACTGTTGTTTCTCCAAGACGTTTCCACTTCACAATAACACCACTTACAGTTGACCGGGGCAGCTCTCTAGCATGGCAGAAATTTGACAAACTGACTTGTTGGAAAGGTTTCAGTCACAGTATGGGCCATTCTACTTCTTATATTTGTCTATGGAGCATCTAGCTGTGTGCTCGATATTATACACCTGTCAGCAATGGGTGTGGCTGAAATAGCCGAATCCACTAATTTGAAGAGATGTCCACGTACTTTTGTAGATATATAGTGTATCTTGTCATTGGTTGCCAACATCAATGTTGAACAGAGGTTCGCCAGGTATCGCCCTTGCTCAACATGCAAGTAGCATAACATTAAAAAGAAGACAAAGCAGTGTCAGTTTTGATAAAGACGACCAATGTTCCATGCTAATTCTTTCATCTAGGGGTGTATGAGAGTATGGTTAACATGTGAGTGTCCATAACGCAGACATAATTTAAGAGATCATGCAAGATTAAGGGAAGGAACATTTAGTGTCTTTCAGACTGAAGAACCCATTAAAGCCATCATACCTCTGGAAAAGCGTCATGTAAACCCAACAACGTTGACCTAACATGAACTCAAACTTTAGCTACTGAGTGAAGAGGGATACTCTTTGATATGCATGCTCGTTGCTTCTCCGTGCGTAATGAAGAGTAGGCGGACCGATGGATTCCTGTGCAGACTGCACGCCGAAGGGTCATGACGCCCAATATGAACCGAATCTCTGCTATCGGACCATGAAAAGAAGGGCTACATTTGATTGTCTGAAATCTGTAATAGAAAAGGCATCCCTGAAGACTATGAGAACCATTTAACAGAAATACAAAAAGCAAATTGAACAGATTGGAAAATTCCAGAAAATTATGTCATGGCTTTAGAAGCTTCTGATAGGCTAATTGACATAATTTGAGTCAATTGGAGGTGTACATGTGGATGTATTTCAAGGCCTACCTTCAAACCCAGTGCCTCTTTGCTTGACATAATGGGAAAATCAAAATACCTCAGAAAAACAATTGTAGACCTCCACAAGTCTGGTTCATCCTTGGGAGCAATTTCCAAATGCCTGAAGGTACCACGTTCATCTGTACAAACAATAATACGCAAGTATAAACACCATGGGACCACGCAGCCGTCATACCGCTCAGGAAGGAGACAAGTTCTGTCTCCTAGAGATGAACGTACTTTTCTGCGAAAAGTGCAACTCAATCTCAGAACAACAGCAAAGGACCTTGTGAAGATGCTGGAGGAAACAGGTACAAAAGTATCTATATCCACAGTAAAACTAGTCCTATATCGACATAACCTGAAAGGCCGCTCAGCAAGGAAGAAGCCACTCCTCCAAAACCACCATGAAAAAGCCAGAATACGGTTTGCAACTGCACATGGGGACAAAGATCGTACTTTTTGGAGAAATGTCTTCTGGTCTGATGAAACAAAAATAGAACTGTTTGGCCATAATTACCATCGTTATGTTTGGAGGAAAAAGGGGGAGGCTTGCAAGCCGAAGAACACCATCCGAACTGTGAAGCACAGGGGTGGCAGCATCATTTTGTGGGGCTGCTTTGCTGCAGGAGGGACTGGTGCACTTCACAAAATAGATGGCATCATGAGAGATGAGACTTTGTGGATATTTTGAAGCAACATCTCAAGACATCAGTCAGGAAGTTAAAGCTTGGTTGCAAATGGGTTTTCCAAATGGACAATGACCCCAAGCATACTTCCAAAGTTGTGGCAAAATGTCTTAAGGACAACAAAGTCAAGGTATTGGAGTGGCCATCACAAAGCCTTGACCTCAATCCCATAGAAAATTTGTGGGCAGAACTGAAAAAGCGTGTGCGAGCAAGGAGGCCTACAAACCTGACTCAGTTACACCAGCTCTGTCAGGAGGAATGGGCCAAATTTTTGAGGGAAGCTTGTTGTGGGAAGCTTGTGTAAAGCTACCTGAAACGTTTGACCCAAGTTAAACAATTTAAAGGCAATGCTACCAAATACTAATTGAGTGAATGTAAACTTCTGACCCACTGGGAATGTGATGAAAGAAATTAATTCTGAAATCATTCTCTCTTCTATTATTCTGACATTTCACATTCTTAAAATAAAGTGGTGATCCTAACTGACCAGTTTAATTGTATTTGGCTAAGGTGTATGTAAACTTCTGACTTCAACTGTACTTACATTTTTCATTTGAACAGGGGGAACTATTAACAACCCAAAGAGAGGGACTGATTACATTACTATTGAAGCAGGAGCAAATGTCAATATAAAAGTCCTGCACACCTCAAAACCTGGAGATGCCTTACTTTGTGCTGTGACACCCGTATTCTGTCAAGATGTTTAGCATTTAGAATGAAGAAGTGCAAAATTACTCAAAGTGAGCAGTCTGGCTTTACTGAAGTTCGTTACATTGGTGACAATATTTGTTGTTTTATGGAAACGTTTAGGGTCCGACAAGGGGATCCAGTTTCACCTTTAAAAAAAAAATGTATCCCCTTTTTCTCATGGCTGCAACTCCCCAACGGGGTCGGGTCCTCCGAAACATGACTCGTCAAACCGCACTTCTTAACTTCTCTAGGGTAGGGAGCAGCATTCGGAATTTTGGATGAAATGCATGCCCAAATTAAACTGCCTGTTTCTCGGGCCCAGAAGATATGATATGCATATAACTGGTAGATTTGGATAGAAAACACTCTAAGTTTCCAAAACTGTTAAAATAGTGTCTGTGAGTATAACAGAACTGATTTGGCAGGCGAAAACCTGAGAAAAATCCATTCAGGACGTTATTTTTTTGTTTGTAGTTTTCTGTTCAATGCCATTACAGTATCCATTGACTTAGGACTGAAATTGCAGTTTCTATGCCTTCCACTAGATGTCACCAGTCTTTAGAAAGTGTTTCAGTCTTGTATTCTGAAAAATGAGGAAGTAAGAGCAGTCTGAATGACTGGACCCTAAAGTTTCACGGAGCTTTTTCATGCGCACAACCGAAGAGTACATTTCTTGTTTACGTTTTATATTGATGACGATTGTCCGGTTGAAATATTATCGATTATTGAGGCTAGAAACAACCTGAGGTATGAAGATAAACATCATTTGACATGTTTCTATGAACTTTACAGGTGCAATTTAGATTTTTTTATCTTCCTGTTTTGACTGTGTTTGAGCCTGTGAATTATTGAAGAAAATACGTAAACAAAACTAGGTTCTTAGGTCTAAAGAGACTTTATCGAACAAAAGGAACATTTATCGAGTAAATGAATGTCTGCTAAGTGCAATCATATGAAGATCATCAAAGGTAAGGGATTAATTTATCTCTATTTCTAAATTGTGTAACTGTTCTATCTGGTTGGCTACTGTTTGAAATAATCTGTCTAATGGGCTATGTTCTTATAATCGCACGGTATACATTTGCCATAAAGCATTTTTAAAACCTGACACCGTGGTTGGATTCACAAGAAGTTCATCTTTAAACCTATGTAAAATATGTTTTGTTTCCTGAATTTTTATAATGAGTATTTCTGTATTTAAATTTGGCACCCAGCAGTTTCACTGGCTGTTGAAGAGGTGGGACGCTACCGTCTCACGTGCCCAAGAGAGGTTAACACTCGCCCGCTTAACCCGGAAGGCAGCCGCACCAATGTGTCGGAGGAAACACGGTTCACCTGATGACCGAGGTCAGCCTGCAGGCGCCCAGCCCACCACAAGGAGTCGCTAGAGCGTGCTGAGCCAAGTAAAGCCCCCTCGGCCAAACCCTCCCCTAACCCGGACAGCAGCAATTTTGCCCTATGGGACACCCGATCGCAGCCGGTTGTGATATAGCCCGGGATCGAACCAGGGTGTGTAGTGACGCCTTAGACCGCTGCGCCACTCGGGAGCCCCCGCCTTATTTATTCTTATTGGCTATCGAGGAGATGGCCGTCAGAATCAGGAACAATTCTAATGTAGTAGGTCTGAGTATCAATGGTCTTAAAACCGAAATGTCCATATATGCAGATGATACAACAATTATCAATAGATGCTCTTATTTGAGATTTGAATGACTTTTTTAAACCAAATTATGAGAAATGGATTTTGAGAGTGGGTTCCTTAATAAAGTCCAACTATCTTTTTCCCTGTTGTGTACCAATTATGTGGAGCAACAGCCCAGTGGACATGCTTGGCATCCACATTCCACATTCCAAAGAGAATGAAGGATCTTGTAAGGGAGAACTTTGATTTGAAACTAGCCAAGATTGACAAAATACTATTGCTGTGGAAAGGTAAAGCTTTGTATTTATATGGCAGAGTGACATTGATAAACACCTCAATTGTCTCTCAGTTCAGCTGTCTCTTACTGTCACCTCCATCGCCAAATAAGGTTTTCTTTAAGCAATTTGAAGCTATGATCTTTAATTTTATAGGGAATGGTAAACCAGAAAAGGTCCAACGTAAATATATCTAATCCGTACGACAATGGAAGGCTGAATTTTAGGAATGTTAGGAATATTGAATATTTAATCAATCTCTGAAAGCCTGAAAGCCAAAAACAATATGTAAATACGAGTAAAATCTTAGAAAAGACAAACCCACTTTTCAATTCCAAAATATTTAATTTTATACAAATTAACTCTTTGAACTTTTGGTTCCTGCATGATATTTGGTTCCTGCATGATATCTTAATAGACATATCCCTATTCTTCAAAGAATCAATAAAAGCTTGGTTGCATTTTCAATATTATCCCCCAGAAAAAATAGCTGATTTTCAGAGCCAAATCATATGATTCATTTCAAATATACTGATGAATAAATACAAATTAAACATAGAATGTGTT
The DNA here is from genome assembly GCF_045679555.1 of Salvelinus alpinus. Classification (NCBI taxonomy): domain Eukaryota; kingdom Metazoa; phylum Chordata; class Actinopteri; order Salmoniformes; family Salmonidae; genus Salvelinus; species Salvelinus alpinus. The sequence continues at coordinate 6,021,444 of NC_092117.1, forward strand.
TCTGGAAAAGGGGATCTTATTTGGAAATTATATCATTGATAGTAATGGGAATTATATTTGATCTGAAACACTGTGCATGATGTATGGGAACATACTCTATGTACAAATCATAATTACAATCAGTTACTGGCAGCAATTCCAACAGAATGGAAGAAAAAATGAAGGGGAAGAAAATATAAACTGTTTGTAGACCTCAAATTAAATCTCACAGATGGTTAACTATAGATAATATTAATAAAGACGTGTACCATTTGGAAAACAACTAATTGGTTGCCATCCCACTCAAATTCCACTCTTACTGGGATTTTTTATTTTTTATTTTATTTAACATTCATTTAACAAGGCAACCAGTTAAGAACACATTCTTATTTACAATGACGGCCTAGGAACAGTGGGTTAACTGCCTTGTTCAGTGGCAGAACGACAGATCTTTACCTTGTCAGCTCGGGGGATTCAATCTTGCAACCTTTCAGCTGCTGCCCCAAAAGAAGAGCAGTTTGATACTCCCATCCCCTGGAAAAGGTTTTTGGTTTTATTTATAAAACAACCTTAGACTCCACAATCCGAATGTTTCAGTTGAAGATATTGTATAATGTTCTGGCTACTAACAACATGTTACAAATATGGGGCATTGAAGAGGATTTGTTACATATTTTCTGGTATTGCCCCATAGTTGCAAACACTTGGGCAAAAGTACGAGAGTGGTTACTCCCTGTCTTACACAATTTTGTTATCTCTCCACAAACAGTTATATTGGGTGACTTTAGGGACAGATGCAACCCAACATATGATCCCTTGATTCTGCTGGGGAAGGTTTTAATTTTTAAAACTCAAAAAACAAACATGTTAGTATTTGACTTTCAAAATAACAGTCAAACACCATTATACACTAGAATGATTGATTGCAAAAGAAAGTGGGAGGTCCCAAGATTTTACTGATAATTGGGACCAAATAACACGTCAAGAGGGATGGTGCTGATTTCATATATACTGAACAAAAATATGAATGCAAAATGTAAAGTGTTGGTCTCATGTTTCATGAGCTGAAATAAAAGATCCCAGAAATGTTGTATACAAACAAAAATCTTATTTCACTCAAATGTTGTGCACACATTTGTTTACATACCTGTTAATGAGCATTTCTCCTTTGACAAGATAATACACCTACCTGACAGGTGTGGCATATCAAGAAGCTGATTAAACAACACGATCATTACACAGGTGCATTTTGTGCTGTTGGACAATAAAAAGCCACTCTAAAATGTGCAGTTTTGTCACACAACACAATGCCACAGATGTCTCAAGTTTTGATGAAGTGTGCAATTGGCATGCTGACTGCAGGAATGTCCACCAGAGCTGTTGCCAGAGAATTTAATGTTAATTTCTCTACCATAAGCCGCCTCCAACATTGTTTTAGAGAATTTGGCAGTACGTCCAACCGGCCTCACAACCGCAGACCACATGTAGCCACGCCAGCTCAGGACCTCCACATCTGGCACCTTCATTCTATGGAACTAGCCACTCGTACAGCTGATAAAGCCCTTTTGTGGGAAGAAACTCATTCTGATTGGCTGGCCCTGGCTCACCGGTGGGTGGGCCTTGCTCCCAAGTGGGTGGCCCTTTTCCCTCCCAGGACCACCCATGACATACTTTTGTATACAGTATATAGTGTATCTGTGACCAATTTATGCATATCTGTATTCCCAATCAAGTGAAATCCATAGATTAGGGCCTAATGAATTTATTTCAAACTGACTGATTTCCCTGATCTGTAACTCCAGTAAAATCATTGAAATTGTTGCATGTTGCGTTTATATTTTTGTTCAGTATACAAAGGGAAGGGGCACCTGATCGCCAGTCATATGACAATGCTAGTTGGTTTTTGTTTGTTGTTGTATTTATAGTTTATAGTAATTCCTGTTTATGTCCTTTTGTAGTTTGTTAGTGTAATTGTTTGTTTGTTTGCTATGTCACGCTGTATAATGATCAGAGACAAGCGCAGGAATACGTAATAGGGGGTTTTATTTTCTCCACCCAAACAAAAGAGCGAGGTGTAAAACCTCTAGATAATAATACACGAGACATATATACACATACTAATCAGAGGGAATGGGAACAAGATATTATGTTATGACAATGGTTAAGCAGTAGTAATCAATTCAAAATGAGGCTGTACTTCTGTAAATACACTGAAAGAAAACGGTCAATATCAGGGGACATCTCTATCTATATATTTCCAGATATCTGACATTTTATTGGATATAAGGAGTAGACATGCTCCAGATACGCATGTCCTTCATTTCATATACGGAGCTTGGATATTCTCTGTTATGGGACAGTTTCTACATGCATCCAATCTGGACCTCCGAAATCTACCTGCTACCGTATGAGTCCAGAGATATATCTGGGGTGAAATACATTCAAAACACGCACCTGTAGAATATTCTCACTCCGAAAAGGGTGTGCCAACATGCTGACATATCTAAGCCTTTATACTCAGGCATGAACGAATCCACATATTTTCAGAAATGTATCATATCTGTGGTCCTTAGTTTATAATTTATCTATCCGTATAATTAAAAAATATATATATTTCAATAAAAATCCTTACCTTTGTATATATAGTGTATCATGTATGTGGACACTCCTTCAAATTAGTGGATTCGACTATTTCAGCCACACCCGTTGCTGACAGGTGTATAAAATTGAGCGCACAGCCATGCAATCTCCATAGACAAACATTGGAAGTAGAATTGCTCGTACTGAAGAGCTCAGTGACTTTCAACGTGGCACCGTCATAGGATGCCACCTTTCCAACAAGCCCCGGTCAACTCTAAGTGCTGTTATTGTGCAGTGGAAACGTCTAGGAGCAACAACGGCTGGTAGGCCACACAGAACGGGCCCGCCGAGTGCTGATACCGCCTTGTGCTGAAGCGCGTAGCTCGTAAAAATCGTCTGTCCTCGGTTACAACACTCACTCTCGAGTCCAAACTGCCTCTGGAAGCAATGTCATCACAAGAACTGTTCGTTGGGAGCATCATGCAATGGGTTTCCATGGCCGAGCAGCCGCACACAAGCCTAAGATCACCATGCGCAATGCCAAGCGTTGGCTGGAGTGGTGTAAAGCTCGCCGCCATTGGACTCTGGGTTTGGCGGATGCCAGGAGAACACTATCTGCCTGAATGCATAGTGCCAACTGTAACGTTTGGTGGATGAGGAATAATGGTCTGGGGCTTTTTTTCATGGTTCAGGCCCCTTAGTTCCAGTGAAGGGAAATCTTAACACTAAAGCGTACAATGACATTCTAGACGATTTAGTGCTTCCAACTTTGTGGCAGCAGTTTGGGGACGGCCCTTTCCTGTTTCAGCATGACAATGCCCCCGTGCACATAGCAAGGTCCACATAGAAATGTTTTGTCAAGATTGGTGTGGAAGAACTTGACTGGCCTTCACACAGCCCTGACCTCAACCCCATCGAACACCTTTGGGATGAATTGGAACGCCGACTGCGAACCAGGCCTAATTACCCAACATTAGTGCCCAACCTCACTCATGCTCTTGTGGCTTAATGGAAGCAAGTCCCCGCAACAATGTTCCAACATCTAGTGGAAAGCCTTCCCAGAAGAGTGGCAGTTGTTGTAGCAGCATAGGGGGGACCAACTCCATATTAATGTCCGTGATTTTGGTATGAGATGTTTGACGAGCAAGTGTCCACAAACTTTGTCATGTAATGTACAGTATGTGAATCATAGATGTTTTACATTTTTGTCATTGTTATGTCTAATTGAAAATGGGCTAAATCCGACTCATGAAATGTCCTGCGCCCAAATTGTTTTACCGTTTTAGGCGCTGAAAATTATTGTGCTTCTTCACAAGATGGTGTCATATCTGAGCATATATTTGCACCACATTCAGTAGTAGGCTATGCAAGGCACGGAAAGGCAAACATCCAAACATCCAACTCTGCTATTTCTGTTTAAAAAATGCAGCATAGCAAATTCAGAGCTCCAATCACAACACGTGTTTTCTGGAAAAATTCAGACTTTTAAGTCTATCTTTGCAAAAACTGTATTTTATTTAACAGAAAATCAAAGTTGCACACCCACAAAACCCCTGCCTGCCCTTTGTTATTATGGATGATGCAATGGTACAGAGTTGTTCATCAGCGGTGGTCCCTCGCAGACCAGACCCAAGGTGGTGGTACTGTTTGTCTGTGATCCACTCCAAACTGTCAATTCATAAATCATGAATTAAAATTGTGTCGATATTGCAGGAAAATATTGTCATTTCACATAACCATACCACAAGTTAACATTAGCTACTCTACCTGCTTCATTCATGATCAGAAAACTAACTGGAACTAGCTAGCTAGCCAAGTTGCTAGTTAGTTAGATAGCTAGTGTAACGTGTGTCGTCGTCGGATGAGGAGGAATCGGACCAAAGCGCAGCGTGTTGAGTGTTCATGACTTTTATAGAAACTGAACACTTAAACAAAAATAACAAAGCGAATACACAAAACCGAAACAGTCCTGTCAGGTGCAGAAACACAAAACAGAAAATAACTACCCACAAAACACAGGTGGGAAAATGCTACCTAAGTATGGTTCCCAATCAGAGACAACGATAGTCAGCTGTCCCTGATTGAGAACCATACCCGGCCAAAAACAAAGAAATACAAAACATAGAAAAAAGAACATAGAATGCCCACCCAAATCACACCCTGACCAAACCAAAATAGAGACATAAAAAGCTCTCTAAGGTCAGGGCGTGACAGCTAGCTATTTAGCGTATATTAACCAGTAATACAAAATACCCTTAAATGTTTTAAAATGTTAGCTGTCAACTTGAGACCTGATAGGGGGTAAAAATGCTTTTCCATGAAGGGAAGGCAATTTCATTATTTGTTAGCTAGGCTACCAGTTAGCTTTACTGGCTACTGGTAGCCAGTATAATAAGCTAACGTTCTTGATTCTAATTACAAGGATAAATAAATAATATCTCAAATGAGTTACTCGCTTTAGCTTTAATTTCTTTGAGGTATTTTTGAACAGCTTCTCACTTATTTCATTGTTTTTTGGAGAACTTCTAATGAGAACATGTTTTTATCTTGCAGTTCATGCGTGTCAGAACTGTGTCAGGGGTCACCTATCACTGTCGCTCTGGGAAGACCTTCAAGGGTCAGATGATGGATCGCTTCTTGCTGACAGACTGCAGAGCAGTCCTGAGTGGAAACTATAGGTGAGGGTTCAATAATGAAGAATGTGATACAAAGTGTTTCAAATTTGTACAAATGTTGCATGATTTCTCAAACCTGACATTTAGTCATGTGGATCTGAAAATTACTACATTAAGTTGCTCTTACACCTGTGTAGTAACAAATACATGACATTAGTATTGATGCATTTTAATTTAGCAACTGCTTTGTTTCTTTCATATATTTTTATTGGAGTTAATGTTTTTACGTGCAAAACAAAACATGCCACCTGGTGGCAGACAAGCCACACAGCATCCATAAACAACAAATTCATACAATAGGAGACAAAACAACACTGACAAACAATTGACAAAGAGCAATAAGAGTGATACAGTTCGGGTCCTTTACGACACCAACCAGATTGTGCTCATGAGCTTCCGACCTGTACAGGCCGTCGGATATGCACCCAGAAAAAAAGTAATATAAAGAGTATTTCACCTGCTCCTACATACAGTACCAGTCAGAAGTTTGGACACACCTACTCATTCCAGGGTTTTTCTTTATTTTTTACTATTTTCTACATTGTAGAATAATAGTGAAGACATCAAAACTATTAAATAACACATATGGAATCATGTAGTAACCAAAAAACTGTTAAACAAAAAATATTTTATATTTTGAAATTCTTCAAAGTAGCCACCCTTTGCCTTGATGACAGCTTTGCACACTTTTGGCATTCTCTCAACCAGCTTCATGAGGAATGCTTTTACAAGTCTTGAAGGAGTTCCCACATATGTTGAGCACTTGAGCACAAAAGCAGTTTTTCCAAAATGTGTTGTTCATTTCTATCCAACACGAATGGATCACGCTGTATATTGAGTAAAAAATAATCCTGGATCTTTGTAAATTCTTGAGTAAAACTCAATTTTTGGACATGTCGATAAAATAGTGAAAATAAGACCCAATGCCTGTTAGGCATTTAGAGCAAATGGGGGAGATCTGTGGGCCGAACTTGCTCAGAGTGTGGGGGGTTAAATAGTGCCTATGTAAATACTGGAAACTGCCAATGAGGAAGATGGGTTCAGAAAAAAGTAGCATTTATGGAATTGATAGCTTTAATTGATTTGTTTTGTAATTGCATAGTAATGGAGTTGAGTTCCTTATTCCATTGTAATACATACATTTTGCTTAATTATGTGTATTGAAATGTAATGAATCTCTCTGCCCGCAGCTTCATGTGGTCTTTTGAGAAGCTTCACCGTTGCATGGCTCACCTTTTCCTTGGACAGCTTGTGACTACTTTTGATGAGGAGTTCCGGATCCTGTTTGCACAGTCCCAACCTTTGGTACCGGAAAATGTCCTTGTTCCAATGCCACACTACAGCAGTTTATCTGACAGCCAATACAGCAGTGATCGGACACTATTGTTCAGAGATCCCAGAAAGTTCCTCCCCATAGAGAGCTCTCGTCCTGAAGAATGGGCTAGACATTCCTCTGATGACCGCATGGATATGGTTCAGAAAATGATGCCTCCTGGAAGGTGTGAGCCCATCCACAGTTCACTAGATCAGGGTCCACTAGATATGTACAGCAACAAGTACTCCTCCCAGCAATTGAAAATGGAGCAGCAGTCTTTTATGGCACAAGGTCAGCCCGTGATGCAGTCAAACACAATGGAGTTTGCTGGCTCTAAAAGGCACAGTTATGCAGAGGGCACTTATGCCAGACATTCCTCCTCTCCATTCATGCAGCACCAAGCCATTCACAGCGTTGAGGGGGATATGGCAACCCAGAACAGGAAGATACATAGGGAACAGCATCACTATCAGAGAACAGGGCTAGAACCAGGTTATAGCGGCTACGATCAATTCAGGGACCAAGGGTACCCTCTGATGGATCAGTATTCGGAGTCTGGGTACCTACATGGACTAGCGATAGAGCCACCAGACAACTATGACCCTGTACTGAATTATTTGTCATCATCAAACCTTGCTGTGGAGCTGGGACATGGCTCAAACAAATTATCAAGTCCAGGAGAGGGTCCCTTTAGTCAGTCAAACCCCAAAAGACTGAGCACGGGCCAGCCTCATGCCTGTCAGACCTCCCCAACACAACAAACATTTGAACAGAAATACTTTTTTGTCAAGTCTGGTTCGGACTGTAAAACACAGGATCCCAGTGCAAAGCAGGGGATGCGAGATTGGAGGATCAGCTCATACCTCAGTGCATATGATGATGCAGGAGAGGAAGACATTCCACAGCCTATGGGAAATGACCCCTTTCAAGAGCCCCTTAATCCATCACAAGGCAAATTATTTGCTCCACTGGTATCAGATCCCAGGTTTAGTGCCAAAGAGTTACCCAAGATTCCAGGGCTCAGGTTAAACAAGCCCATCTGCCCAGAACACTCAAGAACACTAGAAATGCTTGTTAGCTTAGCAACAGATGCCCAAACAACACTAACACCACCTTCGGAGTCGTCATCAACCACTGAAGGTGACAAATCAGAGGAGATGGATGTAAAAGAGCCCAAAAGAGAAGAGTCATTCCGTAGGAGGTTCAATCCTGCTATCCAAAGGACCTCTAGACTAAGATCCTCACTAATTTTCAGCTCACAACTAGAACAGCATATCTCACAGGAACAGAAATTTAACTCTGGCCAACACTGTGAGGAAACTGCCAATGAGGAAGATGACCAATCTAGATTATCCTTGACCGCTCAGGTTTTGGGAAAAAGAAGATCCATGACAAGAGAACCTTTTGAATGGAGACTTAAGTCCGCGACAGTTGATAATTCAACCATAGAGTCTTTGAAATCTGAGGACATCACTACTGATTCAGGTGATAAGGAATTGACAAAGTATCTTCCTGTGAGCACGGACAAGGTTTCTTCAATGGAACAACCCAGTCCTGCCCATGAAGAACAAACCAAAACGGTACAATCTGCACATCCATCCAAACCTGCTCAAGTTGAGAAACCCAAAACCGTACAATCAGCACACCAGGCATCTTCATTGAGCAATAAATCCTATATAGATATGAATGATCCAGACAGTAGGTTATTTTTTTTTAAAGAGTTGGCTGCCAAACGAAAAGCTGCAAAGGCTGCAGAGTCTGAGAGCAGCGCTGCAAAAGCTCCTGTAAAACCAGTGACTCCATTTGACTTGAAAATTAAGGAACCAGTCACAAGGATAGAACCTAACCTTCAAATAGCCACACTAAATCCAGCAGATACTTCAACCAGTAAGCCAGTTCCATCAACAGAGCCACCTCCTAATCCATCAGATACTTCCAACAAAAAAACAACAACATCGACAGAAGCCCCACTTTATCCAGCAGATACTTCAATAAAAAAGACAGCTACATCAACAGAAGCATCATCAGAAACACTGGAGACTTCACCAGTGTTACAGGAGAACAAAACATCCATGGCAAAATGTGGCTCATTACTTGATGTCAAAGAACACGCTTCTAAAAATAAAGAACAGCAAGACCTTCAACTTCCCAGAAGTGACTCCAAAACATTCCTCAGGGATAAATTATCTTGTGTCGATGGACTACTTAGAGTCTCTACTGATACTGAGAAGATTGAGCTGAAGAACAGTCGGAACCAAAGTGTGTCTAAGGTTAACCCTGGAGATACAAGTACATTTCTTAAGAGCACCTCAAAAGAGTGTACCTTTAACATCGCCCCAAAGGATTTCAGTTTATATAAACTATCTCCAAAGAAACCAAAGTCATTCAATCCTGCTTCAAATGAGCTAAACCCATCTCTTCCACTCACACTAACAGAAGCTAGCTCATATTCATATCCGACACCAAAAGGTTTAAGCTCAACTAGTCTCACTTCATCAAAAAATGCAGCAACGGAGTTGAGCTCAGCCCTTACCCCCACCCTTAAGGAGCCCAGTTCATCTATCCCCATGTCAAAGCAGCCATTACCATTTTCTAAACCTATCACAGTAGAGTACAACATACCTCTGAGCCCCACCCAATCTGAGCCAGGTGTGTCTCATAAGCAGGACAAAACAGATTCCAAGGAATCTCTCAGCCCTACCTCAATGCAATCTTGCTCATCCTCAATCCCTGCAACAGAATTTAGCCCTCCGCCAAACCCTACCCAAACAGAATCTAGTTTCTTACCCAAGTCCACCTTAGTTGGGTCCATTTCATCAACACCAATGGAATCTAACACCTCTCCCAAGCCCTCCACAAAGGAGTCATTGTCTGCAATTGCCACAACTGAGTTGAAGTCATCCTCTCCTAAGACCAACCCAATAAAATCCTATTCTTCCCCTTGTCCTGGCCAACATGAGTCAGTTTTGTCACTCAAACGTTCCAAAACAGCATGCAACTCCTCTCCAATGCCCGCTACGGTGTCCAATGACTCTTACAACTCTTCACCTCCATCTTCAAAGCATGTCATGGAAGAAACCAACAAATCTCCCATCCTCACACCAACAAAATCTATCTCTCCTCCCGAGCCTACCCCAACAGAATCTAGTGCTTCTACCAATCCAACACCAAGAGAACTCAACCCTCTTCCTCGCACCACCCCAACGGAACCAAGTGCATCTACTGGCCTTACCCTAACAGAATCAAGTGCATCTTCTAACCCAACCCCAACAAAATCACACTCCTCCCTTACATGTGGGTCAGGTGGATCAGTTGTGTGTCCCAAGCCTGGCCAAACAAAGTCCAGAACTTCTCCAAACAAATCTTGTTCCGCTCCTAATCATACCCTAACTGAACCGACCTCGCCATTCAACCCTGTCCTTGTGGAATCCGTCCCATCAAGCAACTCAAACCCATCTGAATCCACTGCCTCTCATGACACTGCCCCGGCTCCACCCGTCGTTGTGGATAACAGTAAGGAGGGCAAACCAAGTAAACTTAACAAGGAGCAAAAAGCGGGAAGTTCTGCAGCTTCTAAAGGTGAGAAGATAGCAGGTGATCCTGAAACTAAGAGCAAAACTGCTCCTGGAGAATCTGCCTCCCATGGACCGCAGAGTCCTGATGAGACCAAAGAGAAAAACAGCACTATGAAACCAGAGAGCACAACAGATCAAAGCAATCCCATATCACCCCCAGTGAAGCAACCTAAAGTAAGCCAGTCCCACTACCATTCATCTACTGCCAATGTACTCTCTAGCAGCAACCTAAGAGATGACACAAAGCTTCTATTAGAGCAGATTTCTGCTAACAGCCAGAGCAGGACAGAACTCACTAAAGAATCTGCTGTCACTGATGATGCCAAACAGGATGAGGCTGACCGGGGTGTTAGCGGTAGGGAGGAAGCATCAGCCCGACGACAGATCGGAAGCCCGGTTAGAACTTCTCAGGAGAGGGAGAAGCTTCTTCAGGGAATCGATAGCATGCGGAAGGGGAGGAAAGTCTACAGCCGCTTTGAGGTAAAGTACCCTGCTGCATCAATAGGCCAGTAGCAATTTAACTAAATTGAAATGAAAAGGTACCTATTGTAACCGAGGTACCTAATTGTTTTCAATCTCACCTGCCTTCATCTGAGCTAATGTATTCTGCTTGTTATTCTGTATTTTGTTAGGTGGCGCCTTAACCAGGGATCGGAAGGATGAGTGAGTACGGAGAAAGACCATTGCACATTTTCCTCTAGAACTTGTCCTTTAACTATGTCCATTCCAAAAAGTCTAAAACCACAGGTCGGAGAAGGATCACTAGCTAACCAACATAAATATTATTCTCAGGTTTCTATATTAGAGGGTTTCTCCGAATGGACTATATGCATGTAAAGCATTAAGGATTTTGGGAACAAAAACTTGACTAAGTTTACCAACATGGATTTCTGTGTAAATAAGCAGAGACTCTACAGTGTGGACAATGGACCACTGCTATCTACAAAGGGGAACTGACACATCCAATCTCATCAGCTAAATGCACAACTACATGTGAAATATATTTGAAAATGATTGTGTTCCAAGACACACTGGACGCACTGGTATTGTTGACTGCAATGTAATATCTGTCGCTCTCTGGGTTGTTTAATTATCATCTGTTTGAGAATCTGTTTTATATACTAACAATCATTTCCAAATAATACAATTAGAATCACCATAGAAAATGTATTAATCATAAACAGTGCAAGAATAGCCTTCAAATAGTTGGAGCACTTTTTTCATTTGGAATGCTTTATTCGAATTATTAAATCAGAATGACAGTGTGCTAGATAAACCAAATGTATGCATGAATAATCATGTGTATTTGCACAAAAAATGTGTGTGTATATATACAGTATATATGTAATACTGTGATTTTAATGCCACGGGACATTATGTCCCTTTTTTAAAGGGGCTATCTGTGATTGCTACATCCATTTTGGACTTTTAAATGAATTATACACTACCGGTCAAATGTTTTAGATCACCTACTCAGGGTTTTTCTTTATTTTCACTATTTTCTACATTGCAGAATAATAGTGAATACTTCAACACTATGAAATAACACATAAGGAATTATGTAGTAACCAAAAAAAGTGTTAAACAACTCAAAATATATTTTAGATTTGAGATTATTCAAATAGCCACCCTTGCATTGATGACAGCTTTGCACACGCTTGGCATTCTCTCAACCAGCTTCACCTGGAATGCTTTTACAACAGTCTTGAAGGAGTTCCCACATATGCTGAGCACTTGTTGGCTGCTTTTCCTTCTCTCAGTCCGACTCATCCCAAACCATCTCAATATGGTTGAGGTCGGGGGATTGTGGAGGCCAGGTCATCTGATGCAGCGCTCCATCACTCTCCTTCTTGGTCAAATAGCCCTTACACAGCCTGGAGGTGTGTTGGGTCATTGTCCTGTTGAAAAACAAATGATAGTCCCACTAAGCCCAAACCAGATGGGATGGCTTATCGCTGCAGAATGCTGTGGTAGCCATGCTGGTTAAGTGTGCCTTGAATTCTAAATAAATCACAGACAGTGTCACCAGGAAAGCACCCCCACACCATAACACCTCCTCCTCCATACTTCACGGTGAGAAATACACATGCGGAGATGTTGAGATGTGTCTGTTACTTGAACTCTGTGAAGCATTTATTGACGGACCTTCATGTCTTAAAGTAATGATGGACTGTTGTTTCTCTTTGCTTATTTGCTGTTCTTGCCATATGGACTTGGTATTTTACCAAATAGGGCTATCTTCTGTATACCCCTCTACCTTGTCACAACACAACTGATTGGCTCAAATGCATTAAGAAGGAAAGAAATTCCACAAATTAACTTTTAAGAAGGCACACCTGTTAATTGAAATGAATTCCGGGGGGCTACCTCATGAAGCTGTTTGAGAGAATGCCAAGAGTGTGCAACGCTGTCATCAAGGCAAAGGGTGGCTATTTAACACTTTTTTGGTTACTACATGATTCCATATGTGTTATTTAATAGTTTTGATGTCTTCACTATTATTCTACAATGTAGAAATAGTAAAAATAAAGAAAAACCCTTGAATGAGTAGATGTTTTAAAACTTTTGACCGGTAGTGTATATACCCATTGATTCTTGAAGAATATGACTTGTAAAATGTCCCATCAGCTTAGTTCATTCGTCGTACCCCATCAGAACTCAAAATATAAGCTTGTTTTACTCAATTGTTTGTAAATGATGCAATTGTAAAAAATAAAATAAATACTTTATAGCCTCAAAAGATGGTTATAACTATAGTTTTGATATCATGGCTGGTCAGTTCTTCCATCCATAGCTCTCTGAATTTGAGACTGTTACATTTCTCAAGCCACATCCCTCAGTTGTGTACCAAATAACAGTGGCAGGGGTTGGTGGCTTTGTTGTTGATAAAACTGCAGATTGCCAGTTTAACCATTGGACAACAGCATGGTATGCTGTTTTTCAGTTATATCACTTGGTTATCGTCATATCCATTGACCCCCTCTATGTCTCAGTGGGAAAGCATTCAATATGGTTAATCATTTATGGATTGGTGTGTAATGCTTTCAATGCCAAAGTCTGAAAATGGCATGAAAATGTCATTTCTAACCTGCTCAATCCACTGCCTACAGTATGTAAACTGTATTTTGAACTTTAATGTTATATGCGATTCCTTACTGGTTGAACTAGTTTTAAACCTCCGAAGGCTATGTTTTTACCAGTATTTGCGTGAATTATTATTTGAATTAATTTGCTCAACTGTGTTGGATGCCACTGGTGTCAAGCTCTGTGCTCTGCAAGCTAGTTTCCAAGATGGCTTTTATAGTGCAAGTATAGCTTTCAAATAGTTGGACCTGCCTGGCTTCATGAGGCAGAATCACTCATAGAAAGCAGTACCTAGCAGTCACTTATGACTGATCTGCTGATACAGTCAGCTGTTGTGTAGTCCCTGGGTTACCCTGTCTATTCTGTTTACTGTAGAAATGTACTAAGCTACGTAAAGTATACACATGAACACCATTTGCATGATAGTGTGGTCTGTTTGATTTCTTTTGGGGGGGGGGGCTTTTTGATTTTTTGGAATGTTTCATAAAAAAAGACGGGAATATTGTTCGACACCCTTGTCACTGAGAAGATTGCTATGTTTGTCACCAAGAACATCACAAGCAGGTTGTATTAGTGTGTATAAGTTCAGCAATGTTATTTGAACACACCCAGCAGCTACATTTTCTATCACAAAGGTTAGCACAAATGTTGCAACAATGTTTGATATCAATTTTGGTTTAATAATACCCAGTGCTTGATTTAGACTAAAATAGGTGCCGGTGCTCATTTTGGGTGCCGGCAGTGTTGTGTTCAAGAAAAATTGATTCAAGACCAAGACTAGAAAAATGCATGTCCAATTCCAAGACCATGACTGTAATTGTGTCAAATCGCCCCCCCCCCCCCCCCCATAATAAGAGTTCAAATGTCCAGTATTTCTGTGTTCATATTTCAGATCAACATATGGATTCTTTAGACATTCTGAATGGTGAAGAAATAGCAACTTTACAAATGATCACAAACACAAACAGGTCTATAATAGATAAAAAAGACAAAAGATGTTACAACTTCCCCCGGTCTCACCTTAACCAATAGTGAGCATGCAACTTTCAAACAATTTCCCCCACCCTTCCCTACCAGCGAATCAAGGAAATTCGAACTAGCACGACAAAGTTTGAGGATATTTTTCAGCTAATGTAAAGGGCAGTAATGTTATGGGTAAAGTAGGAAGCTCAGTTTTCAATAGGCGGAGATATGTTCATGTGACATGAACGGAGTGTGGATATTTGGACTGGCGAAGCGGTTAAATGCGTTGACTACATGGGAGCTGCTAAATATAAACATTTTACTAAATCAAATCACATGTTTTTGGTCACATACACATATTTAGCAGATGTAATTTCAAGTGTAGCGAAATGCTTTTGTTCCTAGCTCTAACAGTGCAGTAATATCTAACATTGTGTATGTGTGTGTATATATATACATATATGTGTGTGTGTGTGTGTGTGTGTGTGTGTGTGTGTGTGTGTAATGTTTTAATTTTTTATTTAACCTTTATTTAACTAGGCAAGTCAGTTAAGTACAAATTCTTATTTACAATGTCGGCCTACCAAAAGGCCTCCTGCGGGGACGGGGGCCTGGGATTAAAATAAATAAATAAATACAATGTAAATATAGGACAAAACACACATCACAACAAGAGAGACAACAACACTACATGAATAGAGACCTAATACAACAACATAGCAAGGCAGCAACACATGACAACACAGCATGGTAGCAACACAACATAACAACATGGTAGCAACACAACATTATTGGGCACAGACAACAGCACAAAGGGCAAGAAGGTAGAGACAACAATACATCATGCCAAGCAGCCACAACTGTCAGTAAGAGTGTCCATGATTGAGTCTTTGAATGAAGAGATTGAGATAAAACTGTCCAGTTTGAGTGTTTGTTGCAGCTTGTTCCAGTCGCTAGCTGCAGCGAACTGAAAAGAGGAGCGACCCAGGGATGTGTGTACTATCGGGACCGTTAACAGAATGTGACTGTCAGAACGTGGAGGATGAGGAGGATGTATGTGGAGGACGAGGGCTGCAGTAGATATCTCAGATAGGGGAGAGGGAGGCCTAAGAGGTGGGTCTTGCGACGGGTAAAGAGAGATGACCAGTTTACAGAGGTATATAGTGCAGTGATGTGTCCTAATAAGGATCATTGGTGGCAAATCTGATGGCCGAATGGTAAAGCACATCTAGCCGCTCGAGAGTACCCTTACCTGCCGATCTATAAATTATGTCTCCGTAATCTAGCATGGGTAGGATGGTCATCTGAATCAGGGTTAGTTTGGCAGCTGGGGTGAAAGAGGAGCGATTACGATAGAGGAAACCAAGTCTACATTTAACTTTAGCCTGCAGCTTTGATATGTGCTGAGAGAAGGACAGTGCACCGTCTAGCCATACTCCCAAGTACTTGTATGAGGTGACTACCTCAAGCTCTAAACCCTCAGAGGTAGCAATAACACTTGTGGGAAGAGGGGCATTCTTCTTACCAAACCACATGACCTTTGTTTTGGAGGTGTTCAGAACAAGGTTAAGGTTAGAGAAAGCTTGTTGGACACTAAGAAAGCTTTGTTGTAGAGCATTTAACACAAAATCCAGGGAGGGGCCGGCTGAGTATAAGACTGTAACATCTGCATATAAATGGATGAGAGAGCTTCCTACTGCCTGAGCTATGTTGTTGATGTAAATTGAGAAGAGCATGGGGCCTAGGATCGAGCCTTGGGGTACTCCCTTGATGACAGGCAGTGGCTGAGACAGTAGGTTTTCTGACTTTATACACTGCACTCTTTGAGAGAAGTAGTTAGCAAACCAGACCAAAGACGCCTCAGAGACATCAATATTCCTTAGCCGGCCCACAAGAATGGAATGGTCTACCGTCTCAAAAGCTTTGGCCAAGTCAATAAAAATAGCAGCACAATATTGCTTAGAATCAAGGGCAATGGTGACATCATTGAGGACCTTTAAGGTTGCAGTGACACATCCATAACCTGAGCGGAAACCAGATTGCATATCCGAGAGAATACTATAGACATCAAGAAAGCCAGTCAGTTGATTATTGACAAGTTTTTCCAACACTTTTGATAAACAGGGCAAAATAGAAATAGGCCTATAACAGTTAGGATCAGCTTGATCTCCCCCTTTAAATAAAGGACGAACTGTGGCTGCCTTCCAAGCAATGGGAACCTCCCCAGAAAGGAGAGACAGGTTAAAAAGGTTGGAGATAGGCTTGGCGACGATAGGGGCAGCAAACTTAAAGAAGAAAGGGTCTAAACCATCTGACCCAGATGTTTTTTTGGAGTCAAGTTTAAGGAGCTCCTTTATCACCTCAGACTCAGTAACTGCCTGCATGGAGCAACTTTGTAGCGGGGCAGGGGAAAAAGAGGGAGAAGCAGCGGGGATAGTCGCATTAGAAGTGGTGGGAGATGAGGAAATGTTGGATGGGCAAGGAGGCATGGCTAAGTCAAATAGGAATCCTGACTTAATGAAGTGGTGATTAAAGTGCTCAACCATGTGCTTCTTGTCAGTAACAACCACATAATCAGCATTAAGGGACATGGGTAGCTGTGAGGAGGAGGGTTTATTCTCCAGGTCTTTAACCGTTTTCCAGAACTTCTTGGGGTTAGACACACAGAGAGAGAACTGCTCCTTAAAGTAACTAACTTTTGCCTTCCAGATAGCCTGAGTGCACTTATTTCTCATTTGCTTGAACAATAGCCAGTCAGCCTGAGTATGCGTGTGCCGAGCCTTTCGCCAAATGCAATTCTTGAGGTGGAGTAACTCTGCAAGATCTCAGTCGAACAAGGGTCTGAACCTGTTTTTAATTCTCATTTTCTTTATGGGGGCGTGTTAGTTAACAATACCACTAAAAATATTAAAATATTTTTATATTAAAATATTTAAAATATTACAGAAGGTCCAAGCGTCTTCGACAGAGGGGATCAAGCTGATTCAATACCATTCTATAGAGGCCGGTTCATGAAGGAAGGCTTGCTCATTAAAGTTTTTTAGCAAGCGTCTATGACAAATCAGGAATGGTCGTTTCACTGAGCAGCCATTACGAACACAGGCTGTAAAACAGTGATCACTAAGGTCATTACAGAAAACACCAGACTGATAGCTAACAGGATTATTTGTGAGGATAACATCGAGAGAAGTAGCCTTTTCTGGATGATTGGAGTCATGGGATTGGTAATAATCTGAGAAAGATTATGGGAGTCCCATTGCTTTAGGACTTGGTCAGGTGGTTTTAAGCATGTCCCAGTTTAGGTCACCTAGCAGGACAAATTCAGACTTAGTGTAAGGGGCCAGGAGAGAGCTTCGGGCAGGTAGGGTACAAGCCGGTGCTATTGGAGGACGATAGCACCCAGCAACAGTCAACAAAGAGCTATTTGAAAGTTTGATGCTTAAAACCAGCAAATCAAATTGTTTGGGGACAGACTTGGTGGAGACAACCGAGCACTGAAGGTGATCCTTGGTAGAGATTGCCTCTCCCCCACCTTTGGAAGATCTGTCTTGCTGAAAAAGGTTATAACCAGAAAGGTTAACATCAGTATTCAAAACACTCTTCCTTAACCACGTCTCAGTAATGACCAACGCATCTGGATTGGAGCTGTGAACCCACACTTTCAATTTATCCATTTTAGGTAATAAGCTTTCTTGTGTTAATGGACAGAAAACCCAGGATTTTACGAGAGCAGAAATCAGTGAAGCAGATATCGGAGCACAAGTCAGAATTGGGGCTAGCAACAGTAGATGGGCCAGGGTGTACATGCACATTTCCAGATATCATCAACAGTAATACAATCAAGGCACGGCAGAGGACAGGAAGAGCTCCGCAGTGCTGATTTATGACATCTGAATGTGCATCAGATGGCAACAAGATCATATTGTACAGCAATTTCATCAGGTAACATGAATACAAAGACGGCAAGAGGTGGTTAGAATAGGATGGGAGGCCAAAAGTCTTCAAAAGTCTGTTGTAACCAATAGAGAGTCAGAGTCCCGAGTGTGGGAACAAACAGTCTGTCCCACGGTTTGGTAAAGAAAGTTTGTAGTCAAGAGTCATGAGAGTATGCAAGAGTCATGAGGCAAGTAGCAAAATGCTCAATCATTTTTTTAAATATGTAACGGCTTGGGCTAGCCATTATAAGTTCAGAGTCACTTGCCCCAACAGTGCATGTGTGCTGGAGGTGAGCGAAAGCTCGGGAGAGAGGGGTGAGTGTGGTGGAGGTACCTGTACCAGACAGGGGAGACAGGCCAGGGCAGACGGTGAACAGATCGCTAGGTGGAATCCAAGCAGCAGGCAATGGGAGTAAGTGTCACACCCACTTGGGAGAAGCTTTTATTTCTGGAGGCAGATTTCTTGTACAAAATGCCAGTGAATGGTCTTTGAACAGCAGAAGGGGGCTTCAGAGGACGCTTCAAAGACTCCTGCCACTTGTTGGGCCCAAAGGCCTTGACACCGTTTACCTCACACCTTAGTGCTAATTGAATTTGTATCTGGTCTGTCCTTGCAAGCCTGGGAGCCTTAACTCAGCATTCAGTCCCAATAAAAATATATCATTGTAATGTACTTTTTAAAAAAAATAATAATAATCTTCTTAGCTTTCAAAATAGCATCAGATCAAACACTACTCACTCAGTTCCAGGTTGGAATGGTGTCCTCAGGTCTCTGCTGTTTGTTTGCTGGAACACCCTCCGTATAGCTTGGAAAAAGGAAACCTTCGAAGCAGTAATCTCTCCGGTTAATTTTGGTCAAAATTTGGTTGTAGGTTTGAAGTTTTGATCTGGAGCGAAAGCCATGTTGTGGAGGGTAGCATCCTGCATATGTACCTGCCGAATAATCCAAGAATCCAAGTCAAGAGTACAACAATCGGTTAACCACCTAACTGAGGAACTTAATTTAATCTTGCGTAATACCCTAGATGCAGTTGCACCCCTAAAAACAAGAAACATTTGTCATAAGAAACTACCTCCCTGGTATACAGAAAATACCTGAGCCCTGAAGCAAGCTTCCAGCAAGCTTGAGAAAAAAGATAATGATCATTAGAAAGCAAATTACGGACTCCTCTTTAAATCTGCGTATTTCTCCAAAGCTCAGTTGTCCTGAGTCTACACAACACTGCCAGGACCTAGGATCAAGGGAGACACTCAAGTGTTTTATACTATATCTCTTGACACATTGATGAAAATGGTCATGGCCTCTAAACCGTCAAGCTGCATACTGGACACCAGTCCAACTAAACTACTGAAAGAGCTACCATCGATCACCACATTCTTTTGGAGAGATTGGAAACACAATTTGGTCTACACGGACAAGTTCTGGCCTAGTTTAGATCTTATCTGTCAGAAATATATAAGTTTGTCTCTGTGGATGGTTTGTCCTCTGACAAATCAACTGTACATTTCAGTCTTCCTCAAGGTTTCGTTTTAGGACCACTATTGTTTTCACTATATATTTTACCTCTTGGTAATGTCATTCAGGAAACATAATGTAAACTTTCACTGCTATGCGGACGACACACAGCTGTACATTTCGATGAAACATGGTGAAGCCCCAAAATTTCCCTCCCTGGAAGCCTGTGTTTCAGACATAAGGAAGTGGATGGCGGCAAATGTTTTACTTTTAAACTCGGACAAAACAGAGATGCTCGTTCTCGGTCCCAAGAAACAAAGAGATCTTCTGTTGATTCTGACAATTAATCTTGATGGTTGTACAGTCGTTTCAAATAAAACTGTGAAGGACCTCTGCGTTACTCTGGACCCTGATCTCTCTTTTGACGAACATATCAGGATTGTTTCAAGGACAGCTTTTTTCCATCTACATAACATTGCAGAAATCTGAAACTTTCTGTCCAAAAATGATGCAGATAAATGTATCCATGCTTTTGTCACTTCTAGATTAGACTACTGCAATGCTCACTTTCCGGCTACCCGGATAAAGCACTAAATAAACTTCAGTTAGTGCTAAACACGGCTGCTAGAATCTTAATGGGTTGAGTCACTGACGTGATCTTCTTGTCCGAGTTGGCGCCCCCCTCAGGTTCGTGCCGTGGGGGAGATCTTCGTGGGCTATACTCGGCCTTGTCTCAGGGTAGTAAGTTAGTGTTTGAAGATATCCCTCTAGTGGTGTGGGGGCTGTGCTTTGGCAAAGTGGGTGGGGTTATATCCTGCCTGGTTGGCCCTGTCTGGGGTATAGTCGGACGGGGCCACAGTGTCTCCCGACCCCTCCTGTCTCAGCCTCCAGTAATTATGCAATAGTTTATGTGTTGGGGGGCTAAGGTCAGTCTGTTATATCAGGAGTATTTCTCCTGTCTTATCCGGTGTCCTGTGTGAATTTAAGTATGCTCCCTCTATTTCTCTCTTTCTTTCTCTCTTTTTCTCTCTCAATCTCTTCTCTTGGACCTGAGCCCTAGGACCATGCCTGGCTTGATGACTCCTTGCTGTCCCCAGTCCACCTAGTCGTGCTGCTGCTCCAGTTTCAACTGTTCTGCCTGTGGCTATGGAACCCTGACCTGTTCACCGGACGTGCTACCTTGTAGCCTGCTGACCCTGCTTGTCATCTATGAACGTTTGAACATCTTGGCCATGTACTGTTATAATCTCCACCCAGCACAGCCAGAAGAGGACTGGCCACCCCTCAAGTGCCTGGTTCCTTTCTAGGTTTCTTCCATTGTTCCTGCCTTGCTAGGGAGTTTTTCCTAGGCACCGTGCTTCTACATCTGCATTGCTTGCTGTTTGGGGTTTTAGGCTGGGTTTCTGTATAGCACTTTGTGACATCGGCTGATGTAAAATGGGCTTCATAAATAAATGTGATTGATTGATTGAGAGCTCACATGCAGCTGTGTCTCTCTCACAGAAACAACTATACGGTTCAACATTTATATACATATATATATATATATAAACATATATATATATACATGGGCAAGAAAAAGTTTGTGAACCCTTTGGAATTATCTGGATTTCTGCATAAATTGGTCATACAATTAGATCTAATCTTCATCTAAGTCACAACAACAGACAAACACAGTCTGCTGAAAATAATAACACACAAATTATTATTTACATTTAAACATTTAAACATTCACAGTAGGTTGGGAAAAGTATGTGAACCACTACACTAATGACTTCTCCAAAAGCTAATTGGAGTCAGGAGTCAGCTAACCTGGAGTACAATCATTGAGACGAGATTGGAGATGTTGGTTAGAGCTGCCCTGCGCAATAAAAAACACTCACAAAATTAGAGTGTGCTATTCACAAGAAGCATTGCCTGATGTGAACCATGCCTCAAACAAAAGGGATCTCAGAAGACCCAAGATTAAGAATTGTTCACTTGCATAAAGCTGGAAAGTGTTACAAAAGTATCTCTAAAAGCCTTGATGTTCATCAGTCCATGGTAAGACAAATTGTCTATAAATGGAGAAAGTTCAGCACTGTTGCTACTCTCCCTATGAGTGGCCGTACTGCAAAGATGACTGCAAGAGCACAGCGCAGAATGCTCAATGAGGTTAAGAACAATCTTAGAGTGTCAGCTAAAGACTTAAGGAAATCTCTGGAACATGCTAACATCTCTGTTGACGAGTCTATGATACGTAAAATACTAAACAAGAATGGTGTTCATGGGAGGACACCACGGAAGAAGCCACTGCTGTCAAAAAAAACATTGCTTCACCTCTGAAGTTCGCAAAAGAGCATCTGGATGTTCCACAGCGCTTCTGGCAAAATATTCTGTGGACAGATGACACTACAGTAGAGTTGTTTGGAAGGAACACACAACACTATATGTGGAGAAAAAAAGGCACAGCACACCAACATCAAAACCTCGGGAAGGGAGCATCATAGTTTGGAGCTGCTTTGCTGCCTCAGGACCTGGAGAGCTTGCTATCATCGACGGAAAAATGAATTCCCACGTTTATCAAGACATTTTGCAGGAGAATGTAAGGCTATCTGTCCGCCAATAGAAGCTCAACAGAAGTTGGGTGATGCAACAGGACAATGACCCAAAACACAAAAGTAAATCAACAACAGAATGGCTTCAACAGAAGAAAATACACCTTCTGGAGTGGCCCAGTCAGAGTCCTGACCTCAACCCGATTGAGATGCTGTGGCATGACCTCAAGAGAGCGGTTCACACCAGACAACAAAATAATATTGCGAAACTGAAACAGTTTTGTAAAGAGGAATGGTCCAAAATTCCTCCTGGCCGTTGTGCATGTCTGATCCGCAACTACAGAAAACGTTTGGTTGAGGTTATTGCTGCCAAAGTAGGGTCAACCAGTTATTAAAACCAAGGGTTCACATACTTTTCCCACCCTGCACTGTGAATGTTTACACGGTGTGTTCAATAAAGACATGAAAACGTCTAATTGTTTGTGTGTTATTAGTTTAAGCAGACTGTGTTTGTCCATTGTTGTGACTTAGATGAAGATCAGATCAAATTTTATGGCCAATTTATGCAGAAGTCCAGGTAATTCCAAAGGGTTCACATGCTTTTTCTTGCACAGTGGCATGTGTATATATATATATATATATATATATATATATATATATATATATACAGTGGCAAGAAAAAGTATGTGAACCCTTTGGAATTACCTGGACTTCTGCTAACATAATTGCAAAAGGGTTTTCTAATGATCCATTTTTTTAAATGATAAACTTGGATTAGCTAACAGAACGTGCCATTGGAACACAGGAGTGATGGTTGCTGATAAATGACTGTATATATATATATATATATATATCATCATGTATATGTATGTATATACATATATACATATATATACCGTTCAAAAGTTTGGGATCACTTAGAAATGTCCTTGTTTTTGAAAGAAAAGCACATTTCTGTCCATTAAAATAACATCAAATTGATCAGAAATACAGTGTAGACAGTGTTAATGTTGTAAATTACTATTGTATCTGGAAACAGCTGATTTTTAATGGAATATCTACAGAGGCCCATTATCAGCATCCATCACTCCTGTGTTGGCACACTGTGTTAGCTAATCTAAGTTTATCATTTTAAAAGGCTAATTGATCATTAGAAAACCCTTTTGCAATTATGTTAGCACAGCTGAAAACTGTTGTTCTGATTAAAGAAGCAAGAAAACTGGCCTTCTTTAGACTAGCTGAGTATCTGGAGCGTCGGCATTTGTGGGTTCGATTACAGGCTCAAAATGGCCAGAAACAAATAACTTTCTTCTGAAACTTGTCAGTCTATTCTTGTTCTGAGAAATGAAGGCTATTCCATGCGAGAAATTGCCAAGAAACTGAAGATCTCGTACAGCTTGTGTGTGTGTGTGTGTGTGTGTGTGTGTGTGTGTGTGTGTGTGTGTGTGTGTGTGTGTGTGTGTGTGTGTGTGTGTGTGTGTGTGTGTGTGTGTGTGTGTGTGGTGATGGGATGTGATGTATAGACAATATGGACAATATATGGATAGAATATGTAGTATATCTGAAGAATAGTATGTGTACAGCAATAGTTAAATAGGATAGGCCTCGACTAGAATGCAGTATATACATATGAAATGGGTAAAACAGTATGTAAACATAATTTAAAGCATTATTAATACGCTTGTCTCGGCCAGAAAAAGAGTCTTCATTGTCCGAGACCGAGTAAAAATGTATCAGACACCGAGACACTCAACATGTGGTCTCTTGAGACCGGTCTCGGGAGCACTACAACACTGGGTGTTGCTACTGTTTATATTAAGGTGCAGGAACTCCACCATGCTTTTGCAGCCAGGTCGTTCAAGATTGAAGTCGATATTGGACGTCTATACATGTCCTGAGGACGTAAGGAAAGGCCTTTAAAAGATGACACTAGGAGCAACAGTAAGCCCTATTACCGTCAAGTAGACTTAGGTTTTGTTAGAGCATTTTGTAGCTGGGGCTGGTGGATAGGCATAGTCCCATGACTCTGTATCAGAAGGCTTTGTGTTCAATCTCAGTTGTGGACACAGTTTTTTCCTCTGGGGTTTTAACCCTATCCCAAACCTTAATCCCTTGGAATGAGTGCCTAAATGTAATTTTTTTAACCCTATCCCAAACCTTAACCCTGACCTGAAAGGAAAGGTTCACCCGTTATTTTGTGTTTGTGCATCTCTGAGTGATGTTCATCGATTCTATGGGTCACGTTTTCACGTATACCTGAGTTGTTGGAGTTCAAGCAGGCAGAAGTCCATCCGGTATGAGGTGGCACTGTGATGAAGTTACTCTCAATACACTGGAAGTTAGTAGGGATACGACTGTTAGATCGAGAAAACGTATATCATGCATGTCAGATTTCAATAACGGCCGATGTCATAACTCGGGAGGATGTCTTCTCTCGAATGAGCGACTTATCATACTTTTGCGATATTCCTACCTCGAGAAATGGGACATTTAACAGAGGGTCGAGCACATTTGTCCTATTTGTCTGCCTTTTTAGTCCAGGCTGCATTGCATGGTGCCGTTGTCAGAGATATTGTATTATAGAAGGGAGATAAACGTTCCTATATTCATTGGATTCCTAACGCCCCACCTCACAGACTGTTGTCATGATGCGTTCACGTTGGCATGATGCGTCACGCGGTTGCTAAACCAATCGTCACGCAACACCTGCGGGACAGGTACAGGATGGCAACAACAACTGCCCGAGTTACACCAGGATCGCACAATCCCTCCATCAGTGCTCAGACTGTCCTCAATAGGCTGAGAGAGGCTGGACTGGGGGCTTGTAGGCCTGTTGTAAGGCAGGACCTCACCAGACATCACCGGAAACAACGTTGCCTATGGGCACAAACCCACCGTCGCTGGACCAGACAGGACTGGTAAAAAGTGCTCTTCAATGATGAGTCGTGGTTTTGTCTCACCAAGGGTGGTGGTCGGATTTGCGTTTATCATCAAAGGAATGAGCGTTACCCCGAGGCCTGTACTCTGGAGCGGGATCGATTTGGAGGTGGAAAGTTCGTCACGGTCTGGGGCGGTGAGTCACAGCATCATCTGACTGAGCTTGTTGTCATTGCAGGCAATCTCAACGCTGTGTGTTACAGGGAATACATCCTCCTCCCTCATGTGGTACCCTTCCTGCAGGCTCATCTTGACATGACCCTCCAGCATGACAATTCCACCAGCCATACTGCTCCTTCTGTGCGGGATTTCCTGCAAGACAGGAATGTCAGTGTTCTGCCATGGCCAGCGAAGAGCCCAGATCTCAAGCCCATTGAGCACATCTGGGACCTGTTGGATCGGACGGTGAGGGCTAGGGCCATTCCCCCCAGATATGTCCGGGAACTTGCAGGTGCCTTGGTGGAAGAGTGGGGTAACGTCTCACAGCAAGAACGGGCAAATCTGGTGCAGTCCATGAGGAGGAGATACACTGCAGTACTTAATGCAGCTGGTGGCCACCCCAGATACTGACTGTTACTTTTGATTTTGACCCCCCCTTTGTTCAGGGACACGTTATTCCATTTCTGTTAGTCACATGTCTGTGGAACTTGTTCAATTTATGTCTCAGTTGTTGAATCTTGTTTTGTTCATACAAATATTACACCTGTTAAGTTTGCTGAAAATTAACGCAGTTGACAGTGAGAGAATGTTTCTTTTTTTGCTGAGTTTATGTCATAGCGAATGTCAGACTCCACTCTGTGAGGCATATCGATCTGCAGGTTGAATATGGTGAGATTGTACTGCAGACTCCTAAATTGATAGTGCAGTTTGTTTAGGCGATTGTACAGCAAACTAGCTACTTTACATGCTCGTATTGTCCTTGGTATTATTGTGTGTAGCTATGTTTGCTAGGTACAGTAGCTAGCTAACCTATGGAGATATACTACATGAGTATGTGGACACTTTCTTGTTGAACATCTCATTCCAAAATCATGGGCATTAATATGGAGTTGGTCACCCCTTTACTGACTGCTATAACAGCCTCCACTCTTCTAGGGATGCTTTCCACTAGATGCTGGAAGATTGCTGCAGGGACTTGCTTCCTTTCAGCCACAAGAGCATTAGAGAGGTCGGGCACTGATGTTGGGTGATTAGGCCTGGCTCACAGTCGGTGTTCCAATTCATTCCAAAGGTGTTCGATGGGCTTGAGGTCAGGGCTCTGTGCAGGCCAGTCAAGTTCTTCCAGACCAATCTCGGCAAACCATTTCTGTATGGACCTCGCTTTGTGCACGGGGACATTGTTATGCTGAAACAGGAAAGGGCCGTCCCCAAACCTTTGCCACAAAGTTGGAAGCACAGAATCGTCTAGAATGTCACTGCATGCTATAGCTTTAAGATTACCCTTCAGTGGAACTAAGGGGCCTAGCACGAACCATGAAAAACAGCCCAAGACCATTATTTCTCCTCCACCACCTATGCACTGGGGCAGGTAGCGTTCTCCTGGCATCCGCCAAACCCAGATTTGTCCGTCGGAATGCCAGATGGTGAAGCGTCATTCATCACTCCAGAGAACATGTTTCCACTGCTCCAGAGTCCAATGGCGGCGAGCTTTACGCCACCCCAGCCAACGCTTGGCATTGCACATGGTGATCCTAGGCTTGTGTGAGGCTGCTCGGTCGTGGAAACCCATTTCATGACTGACTCGTGGTGCAGTGTGCTAAGACATTTGGTTAAAAGTTTAATGGTGATGGTTGTGAGTTCTAATCCAACATGGGTGCTCCCTAGTGGTGCAGCGGTCTAAGGCACTGGATCTCAGTGCTAGAGGCATCACTACAGACCCTGGTTCAATTCCAGGGTGTATCACAACCAGCTGTGATTGGAGTCCCATATGGCAGCGCACAATTGGGCTGCATGGTTCAGTTTGGCTGGGGTAGGCTGTCATTGTAAATAAGAATTAGTTCTTAACTGACTTGCCTATTTAAATAAAGATTACATTTAAAAAATAAGCTCACGACTAACAGTTTTTGTGCTGACGTTGCTTCCAGAGGCAGTTTGGAACTCGGTAGTGAGTGTTGCAACCGAGGACAGACTATTTTTTACACGCTACGCGCTTCAACACTCGGCAGTCCTGTTCTGTGAGCTTGTGTGGCCTACCACTTCACGTCTGAACCAATGTTGCTCCTAGATGTTTCCACTTCACAATAACAACACATACAGTTGACCGGGGAAGCTCTAGCAGGGCGGAAATTTGATGAACTGACTTGTTGGAAAAGTGGCATCCTATGACGGTTCCACATTGAAAGTAACTGAGCTCTTCAGTAAGGTCATTCTACTGCCAGTGTTTGTCTATGGAGATTGTGTTTGTCTATGGAGAGTGCATGGCTGTGTGCTCGATTTTATACACCTGTCAGCAACGGGTGTGGAAGAAATAGCCGAATCCACTCATTTGAAGGGGTGTCCAGATAAATCTGTATATATAGTGTAGCATTACATTGTGGATTTCGTAGTCAACTTGAGCCGCAACAGATTTTCCATGTTGCTACCAAACTTATTATAGCACCAAAATGAAAAATTTGTTCACAACCAATATTGTTCTTAGATAGTGTTTTTTAACACTGTATATTAAAGGAATGAGTGGTTTTGGGTGGATGTTCCCTTTAACTATTCTGAATGAGTGCCTAAACTGAACCCCTTAACTTCGAAATGTGTAGAAATGGAATGATACTGAGCAGCAGGAGCAACATAAACACTTCTAAATGTGACATTTGGGGAATGTGGATGAGCGTCTAATTCTGCAATGAGACTGTGCGCGCTTGTTGGCTTTTGAGCTAAGTGGTGCAGGAACTCAAGCACTACTACATTTGAGGAGCCGGTACTCAGCTCTGGTGAGCTCATGCCTAAGTCAAGCACTGATAATGCCGTAGATAAACTAAATAGGATATACATGACTTCCTAAAACAGTAAGGCAAATGTAATAAAGCATGGCCAGTTAGATAACCATGTACTTTTTACATTATGTAAAGGAAGAGGAGGAAAATGTTTACTTGTAGGATTGGGCTCTTGCACCACCATGAGGTCAAAGTCGGAGTAGTACTTGGCTCTTCACTTGGACTGAGGAATGTTCCATTCATAAAGGAGACAGGATCAATGGTTCAGTCTGGCTATATTTCTGCTACAAAATTCAGTTCAGTTGTTGGCTAAAATGCACAATCTTTTTCAGGACTTGCAGGGGAATGAGCACAAATGTATTTAGCCAATCAGAGGGCAAGATGGTGTTACTAATTTAAGCAATAAGCCCCGAGGAGGTGTAGTATATGGCCAATATACCACGGCTAAGGGCTGTTCTTCCTCACGACGCAACCCTGAGTGCCTGGATACAGCCCTTTGACATGGTATATTGGCCATATACCACAAACCCCCGAGGTGCCTTATTGCTATTATAAACTGGTTACCAACGTAACGAGAGCAGTAAAAATACATGTTTTGTCATACCCGTGGTATACGGTCTGATATACCACGGCTGTCAGCCAATCAGCATTCAGGGCTCGAACCACCCAGTTTATAATACTACTTATTCCTGTGCTCTCAGATCTATCTCCACAACTGCATATGGGTTAGTGTGTGTCCACCCTTCAATGTAAAACCCATTTCACAGGACTGTTTAAACCTCTTCCTGAAGACCAGTGTTAACTGAAGTGTTTACATCAGAAATAGCAGAGGAGCTGCAAAAGCTTGTACCTGGACTAGTGTCATACAAACAAACAAAAGCTCATACAAACAAAGCTCATAAAGAATGTGCATTAGGAAAGTTATCTACAGTGACCTCAAAGTATTCACACCCCTTGAATTTTTCCACATTTTCTTGTGTTACAGCCTGAATTTAAAATGGATTAAATTGAGATTTTGTGTCACTGGCCTACACACAAAACCCCATAATGTCAAAGTGGAATTATGTTTTTAGGAATTTTTACAAATTAAAATATGTCATTTTTTGTTCGACACAAACAAATTCACGTAGAAATGTGAGTCATTAATCTGTCGTTCTCATTGAAAACCAGTAAGAAGCTTTGTGTTCTGTTCTGTGTGCTATGTCAAAGCTTCCCATTCTTAACTTTTTTTGTTTTACTTTCCATTTGTACACCAGCTTCAAACAGCTGAAAATACAATATTTTTGGTTATGGAAAATATATTTCACAGCGGTTTAGATGGTACACTATACTTCCTAATTTTGTCACAAACTGAAAATAGGCAAACTATTCCAATTTTAGCAACAAGGAAATGGAGGAGCGATTTCTGCATAGTGCATCTTTAATTAAAAATGAAAATCTGAAATGTCTTGAGTCAATAAGTATTAAACCTCTTTGTTATGGCAAGCCTAATAAGCTCAGGAGTAAACATTTGCTAAACAAGTCACTCTGTGTGCAATAATAGTCTTTAACATGTTTTTTGATTGACTACCTCATATCTGTATCCCACACATAGAATTATTTGTAAGATCTATCAGTCATGCAGATTCAACCACAAAGACCAGTGACGTATTCCAATGCCTTGCAAAAACATTGAATATCCCTTATTAATTACACTTTGGATGTGTCACGCCCTGACCTGAGATATCTCTGTTTTCTTTATATTTTGGTTAGTTCAGGGTGAGACTAGGGTGGGTACGTTGGTTTTTGTATTGTCTAGGGTTTTTGTATGTCAAGGTTTGTTGTAGGTCTAGGTGTTTTGTATGTCTATGGTGGCCTGATATGGTTCCCAATCAGAGGCAGCTGTTTATCGTTGTCTCTGATTGGGGGTCATATTTAGGTAGCCATTTTCCCTTTGGTGTTTGTGGGTTCTTGTTCTATGTTTAGTTGCCTGTCTGCACTATCCATATAGCTTCACGGTTCGTTTTGTTATTTTGTTCAGTGTTCGTTCTTTTAATAAAGAAGAATGTACGCTTACCACGCTGCGCCTTGGTCTCCTCCTTACAACGGCTGTGACAGGAGGGTGTATCACCGACAACGACGAGACAACCTATAGGGAGGAGGTCAGAGACCTGACCGTGTGGTGCAAGGACAACAACCTCTCTCTCAACGTGATCAAGACAAAGGAGATGATTGTGGACTACAGGAAAAGGAGGACCGAGCATGCCCCCATTCTCATCGACGGGGCTGTAGTGGAGCAGGTTGAGAGCATCAAGTTCCTTGGTGTCAACATCACCAACAAACTAACATGGTCCAAGTACACCTAGACAGTCGTGAAGAGGGCACGACAAAACCTACTCCCCCTCAGGAGACTGAAAAGATTTGGCATGGGTACTCAGATCCTCAAAAGGTTCTACAGCTGCACCATCAAGAGCATCCTGACCTGTTGCATCACTGCCTGGTATGGCACCTGCTCGGCCTGCAAGGCACTACAGAGGGTAGTGCGAATGGCACCGTACATCACTGGGGCCAAGCTCCCTGCCATCCAGGACCTCTATAACAGGCGGTGTCAGAGGAAGGCCCTGAAAATTGTCAAAGACTCCAGCCACCCAAGTCATAGACTGTTTTCTCTGCTACCGCACGACAAACGGTACCGGAGCGCCAAGTCTAGGTCCAAGAGGCTTCTAAACAGCTTCTACCCCCAAGCCATAAGACTCCTGAACATCTAATCAAATGGCTACCCAGACTATTTGCATCCCCCCCCCCACCCCTTCTACGCTGCTGCTACTCTCTGTTTATTATCTATGCACAGTCACTTTAATAACTCTTTACAGTTGGCACTATGCACTGGGGCAGGTAGCGTTCTCCTGGCATCCGCCAAACCCAGATTTGTCCGTCGGAATGCCAGATGGTGACTTTTAGGACTTTTTAGATGGTGACTCAGGATGAAATCAGGGATTTCATCCTGAGGCCAATGATGACTTTTAAACAGTTACAGATTTTAATAGCTGTGATATGAGAAAACTGAGGATGGATCGAAAACATTGTAGTTACTCCACAATACTAACCTAAATGACAGAGTGAAAAGAAGGAACCATATACAGAATAAAAATATTCCACAACATGCATCCTGTTTCCAATAAGGCACTAAAGTAAAACTGCCAAAATGTGGCAAAGAAATTAACTTTATGTCCAGAATATCCAACATAAGACATCACTGAATACCACTCTTCATATTTTCAAGCATGGTGGTGGCTGCATCATGTTATGGGTATGCTTGTCATCAGCAAGGACTAGGGAGTTTTTGCTCTAACATGCACTGTCAACTGTGGGACCCTGTATAGACAGGTGTGCGCCTTTCCAAATCATGTCCATTCAATTTACCACAGGTTGACTCCAATCAAGTTGTAGAAACATCTCAATGATGATCAATGGAAACAGGATGCACCTGAGCTCAATTTCGAGTCTCATATCAAAGGGTCTGAATACTAATGTAAATGTATTTCTGTTTTAAAGGTTTTATACATTTGCAAACATTTCTAAAAAACATTTTTCGCTTTGTCATTATGGTGTATTGTGTGTAGATTGCTGAGGGAAATGTTTTTATTTAATCCATTTTAGAATAAGGCTGTAACATAACAAAATGTGTAAAAAGTCAAGGGGTCTGAATACTTTCCGAAAGGCACTGTATGTTCTTATTGTTTGTATAGGGTATTTTAACAAGTGTTAAGATGTGTATTCTGTCAATTATTTTACACGATGATTATTCCCTATTGGAATTGGGCCTTTAGGTATCCTCTCGGAGGCCAGATGTCACCATAAAACAGGTCTTAGTGGAATCTGGGCCCCTGGGCCATAAAATTGTCCATGGGTGTCCTTTTTTAAGAGGTTTTAAGATGTTTCAAATGTATAGTCTATTCAACCCCAAGGTCTCAGCCTTGATGTAATGGCATGGAAGGGTGAACCAGTGAACAGATATGGCAAGAGTATGTAGGTCAGCCCGCCTCTGGAGGGTGAGAAATATGCTGTGAACCTCTAAGAGGAACATGTCTGTCTTCCCATATGCATATGTCTGTCTGTCTATCTCTTAAATATAGAAGTTGTCCACCTTATATTTTGCATCTAGCATTTCTCCACACCTTGACCAGGTTTTTGATTCCTAACATTTCCCTCAGTCAAGTATTGAATATCAAGCACAGATTCAACTACAAAGTCTAGGGAGCTTTTTGAAAGCCAATGATGGTAGATCGGTAACAATAACAAATCAGACATTGAATATCTCTTT
This sequence comes from Salvelinus alpinus, assembly GCF_045679555.1. Classification (NCBI taxonomy): domain Eukaryota; kingdom Metazoa; phylum Chordata; class Actinopteri; order Salmoniformes; family Salmonidae; genus Salvelinus; species Salvelinus alpinus. Next base: position 6,053,710 of record NC_092117.1, read on the forward strand.
TAGCAAGGTGAAGCTAATAATTATGCTGTGGATGATGTATTAAACCACCTAGACACATCAAAGACACAGTTGTTCTTCTGAACTGAGCTGCAGGACAAGAAGGAAACTGCTCAGGGGTGTCACCATGAGGCCATTGGGGATTTTAAAACACAAACAGAGTTCAATGGCTGTGTTGGGAGAAAACTGAGGATGGATCAACAACATTGTAGTGACTCCACAATAATTTCCTAAATCACAAAGTGAAAAGAAGAATAAAAATATACAAAATATGCATAAAGTAACACTACAAAAAAAACACGACAAAGGAATACACTTTTTGGCCTAAATGCAAAGCCTTATGTTTGGGGCAAGTCCAACACAACACATCCATCACTGAGTAACTTGTTCCTTATTTTCAAGCATGGTTGTGGCTGCATCATGGTATGGGTATGCTTGACATATACAAAAACAGTGGAGTTTTTCCAGGATGAAAATAAACAAGATGGAGCTAAGCACAGGCAAAATTTTAGAGGAAAACCAGCTTCAGTCTTCTTTGCACTGGGAGAGGAATTCAGTTTTCAGCAGGACAATAACCTACAACACAAGGTCAAATCTACACTGGAGTTGCTTACCAAGAAGACAATCAATGTTCCTGAGTGGCCGAGTTACAGTTTTGACTTAAATCTGCTGGAAAATCTATGGCAAGACATGAAAATTGCTGTCTAACCATGATCCCCAATACCTTGAAAGATCTTACAGAATTTTGAAAAGAATAATGGGCAAATATTGCACAATCAAGTTTTGCAAAGCTTTTAGAGACTTACCCAGTAAGACTCACAGCTGTAATCGCTTACAGTGTGTTTCTAACATGCATTGACTCAGGGGGATGAATACTTATCTAATTAAGGTATATTAGTGTTTTAGTTTTCATTAATCTAAAAAATATGTTAAAAATGTTCTTCCACTTTCACATTACAGAGTATTTTGTGTAGATAGTTGACAAAAAAATGACAATTCACTCCATTTTAATCCCACTTTGTAACACAATAAAATGTGAAGAAATCCAAGGTGGTGAATACTTATGATAGACACTAGATAAATTAAATACTTTTTCAACACGTTTGATTTTCTTAGGATTATAATAAAGTTTAATACCGGAGAAAATGTGTTTGTATTTTGATACAAAATACATTTTGGTGTACTCTCTCTTGTGGAACAGGACCTGAAAAGGCATGATCGTCATGATTTCAACCTTTCTGAATAAAAGTCTTGATGCAAAACAGTAAACAGGATTGTTGAAAAGAGTACTTACAGTAACATGCGACAAAACCAAAATGCCAATTTGGATACTGTGGCTCCAGACCTGTTTGACCTCAGCGAGGGATTGACGCTGCTAAAAAGTAACACTATGTTTAAAGTTTTGGGCTATTTCTTATCTCACTTATTGATTAGACAATGAGCTCTCCTATTTCAAAATGTACCAATTCAAAACAGTTTCTGCAAGCTGATTATAGTGTTTTACATTTCAATGAGCTTACTCTCATTCCTTTTGCGGCTTCACAGGGACAGTTGGAGACGGGAAAACTCTGTTTGCCGTCACCCAGAGTGGAAGGTTAGACAGGATCTACAAGGAGAGGATGAAATGTTTCCCCCTGGAGTTTCTTGGGGATGTACGAACTGTGAATTGTAACAGGCCTACTGTTGATAAGTGTTACAAACATTTGGACAGGCCTACTGTTGATCATCAGCCTGTCATAAGACTTGCTATGTACAGAATGTCCTGATATAGCTTGTCCATGAGTGAATAAAGTGCTTGAACCCAGTCATTTTGGGTCAACCATTTAGTTAAGCAACAGAAATAACTTTGTGTGAACGTATTATTAGTGTCCTTTCCAAAGCTCCTAGAGTGAAACAAATTGATTAGCTACAGCACTGAGAGAATCTTTTATTTCTGTACTAATTAGAGGCGTGCTGTGTATTTGTAATGTAGGCTATTATATGAGACATACTAATAAAGTGTCCTAAACCCATTATGTATCTTAGCAAACACCAGAGACATAATAAAAAATTACATATTATGTTTCCATTACTCATTATATTTTTTAGTCATCCTTTGATTTGACATCACTAAACCAATCACGTGCCAGATTGGACTGATTATGAAATAAGAAAACCCCAAACATTACCAACAACAGTGGACCCCTTGTTTAGGAATGTGCTTTTGTAACCCTTCTATTTCCAAATGTATTAATAAGCCGATGCTGAAACTTAATCGTGTAATAAAGAGCTTTTCTCCGCCAAAACCCCTTCTTTCTTGTAACATTGTGCACTACACCAGATAGGAAAGTGGTGCCTGTTTGGTGGTACAGTTTGTGTCAATGCCAGACTCGGTGTTTGCTATTATTTCCGTCAGTGTTTGCTAGTATTTCTATTATAGAGATAGATTGATACTATCTTAGTTTATCATGATTGCAAAAGTGAGAATAGTTTACCATATCACAGCTTTCAGCTGGTATGCCTTTATCATTAAGTCCATGGCTGCTAAGGATGGAGAGAAGTTACCACCTGGGATCTTTGAGTATGGTGGACCCTGGAAGTACCTTACTTTCCTCAACCTGGTGAGATTATTTGGCATTTTAATTACAATTGGGGGTTGGATTCTAATGGATTAAAAGGTACTACAAACTCAAATTACAAAAGGAATGGCTAAATGTTATTGTGAATTGAATTGATTTGGGATAGTTGGACGAAATTGGTTATACTGCATAGGTTGTGGTTTGACCTGAACAATAAAACTTAACACAGAGTTGAATATATCCGGTATAGAGGTTCAACCGTGTCAACCATGTCAGGAAAATCTCAAAGGTCACATGAGGCTAGCTGATTTTTGTTGTATGATTTATTGTATGTTTATATTCATGATAAATGATAACAAAATGGGAACAACAATAATATGCTATGTATGCAATGTTCAAGTTATTGCAGATGGTGTTCTTTGGGATGGCCGTGGTGAATGATCTTCAGACTGGGAAAAACACAGTCATGGGTCTTGACAAGTGGAAAGACCTCATCTTCTCTGTCCTTGCCTTCCCTGTAGGCATGGTGAGAAGGAGTGATTGAAATATTGTGATTTGATATGGCACCAACATAAAATCTCCCACATCAAAGGGAGAATAGTGTATCTCATCTTAATGGATTTACTGCAATTTTTATTTATTTCCTTTTGTCTCTAAAATGTCTCAGTTTGTGGTGCTGCTTTTCTGGGTGATCTTTGCCTATGACAGGCAGCTTGTCTACCCAGAATCTTTAGATGCCTTCTTTCCTCTCTGGATGAATCATGCTATGGTCAGTACATACAAATTACAGACAAATGATTGTGAATGTAGAAGTTGGCTGGAAAGTAAATATAATGATGATAATGTATGACCATATTATTTGTAGCACACCGTTGTTATGCCGGTCTTACTTGGGGAGATCCTGCTTCAACATCATGTGTACCCAAAGACTAAAAACGGCTTAGCTGCCTTAGGAGTTGTGGGCTTGGCTTACTTGGGCTGGTATGTAATGTTGTTTATTAATAAGATAGAAATGTATGTATTGCTGACCATGTGTTTGTTGCACTAATCCATATTAATTTGAAAATGGAGTTCAAATTCTGATTCAAAATTTAAGCTGCTGACCCACTACACATATTGACAATAGTCAGACATTGTACTTACTGTATGTTGTTTCACTGCACCTCCGTTCTCCATTTGTCTTGTTCTGTAGGGTGATATTTATCTACTTGGCGGTAGGTCTTTGGGTGTATCCTCTCCTCGGGCTCCTTAGCACCTCTGGTGTGTTGGGGTTATTCCTCTTGAACATGACAGTGGTGACAATGATGTATCTGCTAGGACGGACCCTAAACAACTGTGTCTGGGGTGAGTGACCTCAGCAGGCTAGAACCATGAAGTCAGAAGCAGAAATAACATGCTAACGTTATAATAACCTCTTCCCTTTCTCTCTCTCTTTGTTATTATTTTAGGAAAAGGCAAGACGGCGACTAAAAATAAATGAAACTGCCCATTTTCCTCTTTGAATCCATTGGGGCCTAATGCATTGTTGTCACTCAGATTTCGCCAACATGCCTCAAGAAATACTGTATGTGTATGAATAGAAATTGCACACAGGGTCATATGTCATATGTGCTGTCCTCTGACAACATAGTTTCTAACAGACATACTGTTGTTTTTCTTTTTTCAATAAATGTTATCAGCATCACAATAACAAAATATAACTCACAGTTGAAAAAAATCGAAATCACAGGTAGGCCTACATCAGGTTGATTGGTTTAGTCCTTTTCCACCAGGAAGTTATCACAACATTCTCAAAGCAATCGTTCTCTACTTACCAAAATTCTCTGACTACAACTTGACCAAATGAGAATGTGAGAGTAAACAAGGGGTGATCAAATATCTCACCAATTGTTTTAACTTTTTCTCTTGAGATTGGAATATCGTTGTGTTTTCATAACGTGTGGAAATCATGAACAGTTTGTGAGCTATTATAGTCTCAAAACCATGGTTGTGTGTACTTTTACCACAACAGGAAATTGGATGTTTGCTTTTTTGACCAAACATGTAATTACAAGGCACAAAAAAAGCATGACATAAATATGATGTAAGTCATGTTCCTTTTGTAGATATAATTTCATTATTCAATAATTAACTAATCAAATAAAAGGGCAGCACATCACTGCAATGACAAATGTGGGCCAATGAGTGCATCCTCCTTCATTCTCACATTGTCCGTTAATGTTTTTTGATATTTGTGGATAGCTTGATCTTGCGTAGAAATCAATATTTTCCAGGGTACCAAATGTAAATGACTTCGTAACCTATTTGTACATTTCCTGGTACTCCCTAAGTGTGCTGATCCTTCAGGAAGTGACGCCACGCGGGTCCCTGTAGTCCTTGGTGTTGAAGACAGTTTGGGTCTGCCTCTACCAATCCAACTGACAGGACTTTGGCCAATAAGTGACAGTCTTGCTCATTTATAACTGCAGAAGAAATGAAAGTCAATTGATGATCCAGTATTAAGGAATACAGTATGAACCAGTTTTGGTATCTAAAGTGTATTATCAGAATATACTGCACATAGCCTGCATCACCTCTTCACACTTTCTTGTTGTTTCCTTGTGTTCAGGATTTTGAGGATTTCCATCTTTGCCATGTCTCTCTTTATTTCAAACCATTTCTCTGTAAATAAAAAAAGGTTACATTGTCTTTTAGAAGGAAGACTAGTGAACTGTGATTAGGACAACAATAATTATTTTTTACAAAGGTCTAAATAACATGCTCTCATGCTATGGGCCATACATGGCTCTGTATGTTATTTATCAAAATATGCATCTCTGTTGTCAAGAGTGGGAGCCATTTCCAAACATTTGAGCAAGCTAAAACAATACATTCAAGTGTTGTATAATCTGATCATTAAAAAAGCACATCAGGGCTCTTTTAGTCAGTGTTAACCCAAGTATAAAGGTAAATGGCAATGCACAATACATGAGCCCCCAATGACTAAAGGATAAAATGTCAAGATAAAAATGAGCCCCCAATGACTAAAGGATAAAATGTCAAGATAAAAATGTTAAGGCCTACATAACATTTGGACGACACTGTAAAAATGAATAAGATAAGGTTGATAATGAAATTCTGAGGAAACATTTGATGTGTATACCCTGAGGGAAGCATTCTATTTTTGAAAAGTTCCAAAACACAAGTAGGGAAAATCAGACTTAGAGGATTCATAATTTTTGCTGGGCATTAAAGGGGAAGGTCATCCATTTTTCCGTGGCATTATTTTCACTCTTTCTGTGCTTGTAGTTGATCCCCCAAACAAGGTTTTTATATTTTGTTCCGTTACAGAAAGTATTGACACATTTTGCTGAGATATCACTTGCCATTGACTGCAATGCATTATGAAAATGTGTCTAAATCAAATCAAATAGAATTTTATTTGTCGCATGCTTCGTAGACAACAGGTGTAGACTAAAGGCCAGTTTAAACTTGGTCTAACGACATGTCTGTAGACAATTAGAATGCGACACGTGTCGCTGGTCAAACTAAGGTCGATGTCCACACCCCCGCGGAAATTGAATTAGCATAATAAAACAATCCCCATAAAAATCTGTCAGTTTAAGCTAGATATATCTGTTTTTTTCAATCCACCGCATCCGCCTATGTAACACTTTCGCATCTACGGTGAAAGGTGACAGAGCTGGAGCGGTGTTTGTCAGACCATGAGAACGGTTTGGCCTACAAACTGACCCCTCTATGGAAAGTTGAGACTCTCATGAATATGATGGTGTTCTCTGTTTTGCTCTACGACTCCCACAAGCTTCGGAAGTTGGTACAGCAGATCTGTCAACTTCTGTCGGTAGTGTCCGAATAGCGATACACTAATATGACCCCTCTGTGTAAAGGTGAGACTTGTTTTGCTCTAGGACACCCATAGGCCTCACAAGACTCGTCTAAAGGTCCCCCGGTACCAGTCGAAAACATTTATGAAAGTACAGTACATTCGGAAAGTATTCATGCCTCTTCCCTTTTTCCACATTTTGTTACGTTACAGCCTTATTCTAAAATAGATTACAATTATTGTTTTTTTGAATGTATTGAAAATAAAAAACAGATACCTTAGTTACATAAGTATTCAGACTCTTTGCTATGAGAATCCATTGATCCTCCTTGAGATGTTTCTACAACTCGATTGGAGTCCACATGTGGTAAATTCAATTGATTGGATATGATTTGGAAAGGCACACAACTGTCTATATAAGGTCCCAGAGTTCACAGTGCATGTCAGAGAAAAAACCAAGCCATGAGGTCGAAGGAATTGTTCGTAGAGCTCCGAGACAGGATTGTGTCAAGGCACAGATCTGGGGAAGGGTACAAAAAAATGTCTGAAGCATTTGAAGGTCCCCAAGAACACAGTGGCCTCCATCATTCTTAAATGGAAGAAGTTTGGAACCACCAAGACTCTTCCTAGAGCTGGCCGTCTGGCCAAACTAAGAAATCGGGGGGGGGGGACGGACTTGGTCATGGAGGTGGCCAAGAATCCGATGGTCACTCTGACAGACCTCCAGAGTTCTTCTGTGGAGATGGAAGAACCTTCCAGAAGGACAACCATCTCTGCAGCACTCCACCAATCAGGCCTTTATGGTAGAGTGGCCAGACGGAAGCCACTTTTCAGTAAAAGACACATGACAGCCTGCTTGGAGTTTGCCAAAAGGCACCTAAAGGACTGATGAGAAACCAGATTCTCTGGTCTGATGAAACCAAGATTGAACTCTTTGGTCTGAATGCTAAGTGTCACGTCTGGAAGAAACCTGGCACCATCCCTACGGTGAAGCAGGGTGGTGGCAGCATCATGTTGTGGGGATGCTTTTCAGTGACAGGAACTGGGAGACTAATCGGGATCGAGGGAAAGATCAACGGAGCAAAGTACTGTACAGAGAGATTCTTGATGAAAACCTGCTCCAGAGTGCTCAGGACCTCAGGCTGGGGCGAAGGTTCACCTTCCAACAGGACAACAACCCTAAGCACACAGCCAAGACAACGGAGGAGTGGCTTCGGAACAAGTCTCTGAATGTCCTTGAGTGGCCCATCCAGAGCCCGGACTTGAACCCGATTGAACATCTCTGGAGAGACCTGAAAATAGCTGTGCAGCGACGCTCCCCATCCAACCTGACAGAGCTTGAGAGGATCTGCAGAGAAGAATGGGAGAAACTCCCCAAATACAGTTGTGCCAAGCTTGTAGCGTCATACCCAAAAAAGACTTGAGGCTGTAATCGCTGCAAAATGTGCTTCAACACAGTAATGAGTAAAGGGTCAGAATAATTATGTAAATGTGGTATTTGCACAAAAAAAAAAACTAAACCTGTTATTTCTTTGTCATGATGGTGTATTGTGTGTAGATTGAAGAGGGGGGAACTACTTAATCAATTTTGGAATAACTGTAGAAAAAGTCAAGGCTCTGGCTATCGACTCTGATTTCAGAGCACTCTTGTGTGAGTGTGCCAGAGCGCCAAAAAAACATTTAAATTGTTGCCAGCAGCACAGTTAGTCACCAACGCTCTGGATAACATGAAAACAGCCTAACCAGCTCTGCTAGGGCAAGAAAAATGGTCAGAGTTAGCTGTTCTCTCATTTGTATCTGGAAGTATCTAGCCAGCTAGCCAACGTTAGCCAGTTAGCTTGGGTGCTTGACTGCCATCGTGTGGTCTGAACGCTCGAATCAACCCTACTCCTCGGCCAGAGCGTCCAGTGTGCGCTCTGAACGCTCCGAGAGCGAAACGCTCTGAATTTATGAACCCCCACAAAGTCTCTGCGACTGCGACTGTACGTTTTCGTGGTTACTGCCTCAGCTACCAGACCAAATCCTCATGTGACAAGAAGATGCAGCAGTTCTAAAATTCTCGGCTACTACTTTTATTTTGTCACACTGTGGCAGTAAACTATTTTCTGTAAGCTAAATTAGCTAAAGTTAAGACGTTGTCAGCTATACTCTGGTCATTATTTGAACTGGCTAGCCAGCAACGAACCAAAACATTGTTTAGAAAATAGCTTTTAGTTGCCTGGCTTGCTAGGTTGCCATTTACTGAATTTATTTTTAAACTGGTGGCTTTATTGGTGTTAAAATAGAGAACGTATGCTATTTGGAGCACCGGGCTGCTGATATTATGCAGAGGCTGTGGTTTTGTGTTTATACTTTTTCATAACGACAACGACAAGTTTGATGTCTACTTCGTTAGGCAGAGTGTAAACCAGCCTTCACATTACATCCGAATCCCATTCTGAATGATGTTTCTGCACTACATTTTTTTCAAGATTTTCCACGGTCCCATAAATCCATATTTGTATCTTTTCGTTGTTGTAAACAGCATCATTAAAACAAGGATTTCTGGCACAGTGAAACAATAAATTGAGTGCAGATACATCATTCAGAATGGGATTCGGATGGAATATGAGTTGGTGTGGATCTTTTTAGAGTGATTTCTAATACGCTTTAGACATATTTGCATATTCCATTATAGGCAATGGCAAGTGATGACTCAGCAAAATGTGACAACTAATTATCTCTGTAACGAAACAAAATATCCAAAAACGGTTTGGGGGATCAACTACAAGCACAGAAGAAAGAGTAAAAATAAATAATTATATTTTTGTTCAGTATATAAATGAATGAATGATTCTTGAAAAATCGAATTTATAAATGCCTCATGAGCCTAGTTCAACTGTCATACCCCATCAGAACCCAAAATATAAGTTTGTTTTACTCCAATGTTTGTGAAGAAAATGAAAGTAAACAAACACTATACAACCTCAAAACATTGTTAAAACTATGACTTTGATATTGTGGATTTTCAGTCCTTGCATCCATAGCTCTGTCTATGGGCTCTATTTTAACAAACCTAATGCAATGGTAAATATAAGCGCAGGCGGTAGCGCTATAGGTTCAGGGGTGTGTCAGAAATAATTTTGCTATTTTCACCATAACAATGATCTGCACACTTGCTGGCGTTGGCGCGAAAATGCTGGGTTTTGATGAATAACGGGTGTGTCGAGGCTTGGCCCCTCACTGCCCAATAAGAAGGTGCTCCATGATGAAATATGTGGTTGCTTCAAGTTGTGTTTTTACCGTCTTTTAAGTATTGCAATGGAATCAACTCCAATTCCAATGTTAGTCCATTATAGTTTGTTAAATGGCTTACAGAAACTAAATAACAAAACGTATACCTATCTTTGCTAAATATGTTAACTTTGAACCCATTTGCAGTCCACATTGTTGTCAGTAATTGCATGGCTTCAATAGCATTCACACTGACATAGGGGCTAGGCCTACTGTAAATTGCATTATGGCTGAGCATGGACATGGCAAACATTGTCAATAAGCAAGATTCAATTCATTATTGATAAGGCCTAGGTTTAGCTAGCCATATAAAAATCGGTGGTGGTAGTTTGAGTCTTTTTTTAATACAGATGTTTGGTAAAGATGACATGAACATTGACATCCATACCAACATTTTACTCCGCTTTTTACCCCGACATAGTGTGAAATACATATATAAACAATAGCTTAAATGTAGGCTAATATTTATGAGTGGCAATGAGAAGATTCTGGATCTACAGTGCTTCAGAAAGTATTCATACCCCTTGATTGACTTATTCCACATTTTATTATGTTATACCCTGAATTCAAAATTGATTTAAAAAAATGTAAAAAATCTCACTCATCTACAAACAATACCCCATAACAATAAAGTGAAAACATGTTGTTTTTTAAAATTTGTGCACGTTTATTGAAAATGATATACAGAAATCTAATTTACAAACATATTTAGATCTCCGAGTCAATACTTTGTAGAGTCACCTTTGGCTGAGAATACACCTTTGAGTTGTCTTGGGTACGTCTGCATCAGCTTTGAACATCTGGATTTGGGGTTTTTCTCCCATTCTTCCTTGCAAATTTTCTCAAACTCTGCTAAATTAGATGGGGATCGGCGGTGAACAGCAGTCGTCTTCAAGTCTTTCCACAGATTTGGACTTTGGCTGGGCTACCTAAGGACTTTCACATTCTTGTTCTGAAGCCATTCCAGCATTTCTTTGGCTGTATGCTTGAGATTTGTTCTGTTGGAATGTAGTGTTAGTACCTCAGTCTCCCATGGTTTCTCAGCGGTAGCTGTAAGCGGCGGTCGTCTCAGTGGTGGTTTTGTCGCAAAACTAAGACCGTTGCGGAAACAAAGACAGTTCTGCCGAGTTGTTCTGTGGAGTTATTTGAGGAAGGAAAGAGAGGAAGGCTCCACAACACTCTCATGTAAGTATCTTACCTAGTTATTTTCAGATGATCACATTTTTTCTCTTTTTGTAGCTTTGGCAAATATGTGTTTGTTTTCTATACCTGTTCGCTCCTCTGCTTTACAAACGCTCCCCACCCCTTGGCTGCAACACTTCTAATTTAGTGTACACTTCGCGCACAACCCATTCCGGTTCTCTGGCAGCGTTTGGAACTGCCGATCTGCGGTCAAGAACGCCAAGTTCCTCTCTTGACACCCTGATAAGCTCATTTCCTGCCAATGGCTCACCGCTCTTCATACTTGGCAATTTCAACCTCCCGACGTCTGCCTTCGATTCATTTCTTTCGAACTCTCTCTTTCCCCTCCTTGCCTCTTTTGACCTCACCCTTTCCCGATCCCCTCCAACTCACAAAGCAGGCAATACACTTAAGCTCATCTTTACTACAGGCTGCTCGCCTACTAATCTCATTGTAACCCCCCCTCCAGGTCTCTGATCACCACTTTGTTTCCTTTTCTGTCTCCCTTTCCTCCAACCCTAACCACTAAGCCCCTACCCAGATGGATGCGCCGTCGCAATCTTCTCTCTCTCTCCCACTACTCTCTCCTCTTCTATCTTATCATCTCTCCTTTCTGCTAAATTATTCTACCTCCTGATTCTGCCTCTTCGACCTTACTCTCCTCCCTTTCCGCATTCCTGTGACTCGCACTGTCCCCTTTCCTCCCGGCCGGCTCGGCCCTCCCCTCCTGCTCTGTAGCTGAGTCACTCATTGCTTGTTTACAAAACAGGGCTGCGGGCAGCTGAGCGAAAATGGAGGAAAACTAAACTTCTGGAAGACCTACCCTCCTTTCACTCCCTCCTTCACTTCCTCTGTATCTGCTGCTATATCCACTTTCTACCAGAGGTGGGACCAAGTCATTGTTTTACAAGTCACAAGTAAGTCTCATGTCTTAGCACTCAAGTCCCAAGTCAAGACAGGCAAGTTCGAGTCAAGTCAAGACCAACAAGTCTCAAGTCCTAAACTTTGAGTTTTGAGTCCTAACAAGTCATAATGTGCTCTTCCCCAAATGTAATACCATTTAATATTTTTAACAAGAGTAATAGGTAGTATATTACATTTACGCAAATCATGAATGCTTTTAAAAATATATTTATTACTTTCCAAATAAACTTTATAGTTCCATGGAAATATATGGGTAGCCATAAGAAAGACCCCCCCCCCCCCCCCAATAGCGATCGAGGATCGCTATGGGGCGCAATCTAGCGATGTAGGCTTGTACACAAGTGCCCAACCTTAACACACACACACACACACTGCGTGTGTGGTTACAGTAGGCTAACATATGTCAATGGCTTTAGGAACAGCAGTAACCTCAGGCAGGATTTAGGCTATGCTACACTAGCAAAGTTATGAATGATATAGCTGTCAGCTATATTAGCCACGACTTACCGTTCTTTGTGCAGCTTAAAATGTCGAACAAAGTTGGAAGTTGTTGCGCCTCCGTCTGTCATTTTCTTCCCGCATGTTTTGCAAGTTGCAATCGCTTTTTTGTTGATACAGCGTAGTCTTTATATCCGAAAATAATAATTTTGGGTATCATCTTTCCAAGGGCTCCATCTGAATTCACCCTTCCGATGTTCCTCTGCACTGTCACGCGCAACTTTTTCTCAGCTGGCACAATTTGATTGGCTGCTGTCCGATTCAAATTGTAATCCATTAAATGATGAGTTGATGCGCTGCACACTTTTTTTAATAGCATCAATTTTAATATTTGGGCTTGGGGAGGGTATCAAGTCAGTTCGAGTCAAAAGGCTCAAGTCCAAGTTAAGTCACGAGTCATTGGTGTTAAAGTCAAAGTCGAGTTGCAAGTCATCATATTTGTCATGTGACTCAAGTCCACACCTCTGCTTTCTACCACTTAAAATTTCACTCAGCCTATTGAGTCCACTGGTCTAACTCACACAGAACTACCCTACGCCTTGACCTCTTTCTCCCCTCTCTCTCCAGATGAAATCCTGCAACTAGTGAGGCCTGGCCACCTGCCCGCTCAAGCCCATCACATCCTCCCTTCTCCAGACCATCTCTGGAGAACTTATCCCATTCCTCACTTCCCTCATCAACTCATCCCTGACCACTGGCTTCATCCCCTCTGACTTCAAAATGGCCCAAGTCGCTCCTCTCCTCAAGAAACCAACACTCGACTCATCTGACATCACAAACTATAGACCTGTATCCCTTCTTTCTTTTTTTCCCAAAACACTTGAGCGTGCTATCTATGATCAACTTTCTCATTATCTCCCTCAGAACAATCTTCTTGACCCTAACTATCAGGCTTCAAGATGGGTGACTCATCCGAGACTGCTCTTCTCTGTGTCATGGAGGCTCTCCGCACTACCAAAGCTGACTTTTTCTCTTCTGTTCTGACCCTCCTAGATCTCTCCGCTGCCTTCGACACCGTGAACCATCAGATCCTCCTCCCTCTCACGGCTGGGTGCTTTAGGCTCTGCACACTCTTACATTGCATCCTACATTTCATCCTAACTGGCAGACCGCTCCTAGTTCAACTACTGTTCTCCTTCCCCCCTTCTGACACCCAAGTGGGGACACACATCTCTGCATGCCTGGAGGATATCTCAACTTGGATGTTGGCCCACCACCTCAAGCTCAACCTCGACAAGAGGGAGCTGCTCTTCCTCCCGGGGGAAGGCCTACCCGCTCAAAGACCTCTCTATCACGGTTGACAACTCCACAGTGCCACCCTCCCAGAGTGCAAAGAATCTTTGTGTGATCCTGGACAAGACCCTGTCGTTCTCTGCAAACATCAAAGCAGTGACTCACTCCTGCAGGTTCATGCTCTACAACATCTGTGAGCACGACCCTACCTCACACAGGAAGCGGCGCAGATCCTATTCCAGACACTTGTCCTTTCCCATCTGGACTACTGCAACTCGCTGTTGGCTGGGCTCCACGCTTGTGCCATCAAACCCATGCAACTTATTCAGAACGCTACAGCCCACTATGCTTACACCCCAACCCGAGCACTCCGTTCTGCCACCTCAGGTCTCTTGGCCCTCCCACCCCTACAGGAGGGCAGCTCCCACTCAGTCCAGTCCAATCTCTTCTCTGTCCTGGCACCCCAATGGTGGAACCAGCTTCCCCTTGAAGCTATGACAGCAAAGTCCCTGCCCATCTTCTGAAAACATCTGAAACCCTTCCTCTTCAGACAGTATCTTATATAATCCTCCTCCTCACCTCGAGGAAAACCTCAACCAGCACTTGCACTTGACCCCCCTCTACTGATAGCTACTTTATTTATGAAAAAATGTACTTTCTATCCCTGTGATATGTGGTTGTCATCTTAAGATGAATGCACTAACTGTAAAATGAGCGACTGCTAAATTACTGAAATGTAAATGTAAATCTTCTACCCAGTCTAAGGTTGTTTGCAGATGGTGAATGGGCAAGACAAATGATTTAAGTGCCTTTGAATGGGGTTATGGTATTAGGTGCCAGGCGCACCGGTTTGAGTGTGTCAAGAATTGCAACGCTGCTCAACAGTTTCCCATGTGTATCAAGAATGGTCCACCACCCAAAGGACATTTAGACAACTTGACACAACTGTGAGAAGCATTGGAGAAAGCTTTCGACACCTTGTGGAGTCCATGCCCAACTATTTTCAGGCTGTTCTGAGGCCAAAAGGGGGTGCAACTCAATATTAGGAATGTGTTCCTAATGTTTTGTACACTCAGTGTAGCTGCTCAGTGTAGAGGAAAGAAAATATGTGCCAAGTGTGGAGGGGAACATGATTACAGCGACTGTGGGAACAATGTGAAGGCTAAGTGTTGTAATTGTGGGGGGGAACACAGTGCAGCATTTGGTAGATGCCAGGTGCAGAGAGAGGCAAGAGAAGCCCAGAGATATAGAATCAATCATGATGTCTCATTTGCAGAGGCTGTAAGACAGATTGCTGCCACTACTAGGTGGACTGGTGGAGCTACTATGGCTGCTCCCGTAGTAAGAGGACCTACTGTCAGAACTGGTGCTTCTGCTAGTCCTGACATGGTTTCGAGGTCTGTTCAGAAATCATGCTGTGTCAAAGGACGCTTTGATAGTAAATAAAATGGACTTAGTAGCTTTCATTGGAAAGGTTATTAACACGACTCAGATTGTGGAAAGCAGAAATGACAGGTTGACTATTATTGTGCATACGGCAACAGAGTTGCATTATTTTTTAAATGCTGAATAATCCTAAAGAAGAAGAACAAACCTGACCTTAGACCAGCTAATGGATCAATGTCAAGGTGGACAAGGAGGTTAATTCGCGAGATCCATTTGTACTATCAAGGACTGTGAAGAGAGCAGTGGGAAAGGTGGATTCAATCATGGTGACTAGAAGCGGCCTTGTTTTGGTTAATTGTGTAGATGAAAAACAGAAGACGCGTGCAATGGATCTGGCAAAATTGCCCACATTGGAAGTAACCTGTGTTGATCTTCGAAGAAGGGCAGCTGCCAAAGGAGTTAAAGTATGTCTGGAGTGTCGAAAATCCCAGGAGTGACCGGTATGGTAAATGGAAAGAAGGAGAAAAGCCTATCGATACTATTACTGGTTGAGGAGACAACCTGCACATGTGAAGCTTGGATATGTGAGGTATGCGGTGAGAGCATTTGTGTCCAAACAACTACAGTCTGGGAATTGCAAAAGATATGGCCACGTGTCAAATGTTTGCAGATGGAGGAAGTATGTTATTGAATAAACTGTGAATGTAAAATGTTGCAACTGTGGTGGGGATCATACTCCGGACTTCCTTGAGTGCCCTGTTAGGGTGAAAGAGGTTGAGGTGTCAAAGATCAGGGATGCACAGCAGATCCCCTATGTGGAGGTGGTGAAGCGAGTCAAAGGGTCAAGAGGCCACAGTGCTGAAGAAGATATGATGATGGATGCACTATGATCTGGATACACTCATTGTGAAGAAGGTGGATTTTGTAGCATTTATAGCCACAGTTATTAATTGTACTGCACAAGTGTCCAAGAATTCCAAGAAGTTGGGCATCACTATATCTGCAGCCGATACGTTTTTGGGGCTCCAAGACTTTTTCACTGCAAGGTCTCCTGTCGCCAGAAAACGTCCCGCCCTCACAGGATCCTTCTGAGCCTGTCTAGGGATCTGATTAGAATTTAGTATTTTAACAGAAAAGAAAGTTGATTTTGTTTAGTTAAAATGTATTTTTGATAGTTTGTATGAATATTTTTTACGCTGCATACATTTTTTATTTTTTGGATCTTTATCATCCACCCGCACATTAGGTGGCGGAACGCACATCATTATACCAGAGAAGAAGAAGAGGGTGGCTTTGTCGTCACATCCAGTTTCTAAAAACTCTAGAACGTTACAGTCTTTGACTACGGTATGTTCGAGTGCTTTTCTTCTGTGTATATGACACGGCATATAAAGCTACAGTCATTAATATGACAGTGCATTGCAAACGATTTTGGTATGTGGCGCCAGCAGTTGCCTGATCTCAATGACTATCTACAATTTACACCTTCCGAGCAAGTCTGGTCATCGAAATTTAGCTAATACAAGAAAAACATTTCAGACCTCTCGTCCGTGCCAGCGTTTGCCACCATTGCATTGGCTAGCAACAGGTAAGCAGAATCCATTTGCGGCACATAGGCGGGGTTTGTCCATATTTAGGCAACTAGTGTGGGTTAACTGCTAGTTATCCATATAACTTACCTGTGAAGGTCTGTCTTGATTAATAGCCAGTTAGAATGCAGGCGCTGCATGCTGACAACTGAACGGTGGATAGCTGTAGCTAGATGGCTAGCTAACGTTAACTAGCTAAAAATGTTAACTAACTAGCTAACTAGCTGACTTGTGTCGTGAAATAATAGTACAACCAGTATAATTGGAGGCATCATAATGTTCCCTTTTAGTTGGTAAGTTACCTCTGTACTTTGTGGAATGGCTTGTTTAATAACACTATTTCAAATTGTTTTGTTCCCCTGACACTTGCCCTAGAATATTTGTATAATTCCATGTTGTAGCAGATGTTTTAATGTCACATGCACAAGTAACGTTACAGTGAAATGCCTTTCTTGCAAACTCAACCCAATAATCAATAGCAATGTAATACTAGGGAAAAAAACACGAGAAATATGAAGAAGTCAATAAGTAAGTAAGCATACTATATACAGGGTCAGTTCCAATACAATATTTAAAATGTGCAGGGATACTGGAGTGATGGCGGTAGATATGTATAGGGGTAAGGTGACTAGGCAACAGGATATAGTATAAACAGAGTAGCAGCAGCTTGTGTGTAGTTTGTATAAATATATGTGCATGTTATGTGTGAGGGGGTAGGGCCCTGTTAGTGCAAAAAAAAATATATATATATATGTAATTCATTCATCCCCTTGATCTAATGGGTGACTCTATGGGGAAAACCACTTACTGCACCCATTTTTGGATTATGTTTAAGTACCAATGAGATACTCAACACGCACACCTGACAGAGGCATTCTAATTATAGTGGCTAGCTAGCTACTCTGTCAGAGAAGATTCCAGGCTATCACACTTGCAATGCCATGAAATAATTTAGCAAGTAGATAAACCTGGACTTATACTTGTGTAAACAACAGACACAACTGACACTTCAGTGACATTTTAACTGGTGTCTATCACATGTGAGATAAGAATCTAACTGCACTGCACTGCAGTAAAGATGTTCCAGGCCTTTCTAGGGGATACTAAGTACATTTTCGAGAATAACCGCACACCTCCAGCATTGTGAGGCCTTTTATATTCATATAAGTCACATACAACACTAGATAAACATCACACATTCATATAAGTTAACAATGAGACATCTTCGCTCATAAAAATACCTCATCAGATCATAAAATAGTGGGGCAGGGTGGGGCATTCATTCTTCTGGGGAAGTATCCTAAATGCGGGCCGTTACAGAAGTGAGTGAATTATAGGATTAGTAGGGTATTAATCAACCCCAGATAAAAAAAAATGGAGGTATCCTCACTGTCATGATTCAAGGGTTAATTTAGTGCACTGCACAGGATGATGTCACACAAACATCGTACTCTGGAATGCTGTTCTGTGGTCATTCAATCTGTTGTGTAATGTGACAGTATTTACAAGACTATTTCAGTCTGTTCTGGTGCTTTCCATCACAGATTCCCCAGCCACAGATGGCCCAAGTGTACACAACTTGATATCAGGACTTCTTTGCCACAACGTATGTATTTTTGGATGTTGACAATTTTGTGCTCAGTAACCGACCTCATGTCATTTATTTGACTCTTAGCTATTTCTCTCACCCTTTCACAGGGACTGTAATCCTGTTGACCTGGTCCACACCAGGAGTGGGGCTAGAGGGGAGCGTTGGCAATGCTGTGTTGGGGAAATGCTTCCTTCGGTCAGCTAGGTTTGGGCGGGATTGATGAGGAGATTGTGGTGGAGCCCCGGAAATGTGATTTCTTTCATGGGAAGCAGGTGTGCGATATCGGATGTGGCCGACGGCACACCACATTTCTACTGGGAGACGGGACTGTGTACACCTGTGGCTGCAATGACATTGGGCAGCTGGGGCACGAGAAGTCTCGAAAGAAACCAGGTAAGTGTTGCATGTTCCCCTTACTCTAATTAACCCATAATGGGTCAGCCCTTGTCTAACGCCGTGTTTGGTTGAAAACTATCTTTAGATTAACTGGTAAATCGATGTGTTAAACCATATCATGCTTTGTGTTCCCCATAGAGCAGGTTGTGGCACTAGATGCACAGAACATTGTGGCAGTGTCATGTGGGGAGGCCCATACACTCGCACTGAATGACAAAGGACAAGTGTTTGCATGGGGCTTGGCCACAGATGGACAGCTGGGCCTTATAAACTTTGAAGATTGTGTACGTGTGCCCAGGTGAATAAAATAATACTTTAAAGTTCTCAGGAAGTTAAAACATAATCCTGTTCATAAATGATATGCGTACAACTCAACGTGTATGAACATGACCCCATTTGTACCGATACTTTTGCATTGTGGTATTTAAAAAAAAAAAAAAACTAAAAAACTAAATAAAAGTGATTTGTGACGTGCCTGACATGTAGTGGAGATATATTCTACAACAGCACAACGATTACTTTACTTTAATTGACTTTTTTTCCCCCCCTCAGAAACATCAAGAGTTTATCAGATGTAGAAATTGCTCAGGTAGCCTGTGGATATCGGCACTCCCATGCTCTGTCTAGAGGTAAGGGGGGCATTCGAATAGTCCTTTAAGGCAAAGGAAAGTTCCTAATGCCTTTGGTGACTTGGAAGTTTGACGGGTAGCAAGGAAAAATGAAATGACGCTCGATCAGTCCTTACCTACTTCCCTTTGCCAAGGATGCACAGGACTATCCTTTGACGATTTTTAGCAAAACTCGGCCTAAAGATAATTGTGGGAAATTCTCTGAAACGTTACTTGACACGATTCAATGCCACTAAATTATCATCGTTATGGTGAGTTTGTTCAATACATGTGGATAGATAAATAAAATGTTGCTTCATTCATGCTTTATATTTCAGTTTAGTGACATCAGAAAGTGGCAGAAAGCTGCCGCTTTCAAGGAGTGGGACTCTAACCCGGAAGCTTATAAGAAATCCCGCTATGCACTCTGACGAACCATCAAACAGGCAAAGCGTCAATACAGGACTAAGATCGAGTTGTACTACACCGGCTCTGACGCTTGTCGGATGTGGCAGGGCCTGCAAACCATTAGACTACGAAGGGAAGCACGGCCGAGAGCTGCCCAGTGATACGAGCCTACCGGACGAGCTAAACTACTTCTATGCTCACTTCGAGGCAAATAACACTGAAACGTGCATGAGAGCACCAGCTGTACCGGAAGACTGTGATCACGCTCTCCGCAGCCGATATGATTAAGACCTTTAGACAGGTCAACATTCTCAAGGCACTTTCAACCTCTCCCTGTGCGAGTCTGTAATACCAACATGTTTTAAGCAGACCACCATAGTGCCTGTGCCCAAGAACACTAAGGTAACCTGCGTAAATGACTACTGACCCGTAGCACTTAGTTGGAAGTCGGAAGTTTACATACACTTAGGTTGGAGTCATTAACTCGTTTTTCAACCACTCCACAAATTTCTTGTTAACAAACTATAGTTTTGGCAAGTCAGTTAGGACATCTACTTTGTGCATGACACAAGTAATTCTTCCAACAATTGTTAACAGACAGATTATTTCACTTATAATTCACTGTATCACAATTCCAGTGGGTCAGAAGTTTACATGCACTATGTTGACTGTGCCTTTAAACAGCTTGGAAAATTCCAGAAAATGATGTCATGGCTTTAGAAGCTCCTGATAGGCTAATTTACATAATTTTAGTCAATTGGAGGTGTACCTGTGTATGTATTTCAAGGCCTACCTTCAAACTCCGTGCCTCTGCTTGACATCATGGGAAAATCAAAATAAATCAGCCAAGATCTCAGAAAACAAATTGTAGACCTCCAAGTCTGGTTCATCCTTGGGTTCATCTGTACAAACAATAGTGCGCAAGTATAAACACCATGGGACCACGCAGCCGTCAGAACGCTCAGGACAAAGACGCGTTCTGTCTCCTAGAGATGAACGTAATTTGGTGCGAAAAGTGCAAATCAATCCCAGAACAACTGCAAAGGAACAAAAGCAAGCAAAGGTACAAAAGTATCTTTATCCACAGTAAAATGAGTCCTATATCGACATAACCTGAAAGGCCGCTCAGCAAGGAAGAAGCCACTGCTCCAAAACCGCCATAAAAAAGCCAGACTACGGTTTGCAACTGCACATGGGGACAAAGATCGTACTTTTTGGAGAAATGTCCTCTGGTCGAGTAAAACAAAAATAGAACTGTTTGGCCATAATGACCATCGTTATGTTTGGAGGAAAAAAGGGGGAGGCTTGCAAGTTGAAGGATACCATCCCAACCGTGAAGCATGGGGGTCGCAGCATCATGTTGTGGGGGTGCTTTGCTGCAGGAGGGACTGGTGCACTTCACAAAATAGATGGCATCATGAGGTAGGAAAGTGATGTGGATGTATTGAAGCAACATCTCAAGACATCAGTCAGGAAGTTCAAGCTTGGTCGCAAATGGGTCTTCCAAATGGACAATGACCCCAAGCATACTTCCAAAGTTGTTTCAAAATGGCTTAAGGACAACAAAGTCCAGGTATTGGAATGGCCATCAAAGCCCTGACCTCAATCCCATAGAATTTTTTGTGGCAGAACTGAAAAAGCGTGTGCGAGCAAGGAGGCCTACAAACCTGACTCCGTTACACCAGCTCTGTCAGGAAGAATGGACCAAAATTCACCAAACTTATTGTGGGAAGCTTGTGTAAGGCTACTTGAAAGTTGACCCAAGTTAAACAATTTAAAGGCAATGGTACCAAATACTAATTGAGTGTACGTAAACTTCTGACCCACTGGGAATGTGATGAAAGAAATAAAAGCTGAAAGAAATAATTCTCTCTACTATTATTCTGACATTTTCACATTCTTAAAATAGTGGGGATCCTAACTGACCTAAGACGGGGAATTTTTACTAGGATTAAATGTCAGGAATTGTGAAAAACTGAGTTTAAATGTTTTTGGCTAAGGTGTATGTAAACTTCCGACTTCAACTGTACATGCTACCTCAACTAACCGGTGCCCCCGCACATTGACTCTGTACCGGCACCCCCCTGCATATATTGCTATTTTTTTACTGCTTCTCTTTAATTACTTGTTACTTTTATTGCTTATCCGTATTTTTTTTATACCGCACTGTCGGTTAGGGGCTCGTAAAGTAAGCATTTCACTGTAAGGTCTACCTACACCTGTTGTATTCGGCGCATGTGACTAATAACATTTGATCAGAGCAAGGCATGAATGAGGATGGACAGATTAAATCAAACGCTATCCTCTTCTTGCTTTTCCTTAAACCGGGTGTGCACTACACAATTTTGGCCCCAATTTAGCAGTCCCAGACAAGTTTGAGATCGGAGACAAAATCCCAATGTTGTCTACTCGTGGCCGTCACCGACGCTCATGTAATGTGAGCGGCTCAGAGACGTAATCTGTGGGCTACCGATCTCATCTTTGAGCAGTCCCAGACGTCCCAATATTTTCAAATGTTTCATTTTATCGGCACAATCTGCAATGCTCTTGCAGTGTGAGATGTGCAACAACAAGTTTGGATGATCAGCAATAGTCAATCGGAGCTCGCCAGAAAAGAAGCCAGTGCGATGATCAAGTTCATCATCCAGAATGTGTAGATTTGAGAGAGCGCGTCGACTAGGCTTACTACTAGCATGCGTTTTGTACTCGCCAAAGTGTCAAATTGTTACAGCTCTGACGTTCACAAGCAATGTTATTAAATTCAAAATGTTGGCTAGATACAGTATTTCAACGCTGTATGACAAACTCTTTCCAGTTAGACATTCACGCTTAAGGCTGCTTTGAGCTACATCTGGTTATAGCTACGTAAAATGTTATCACATCATTGTTTTGGCGAGACAGCGTGGTACGGAGAATCCTCGCGACCTAGTCAAGAGTCTTGAACTGTTGTGACCTCTGTCTGTGCCACATTGTTTAGTGTGAGCGACACGACAGGAAAAATAGTTGTTTTTAATGGGAGAGGCTCAGTGATATATTTATTTACTTATTTTTGAAAGTCGTGTATACCCGGCTTTAGTGACTATCCCTCCCATCTTTACCTTAAACTCTGACATTTTCAAACGAGGTCAAGGTAAAGTCACTAGGAAAGGGGAAATAATAGACATCTCAGAAACAATCCAAATACACCCAAGGACTTCAAACACAACTAACTTGAATTTCCCCCCGGGGACAATAGACTACTCCAGATTATGCATTCACTTTCTGTCTGGTTTGATTTTACTTAAACAGGGAATTTGCTGAACGATTTGCTTAATTAGGTTTCCCATCTTATATTAAATACTTCAAATGTGTTCCCTTGTTTAGGAGGCCAAGTCTATTCATGGGGACAAAACCGATACGGACAACTAGGGCTGGGAGTAGCTGGACAAGGCATCTCTACTCCCCAAGTCATCCAGTCTTTACAGGGGATTCCCTTCATCCAGATCTCAGCAGGTGGTGCTCACAGCTTTGCCCTCACATTCTCAGGGGCCGTCTTTGGCTGGGGGCGCAACAAGTTTGGGCAACTCGGCCTCAATGACAACAATGGTAAGACTGACTGAGCAACTTTCCTGTGAATCACTGTTAATCTGTTTTGAAAAGAAGCCAGAAGAAATAACATTAAACCAAATAATATTTCAGATCGGTATTATCCAGCCCTGCTCAAGTCCCTCAGGTCACAGAGGGTTATCTACATCTGCTGTGGGGAGGACCACACTGCCGCACTTACAAAGGTAGCTTCCTCTTACACAGGGAGGTAATAGCTGTATGTAGTAGTAATACTCTAAGTATAACTATACTTCAGAAAGTATTCATACCCCTTGACTTATTCCACATTTTGTTGTTACAGCCTGAATTCAAAATGGATGATTGTTTTTTTTCTTCTCACCCATCTAGATACAATACCCCATAACGACGAAGTGAAAACATGTTTTATAAAGTTTTGCATATTTTATTGAAAATTAAATACAGAAATATCTCATTTACAAACAGTACCAGTCAAGTTTGGACACACCTACTCATTTCAGGGTTTTTATTTATTTGTACTATTTTCTACATTGTAGGATAATAGTGAAGACATCAAAACTATGAAATAACACCTATGGAGATTCTTCAAAGTAGCCACCCTGTGCCTTGATGACAGCTTTGCACACTTTTGGCATTCTCTCAATCAGCTTCATGAGGTAGTCACCTGTAATGCATTTCAATTAACAGGTGTGCCTTCTTAAAAGTTAATTTGTGGAATTTCTTTCCTTAATGCGTTTGAGCCAATCAGTTGTGTTACAAGGTAGGGGTGGTATACAGAAGATGGCCCTATTTGGTAAAAGACCAAGTCCATACTATGGCAAGAACAGCTCAAATAAGCAAAGAGAAATGACATTCCATCATTACTTTGAGACATGAAGGGCCGTCAATCCAGAACATTTCAATAACTTTAAACGTTTCTTCAAGTGCAGTTGCAAAAATCATCAAGCGCTATGATGAAACTGACTCTCATGAGGGCTGCCACAGGAAAGGAAGACCCAGAGTTAACTCTGCTGCAGAGGATAAGTTCATTAGTTACCAGCCTCAGAAATTGCAGCCCAAATAAATGCTTCACAGAGTTCAAGTAGCAGACACATCTCAACATCAACTGTTCAGAGAAGACTGCGTGAATCAGGCCTTCATGGTTGAATTGCTGCAAAGAAACCACTACTAAAGGACACATAAGAAGAGACTTGTTTAGGCCAAGAAACACGAGCAATGGACATTAGACCGGTGGAAACCTGTCCTTTGGTCTGAGTCCAAATTAGAGATTTTTGGTTCCAACCGCCATGTCTTTGTGAGACGCAGAGTAGGTGAACGGGTGATCTCCGCATGTGGTTCCCACCGTGAAGCATGGAGGAGGTGTGGGGGTGCTTTGCTGGTGACACTGTCAGTGATTTATTTAGAATTCAAGGCACGCTTAACCAGCATGGCTACCACAGCAATACGCCATCCCATCTGGTTTGCGCTTAGTCGGACTATCATTTGTTTTTCAACAGGACAATGACCCAACACACCTCCAGGCTGTGTAACGGCTATTTGACCAAGACGGCGAGTGATGGAGTGCTGCATCAGATGACCTGGCCTCCACAATCATCTGACCTCAACCCAATTTAGATGGGTTGGGATGAGTTGGACCGCGGAGTGAAGGAAAAGTAGCCAACAAGTGCTCGGCATATGTCGGAACTCCTGCAAGACTGTTGGAGAAGCATTCCAGATGAAGTTGGTTGAGAGAATGCCAGGAGTGTGCAAAGCTGTCATCAAGGCAAAAGGTGGCTACTTTGGAGAATGTAAAATCTCAAATATATATTGATTTGTTTAACACTTTTTTTTTTTAAGGTTACTACATGATTCCATGTGTTATTTTCAAAGTTTTGATGTCTTCACTATTATTCCACAATGTAAAACTAAAAACCCTTGAATGAGTAGGTGTGTCCAAACTTTGGACTTTTACTGTACGTTTTCACAACCCTTTGCTATGACACTCCAAATTGAGCTCATTTGCATTAAATTTCCTTTGATCATCCTTGAGATGTCACTACAACTTGGTTGGAGTCCACCCAGCAGCTTTGCAGTTCTTTACACACTCAAACCAGTGCGCCTGGTACCTACTACTATACCCCATTCAAATGCACTTGCATACAGGCACACATACACAATCCATGGCTCAATCGTCTGAAGTTGTCCCAAATCTCTGATTTGAAGTGGATTTAACAAGTGAGAAGGGATCATAGCTTTCACCCAGATTTACCTGGTCAGTCTGTCATGAAAAGAGTAGGTGTTCCCAATGGTTTGTACACAGTGTATATCTGGGGAAGGATATTAAACAAATTCTAGTGTTGATTAAGACATTGAAAAAATATGGAAATACCCAGACTCTCCCTGGAGGTAACCAATAACCCAATGACAACTCTGACAGAACTATGGAGTTCCTTGGCTGGGATGGGAGAACCTGCCAGAAAGACAAGTCTTTACAGCACTTCACCAATCTGGGCTTTATGGGAGGGTGGCCAGACGGAAGCCACTCCTTTAGAAAAAGGCACATGACCGCACGCCTGGAGTTTGAAAAAAGGCATGTGAAAGACTGAGCTCATAAGGCTAAATATTCTGTGGTCTTATTAGACAAAAATATAACTATTTAGTCTGAATACAAAGCACTATGTCTGGAGAAAACCAGGCACAGCTCATCAACCGTCTAACACCATACCTACCGTGAAGCATGGTGGTAGCAGCATCATGCTATGAGGATGCTTTTCAGTGGCAGGGACTGGGAGACTGGTAAGGATAGAGGGAACAATGAATGGAGCCAAATATAGGCAAATCCTTGATGAGAACCTGCTTCAGAGTGCAAACGACCTTAGACTGGGGCCAAGATTATGTTCCAACAGGACAATGACCCCAAGCATACAGCCAAAGCAACGCTGAAATGGCTTTAGAACAAGAATGTCCCTGAGTGGCCCAGAAAAAGCCCAGACTTGAATCCCATTAAATCTGTGGAAAGACTTGAAGATGGCTGTTCACTGTCGCTCCCCATCTAACTTAGCAGATTTTCTCAAGCTCTGTAAGGAAGAATGGGAGAAAATCCCCAAATCCAGATGTGCAAAGCTGATAGACATACACAAGACGACTCAAACCTGTAATCGCCGACAAAGGTGCTTTTACAAAGTGTTGACTCGAGTGTGAATACTTATGTAAATTAGATATTTCTGTCTTTAATTTTCAATAACTTGCCAAAAATATCGAACATATTTTCACTTTGTCATTATGGGGTATTGTGTGTCAATGGGTGAGGGGAATAAAATATATTTAATCCCTTTTGAATTCAGGCTGTAACACAACAAAATGTGGAATAAGTAGAGGGGTATGAATACTTTCTGAAGGCACTGTACATTGTTATTTCATTCATACTGAACAAAAATATAAATGCAACATGCAGCAATTTCAAAGATTTTCTGAGTTAGTTCATATAAGGAGATCAGTCAATTGAAATAAATTCATTAGGCCCTAATCTATGGATTTCACATGACTGGGAATACAGATATGCATATGTTGGTCACAGATACACTATCTATACAAAAGGATGTGGATACCCCTTCAAATGAGTGAATTCAGCTATTTCAGCCACACCCGTTGCTGACAGGTGTTTAAAATCGAGCACACATTCATGCAATTTCCATAGACAAACATTGGCAGTAGAATGGCCTTACTTGAAGAGCTCTGACTTTCAACGTGGCACCATCATAGGATGCCACCTGTCCAACAAGTCAGTTTGTCAAATTTCTGCCCTGCTAGAGCTTCCCCGGTCAACTGTAAGTGCAGTATTGTGAAGTGGAAACGTCTAGGAGTAACAACGGCTCAGCCGTGAAGTGGTAGCTCACACAAGCTCACAGAACGGGACAGCTGAAGTGCGTAGCGCTTAAAAATAGTCTGCTCGGTTGCAACACTCACTACCGAGTTCAAAACTGCCTCTGGAAGCAACGTCAGCACAATAACTGTTCATCAGGAGCTTCATGAAATGTGTTTCCATGGCCGAGCAGCCGCACAAGCCTAAGATCACCATGCGCAATGCTAAGAATTGGCTGGAGTGGTGTAAAGCTTGCCGCCATTGGACTCTGGAGTGATGAATCACGCTTCACTATCTGGCAGTCCGACGGACTAATCTGGTTTTGGCGGATGCTAGGAGAACGCTCCCTGCCCGACTGCATAGTGCCAACTAACGTTTGGTTAAGGAGCAATAATGGTTCGGGCGAGGCCCCTTAGTTCCAATGAAGGGAAATCTTAACGCTACAGCATACAATGACATTCTAGACGATTCTGTGCTTCCAACTTTGTGGCAACAGTTTGGGGAAGGCCCTTTTCCTGTTTCAGTATGACAATGCCCCCGTGCACAATGCGAGGTCCATACAGTAATGGTTTGTCGAGATCGGTGTGGAAGAACTTGACTGGCCTGCACAGAGCCCTGACCTCTATCCCATCGAACACCTTTGGGATGAATTGGAACGCTGACTCCGAACCAGGCCTAATCGCCCAACATCAGTGCCCAACCTCACTAATGCTAGTGGCTGAATGGAAGCAAGTCCCCGCAGCAATGTTCCAACATCTAGTAGAAAGCCTTCTCAGAAGAGTGGAGGCTGTTATGCAGCAAAGGGGTGAACAACACCATATGAATTCCCATGATTTTGGAATGAGATGTTCGACGAGCAGGTGTCCACATACTTTTGGTCATGTAGTGTACCTTAAAGAAAAGTTAGGGGCGTGGATCAGAACACCAGTCAGTATCTGGTGTGACCACTATTTGCCTCATGCAGCGCGACCATCTCCTTCGCATAGATGTGATCAGGCTGTTGATTGTGGAATGTTGTCCCACTCTTTAATGGCTGTGCGAAGTTGCTGGATTTTGGCGGGAACTGGAACACTCTGTCGTATACACGTCGATCCACAGCATCCCAAACATGCTCAATGGATAACATCTGAGTATGCTGGCCATGGAAGAACTGGGTCATTTTCAGCTTCCAGGAATTGTGTACAGATTCTTGCGACATGGGGCAGTGCATCATTATGCTGAAACCTGAGGTGATGGTGGCAGATGGATGGCACGATAATGGGCCTCAGGATCTCGTCACAGTATCTCTGTGCATTCAAATTGCCATAAATAAAATGCAATTGTGTTCGTTGTCTGTAGGTTATGCCTGCCCATACCATAACCCCACCGTCACCACGGGACACTCTGTTCACAACGTTGACATCAGCAAACTGCTCGCCCACAAGACGCCATACACATGGTCTGCTATTGTGAGGCCAGTTGGACACACTGCCAAATACTGCGGCTTATGGTAGAGAAATAAACATTTCATTCTCTGGCAACAGCTCTGGTGGACATTCCTGCAGTCAGCATTCCAATTGCACACTCCTTCAACTTGAGACATCTGTGGTGTTGTGACAACTGCACATTTCAGTGGGCTTTGATTGTCCCCTGCACAAGGTGCACCTTTGTAATGATCATGCTGTTTTAATCAGCTTCTTGATATGCCACACCTGCTTTGTGTGTATGGAACATTTCTGGTATCTTTTATTTTAGCTCATGAATAATGGGACCAACACATTACATGTTGCATTTATATTTTTGTTTAGTGTACATTCTGAAACCCCTTTCACCTCTTAAGATTTTGTTTTGTTTCTTTCATAGGAAGGAGGTGTGTTTACATTTGGAGCAGGAGGGTATGGCCAGCTTGGACATAACACTACAAACCATGAGATCAACCCCAGGAAGGTGTTTGAGCTCATGGGAAATGTAGTCACACAGATATCCTGTGGAAGGTACAGCACACTGTCTGCTGCGCTATCTCTGCTTTCAAATGTGGCACTGGTCTGTTTTAGAATACACAAAGCAGATTCACCAAGTCTATAGTCTCCAGAATGATTTTGAAAATCATGTGTAGCGTGAGGGATATACATGTATCTGAAACCTATGGTATCTGGGGGAGACAAGTATTTGGGCTGACATTTCAAAGTTCCTAAAAACACTAACATCATAGAAAACATGGTGTCTTGAGAAACATTTGTGATATTTGGTATATCCTTTCAAGACAGCACACTCTGGCCTTCATCCCCTCCTCTGGAAAGATGGATTCATTTGGGCTGGGAGGGAACGGGCAGCTCGGTACACGCTCCACATCCAACAGGAACAGCCCTGCCCCAGTCAAAGGCCCCTGGGTGGCCTACAACGGCCCGACGCCCACAAACACAGGTTAGTACAGGCGCCCTCAGACGGGTTCCACAGGTAAACACTTCAAGTTTCTGCATCTGATTTGAATCTTTGATTCAGAAGACTGATCATAACTTTATATTCCAGACATGGAGCAGGGCTGCTGTGTTAAGAGGATCTATGCTGGAGGGGACCAGAGCTTTGCCCACTATTACACGCCCCAGGTCATTTTCATACCCCACCAGCTCTAATTTATCAGAGTCCTCATAACTAAGGTTCTGCGCTAACAAATGTTGAATTTATATTTATTTTTCCATGAGAGAAATTTATACATGAAGTGTTGCCAATCCTATTTGGGGATTTTGGTGATACAGTTTGTAAACATGTCAGACTTCACGTGCTGAAAACATGTCAATGCTTACCGTTTACATGTTCATGATAGTGAAATGGTTTACTTTTTATAATTAAGTCATTTAATACAATTTATTCTGCTAGAACCCTCTGGTGCCTGACGACATCAGAATACCAGATCCCAGAAGACACATATGCACCTTATCTGCTGAACTCACTCAGAGATGGCTGAACCATTATACACACGGAAGACTCCCACAAGAGATTTCCAAGTAAAATCCTCACTTCTCAAAATACGCTCATAAAAAAGAATTAGCTATAGTATGGATGAACAGTGCTTTTTTTTTTTGTCAGAGCTAGATTGTGTATCTGCATGAGCCTGTGTTGAACACTGTTTTTCTTTTACTTTTCTTGTAGCGAGATTGATCTGGTGTTTTCCTCTGCAAGTTGCCTCAATGGAAGCTTTCTGGCTGGGAGGTAATATCAATTACACTTCTCTTTTGAAAATGTTACTGAAAGTATTGAAATAATAAAAAAAAAAAAATAAAAATTGAAGAAGAAACAAACTTAGTGGGAAAGGAGGATATCTAGTCAATTGTACAACTGTCTGCCTTCAACTGAAACGGACGATCAGTCTGCATGTTCATTGAAGATTTCTGAAGTGTCAACATTTACTCTACATTTACGCTTTTGCTATGTTCTATTGTCATTGATAAATGTTTTACAGAAGGGAATCTCTGTTTTGTGTAGCCATCCAGATCACTACAACACAAGCAGTAAATGCTCAGGGGTGGACGTGATCATGGCTCGCCTCTTGTTTCACAGAGTCGTTCAACATGACTATCCAGAAATTGCACAGCAGGTGACTTGTACATGGCTGAGAGTAATTTGATTTTTGAAGTATGGTTTACCAAAAATATTCGTCCTCGTGTTATGACATTTGTTGACGCTTTAGCATGTAGGGTATTCCAATTAGTGGTGCAAATAAAGGGAGTCGCTATATTATAAGTCTGGCTGGCTAAAATGACAGTTATCCACTTAACTACAATAGATGTATGTTTGCTACCCGTCTGTATGAATTATTATAGCATTAAACATTACACTGTGTTCTCATCTGTCAGATTGCAGCCAGTCTGGAAAAGAACCTGATTCCCAGACTAAGCAGCTCCCCTCCAGACATCGAGGCGCTGAGACTCTACCTCACCCTGCCAGAGTGTCCTCTCTTCAGCGACCCAAACACATACGTGACTCTGGCCATCCCTTTTGCCAAGGCACTCATCAGTCTGAAAGAGGCTCCACTGAAGGTGCTCGGTAAGTAGCTACAGTTGAAGTCGGAAGTTTACATACAGTCGTGGCCAAAAGTTGAGAATGACACAAATATTGATTTCCACAAAGTTTGCTGCTTCAGTGTCTTCAGATATTTTTGTCAGATGTTACTATGGAATACTGACGTATAATTACAAGCATTTCATAAGTGTCAAAGGCTTTTATTGACAATTACATGAAGTTGATGCAGAGAGTCAATATTTGCAGTGTTGACCCTTTTTCAAGACCTCTGCAATCCGCCCTGGCATGCTGTCAATTAACTTCTGGGCCACATCCTGACTGATGGCAGCCCATTCTTGCATAATCAATGCTTAGAGTTTGTCAGAATTTGTGGTTTTTTGTTTGTCCACCCGCCTCTTGAGGATTGACCACAAGTTCTCAATGGGATTACGGTCTGGGGAGTTTCCTGGCCATGGACCCAAAATATCAATGTTTTGTTCCCCGAGCCACTTAGTTATCACTTTTGCCTTATGGCAAGGTGCTCCATCATGCTAGAAAAGGCATTGTTCGTCATTAAACTGTTCCTGGATGGTTGGGAGAAGTTGCTCTCGGAGGATGTGTTGGTACCATTCTTTATTCATGGCTGTGTTCTTAGGCAAAATTGTGAGTGAGCCCACTCCCTTGGATGAGAAGTAACCCCACACATGAATGGTCTCAGGATGCTTTACTGTTGGCATGACACAGAACTGATGTCTTCTCCGGACAAGCTTTTTTCCGGATGCCCCAAACAATCGGAAAGGGGATTCATCAGAGAAAATGACTTTACCCCAGTCCTCAGCTGATTGACAGAGGAAGAACAATGATTCCAAGCACCACCCTCCTTTTGAAGCTTCCAGTCTGTTGTTCGAACTCAATCAGCATGACAGAGTGATCTCCAACCTTGTCCTCGTCAACACTCACACCTGTGTTAACGAGAGAATCACTGACATGTCAGCTGGTCCTTTTGTGACACGGCTGAAATGCAGTAGAAATGTTTTTTGGGGATTCAGTTCATTTTCATGGCAAAGAGGGACTTTGCAATTAATTGCAATTCATCTTAATAACATTCTGGAGTATATGCAAATTGCCATCATACAAACTGAGGCAGCAGATTTTGTGTAAATGTATATTTGTGTCATTCTCTCAACTTTTGGCCACGACTGTACATTTAAACTCAGTTTTTCACAATTCCTATAATTTAATCCTTGTAAAAATTCCCTGTCTTAGGTCAGTTAGGATCACCACTTTATTTTAAGAATGTGAAATGTCAGAATAATAGTAGAGAATTATATATTTCAACTTAATTTTTTTCATCACATTCCCAGTGGGTCAGAAGTTTACATACACTCAATATTTGGTAGCATTGCCTTTTAAATTGTTTAACTTGGGTCAAACGTTTAGGGTAGCCTTCCACAAGCTTCCCACAATAAGTTGGGTGAATTTTGGCCCATTCCTCATGACAGAGCTGGTGTAACGGAGTCGGGTTTGTAGGCCTTGCTCGCACAGAGCAAGGCCAAATGTTCTATAGGATTGAGGTCAGGGCTTTGTGATGGGCACTCCAATATCTTGACTTTGTTGTCCTTAAGCGATTTTGCCACAACTTTGGAAGTATGCTTGGGGTCATTGTCCATTTGGAAGACCCATTTGTAACCAAGCTTTAACTTCCTGACTGATGTCTTGAGATGTTGCTTCAATATATCCACATAATTTTCCTGCCTAATGATGCCATCTATTTTGGGAAGTGCACCAGTCCCTCCTGCAGCAAAGCACCCCCACAACATGATGCTGCCACCCCAGTGCTTCACGGTTGGGATGGTGTTCTTCGGTTTGCAAGTCTCCCCCTTTTTCTTCCAAACATAATGATGGTCATTATGGCCAAACAGTTCTATTTTTGTTTCATCAGACCAGAGGACATTTCTCCAAAAAGTACAATCTTTGTCCCCATGTGCAGTTGCAAACCGTAGTCTGGCTTTTTTATGGCGGTTTTGGAGCAGTGGCTTCTTCCTTGCTGAGCGGCCTTTCAGGTCATGTCGATATAGGACTCGTTTTACTGTGGATATAGATACTTTTGTGCCTGTTTCCTCCAGCATCTTCACAAGGTCCTTTGCTGCTGTTCTGGGATTGATTTGCACTTTTCGCGCCAAAGTACGTTCATCTCTAGGAGACAGAACGCGCCTCCTTCCTGAGCGGTATGATGGCTGCGTGGTCCCACGGTGTTTATACTTGCATACTATTGTTTGTACAGATGAACGTGGTACCTTCAGGCGTTTGGAAATTGCTCCCAAGGATGAACTAGACTTGTAGACGTCTACAATTCTTCTTTCTGAGGTCTTGGCTGATTTCTTTTGATTTTCCCATGATGTCAAGCAAAGAGGCACTGGGTTTGAAGGTAGGCCTTGAAATACATCCACAGGTACACCTCCAATTGACTCAAATGATGTCAATTAGCCTATCAGAAGCTTCTAAAGCCATGACATCATTTTCTGGAATTTTCCACGCTGTTTAAAGGCACAGTCAACTTAGTGTATGTAAACTTCTGACCCACTGGAATTGTGATACAGTGAATTATAAGTAAAATAATCTGTCTGTAAATAATTGTTGGGAAAATTACTTGTGTCATGCACACAATGTCCTAACCGACTTGCCAAAACTATAGTTTGTTAACAAGAAATTTTGGAGTGGTTGAAAAACGAGTTTTAATGACTCCAACCGAAGTGTATGTTAACTTCCGACTTCCAACTGTATGTTCTGTGAACATAGTGGAGCAGCAAACTGTTCAGAGAGATTAAGTCTGGGTATTTAAGTGAAGTATTAGCATGTTTTGGTATTTTGAGTGATTTTTCAACATATTGATTTCAGTCAGTGTTTTTATAGATTCTACTATGTGGTCAGGTAAACCTCTTAGTTTATTCCATTTTTGCATCCAAATTGTCTCAAGTCTCTTTGCTTTGCTCTGTACTGATCCAGGTAACTGGTGGTCCCAATTCGAAGCCCCAGTCTTCCAGAGGCTAGTGGAGCTGTATAAGGTGGTGGTGGTGTACCTGCTGAAGATGCACAAGGTGGGAGTCCCCCACTCAGAGCAGAGGGTCTTCACCTGCTTCCTGGACACGGCACTCAAGCTCCTGGAGATCCTACACGCTGTGAGTGTTCATACACAAGTCACATATGCCAGATTCACTTTATGGGGCCGAGCTGTATGGCGTGATTCAAGCAGTACTGTAGAAGAGCAGTCTTTCTCACATTACTCCTAGTTATAGACGGAAACATTTATGGTTTAAAAATTATTATTTTTTATTATAAGCTTTTCATTGAAATGCCTCAGGGTTAACATTTATTTTATTTTATTGATCTCCTAGGTGAACGAACGAGCCGGACATATTATACAGTACGACAAATTCTACATTCACGAGTTGGATGACCTGATAGACATCCGAAACGACTACATCACATGGATTCAACAGCAGATGTACTCTATGGTGAGTTAAGGAACTTCAATACGATCCCTGAATGCACAATTTGTATTGAGAACCCATGGAATCTCGTCGTCTTTTACAAATGCTGTCATTAATATCCGACCCTAAGCTATTGCTTCTGTCCCCTTAGGCTCATGACAGTGCGGTCACCCTCTGTAAGTACCCCTTCGTGTTTGATGCCCAGGCAAAGACCACCCTGCTTCAGACTGATGCTGTTATTCAAATGCAGGTAAGGATGAGTGACTCATTCGTTTTTTACACGTTGAACAAAATAATTAATTGTGTGACAATTTCCATGATTTATCTTGTAGTTGCACCATGACGGTTGAGCTCTCTTTAAAAATGTGTCTTATGCTTGCTTGTTTAGGTTTTCAAGCACCTTGAGATTTTTCTGTATAATGAAAAGCGCTGTAGCGGTTGAATCGATTTAGAATTATTTCTGGCGTCATTAGATGGCAGTGGACCAGGCGCAGCGACAGAACTTCAGCTCCATGTTCCTTCCCGTGGTGGAGTCTGTTAACCCCTGCCTCATCCTCATTGTGAGGAGGGAGAACATCGTCGGGGACACCATGGAGGTCCTCAGGAAGTCCAAGAACGTCGACTACAAGAAACCTCTGAAGGTTAACCTGTTTACCCTCTGTCATCACACCTGGGTTGTATTCATTAGGGCAACAATAAGCATCTCTTATCCTGAAGTCCCCCCCCCGTTTTCTTCCGTTGCCGAACACAACCCTGAACCTGAATTGGTCAGATCAGACTGTTGAGACTGCTGTCCTGGATGTACGCTGGAGTTGATGGTTATGTCCTTGCAATGCAGGTGATCTTTGTTGGAGAAGAGGCGGTCGATGCAGGGGGTGTGCGGAAGGAGTTCTTCCTTCTCATCATGAGAGAGCTTCTGGACCCCAAATACGGCATGTTCCGATACTACGAGGAGTCCAGGCTGATCTGGTTTGCAAACAAGGTACACTGTTCTATTGATACATTTCACTTTTGTTTCATTCCAGTGAAATGTGTTGTTGTCTACGCATTGTTGTGTCAGTTCAGAAAACTCTAGCTTTACGTTGTAACTTTGTCAAGGTATTCCCAGTAGTGTTATTTTGTTGTATTCTGTTAAATCTGAAGTACTGGTATGCTTGGACACCATCCTGGTTGCATTTCCTCACTCTATGGACCATGTTCCTCTCAGACGTTTGAGGACATTGACCTGTTCCAACTCATCGGGGTCATCTGTGGGCTGGCCATCTACAACCTCACCATCGTGGACCTCCACTTCCCAGTGGCCCTGTACAAGAAGCTGCTGAAGAGGAACCCCACGTTGGATGATCTTAAGGAGCTGATGCCTGATGTGGGGAGGTCAGTTTAGGGGTCAAGCACCTCGGGTTTCCCTTAAGCACTAATGTGGATGCACGGTCTGCTTATTGCTTTCATGATGCAATATAATGTAAATGGTTGTGGAAGATTCTTGAGCATCAGAGGATATGAGAAGGTTGACATAACATCTCCAATGCAGCAAATTATATCGTTTCAAAAAAGTTTATTCCAAATTATACACTGAGAATACCCAACATTAGTATTGAATTGCAATTGGACCCGCCCCTCTTTGCCCTCAGAATAGCCTCAATTCATCAGGGCATGGACTATACAAGGTGTCAAAAGCATTTCATCCCACAGTTGTTAGGTTGGCCGGATGTCCTCCTTCTTGATATACACGGGAAACTGGAAAAACCCAGCAGTGTTGCAGTTCTTGACACAAACTGGTGCCCCTGGTACCTACTTTCATACCCTATTTAAAGGGACTTTAAATATTTTGTCTTTCCTATTCACCCTCTGAGTGGCACACATACACAATCCCTGTCTAGATTGTCTCAAGCTTTAAAAATCCTTTACCCTGTCTCCTCCCCTTCATCTACACTGATTTGAAGTGGATTTAACAAATGACTCTAAGGGATCGTAGCTTTCACCTAGAATCAACTGGTCATTCTATGTCATGGAAAGAGCAGGTGTCCTTAATGTTTTGTATACTTAGTGTACAGTGCTTTCGGAAAGTATTCAGACCTCTTGACTTTTTACACATTTTGTTACATTACAGCTTTATTCTAAAATGTATTAAATAAATGTTTCCCCTCATCAATTTTCACACAATACCCCATAAAGCGAAAACAAGCTTTTAAATACCTTTTTTTCCCTCTTCATAAGTATTCAGACCATTTGCTATGAGACTCAAAATTGAGCTCAGGTGCATCCTGTTTCCATTGATCATCCTTGATGTTTCTATAACTTGATTGGAGTCCACATGACAACCCGCTTAGAGTTTGCCAAAATGCACCTGAGGGACTCCGACCATAAAAAACAAGATTCTCTGGTCTTATGAAACTACGATTGAATTCTTTGGCCTGAATTCCAAGCGTCACGTCTGGAGGAAACCTGGCACCATCCCTACGGCAAAGTATAGTGGTGGCAGCATCATGCTGTGGGGATGTTTTTCAGCGGCAGGGACTGGGAGACTAGTTAGGATCGAGGAAAGATCCTTAATGAAAACCTGCTCCAGAGCGCTCAGGACCTCAGACTGGGGGCGAAGGTTCACCTTCCAACAGGACAACAACCCTAAGCACACAGCCAAGACAACACAGGAGTGGCTCCAGGGCAAGTCTCTGAATATCCTTGAGTGGCCCAGCTGGAGCCCGGACTTGAACCCGACCGAACATCTCTTGAGAAACCTGAAAATAGCTGTGCAGAGACACTCCCCATCCAACCTGACAGAGCTTAAGAGGATCTGCAGAGAAGAATGGGAGAAACTCCCCAAATACAGGTGTGCCAAGCTTGTAGCATCATATCCAAGAAGACTTGAGGCTGCAAAAGGTGCTACAACAAAGTAGTGAGTAAAGTGTCTGAATACTTATTTAATTGTGATATTTCCATTTTTTATTTTGTATACATTGGCAAAAATGTCTACAAACCTGTTTTTGCTTTATCATTATGGGGTATTGTGTGTTGATTCAGTAGAAAAAAACAATCACTTTTAGAATAAGGCTGTAACGTAACGAAATGTGGAAAACGTCAAGGGGTCTGCATACTTTCCGACTGCACTGTGGGCTGTAGTATGAGCAATTTCCCCCTTTTTTTCACTGAAAACCAGGAGTCTGCAGCAGTTACTAGACTACACAGAGAATGATGTTGAAGACACATTCTGCTTGAACTTCACAGTAAGTTTCAACATTTTTACATCAATGTACTTTAGCTA
This sequence comes from Salvelinus alpinus, assembly GCF_045679555.1. Lineage (NCBI taxonomy): Eukaryota > Metazoa > Chordata > Actinopteri > Salmoniformes > Salmonidae > Salvelinus > Salvelinus alpinus. The sequence continues at coordinate 6,091,312 of NC_092117.1, forward strand.
GCTGAATCTCTTGTCTAGAGATAGCAAAGGGGTGACGACATGTGCAAGGCTTACTAGGAGAAGTCAATGTTATTTGTCCAACTTGTTTCAGGTTACAGTGGAAAACTTTGGCGCCACAGAGGTCTTGGAACTGGTTCCAAATGGCATGGATATCTGTGTTGACAACTCAAACAGGTACTTTTACAGAGTATTCCAAGTTCTTCTAATTGAACCTCTACTTAGCGACAAAGTCGGGCTGAATGTTCAGTGGATTGATTTGATTAAAAGTTTTTGAACAAATGTATAGTTATGTAACAAAATGGTGCTTAATCGTATGTCTTGTCTGAGTGTCGAAACATATGTAGAGAGCCTCTGAGTGTCTGCTGATGCGTTTCTGAGTATTATTTTTCATGGTGTTCCCCTCAGGCCTGAGTTTGTCTCTGCATACGTGGACTACATCTTCAATAAATCAGTGGCCGCGCTTTTCGAGTCCTTTTTCGCAGGCTTCCACAAAGTGTGTGGTGGCAAAGTCCTGGAGCTGTTCCAGCCCAACGAACTGCAGGCCATGGTCATTGGCAACACCAACTACGATTGGAAAGAGCTTGAAAAGGTACAGAGGTGTCACCATTCGCTTGAATGATCTCAATTGGTCTTGGAGTGGTACAGTGATGGAATTTGTTTCTTTCACCAGAGCACTGAGTATAAAGGAGAGTATTGGGCTGAAAATCCAACCATCAAGTTCTTCTGGGAGGTGTTCCACGATCTCTCTTTGGAGAAGAAGAAGCTCTTTCTCTGTAAGGCACTATTTGAAAGCATTCAGACTGTCATGTCACAATGCCATGCTAGCAGGGGCTATTTACTGCTTAAATGCTTTTGGCACTGAAGTAATGTGTATTGTATTTTCAGTGTTTCTCACAGGAAGTGACCGCATTCCCATCCTGGGCATGAAAAGCCTGAAGCTGGTGATCCAACCCACGGGAGGCGGGGAACACTACCTGCCCGTTGCACACACCTGCTTCAACCTATTGGACCTGCCCAAATACAGCAGCCGGGAGACGCTCCAAAACAAGCTTCTCCAAGCCATAGATCACAATCAAGGTTTCAACCTGGCCTAACGAATGGCACACAGACAATGCCTAGCTCCACCCAGACTGTCACATGCACACGTCTTTGCCCCGTCAACTGACTCGATTCGTGCTTTAAGACTGCAGCACTGTCACCGGCGTGAAATGGAACAGACTAAGCAGCGTTTGCAGGTGGGCAAATGGTTATGCAAGAGGCTTGAGGGCTTTCTATTTCAAGGCCAATCTTTGCTTTGAAATTTCAGCATCATTTACAATTTCACACGTCACAATATTGAAGACCCAGTTGAGTTCAAATTCAATTCATATTGTTTGATATTTCTCTTGTAGATTAGCTTTTACCCGTGTTTGGATATAAACCTGTCTAAATAGGCCAAAGTTCTGGTATAAAATCTTTGAGCTCAGCTGGCACAAGATAGCACTTGTTCATGAATTAAATGAATCTTCTACTTTGGCAATTTCTACCATGAATAGAAATGAATCTACCATGGTAAAAACATGGTATGAATGTGAGCATTTGATGTTGCGTGGATGTTCTTGGCTGTAAGCCTTAACTAGACAAATAAAAAATAAAACATTACAGCCATTGGTATTGTGTGTATGACCAAGTGTATATGAATTTTGGCTTCAACTGTTAGAATGCTGCTCTAAATAAAACATTGCATTTTTGTGGATATTATAGGCTAGTACCAACATGAGTTTTGTTTATCAATTTAATTCCTCTAAAATGTGTATTGCGATAACACTTCGGTGCTTTATAATTACTTCCCTAACATTACACTAAACTGTAGATAACGCTCATGTTATACATCACTTAATGGATTTCTATTCCATGTGTATGTGGCATTGGGGAAAGTATGATTGAATGTATACTGAAAAATAACACAACATGTAAAGTGTTGGTCCCATGTTTCATGAGCTGAAATAAAATTTCCCAGAAGTTTTCCATGCGCACAAAAAGCTTATTTCTCCTTTCGCAAGATAATCCAACCACCTGGCCGATGTGGCATGTCAAGAAGCTGATTAAATTGCATGATCATTACACAGGTGCACCTTGTGCTGGGGACGATAAAAGGCCATTCTAAAATGTGCTGTTTTGTCACCGACACAATGCCAAATGTTTTGACGGAGCGTGCGATTGGTATGCTGACTGCAGGAATGTCCACCAGAGTATTGAATGTTCATTTCTCTACCATAAGCTGCCTCCAATGTTTTAGAAAATGTTGCAGTACGTCAAACCGGCCTCACAACTGCATACCACATGTAACCACACAAGCCCAGGACCTCCACATCTGGCTTCTTCACCAGCGGGATCGTTTGAGACCAGTATGTCTGTAATAAAGCCCTTTTGTGTGGGAATAACTCATTATGATTGGCTGGGCCTGGTTCCCCAGTGGGTTGGCCTGGCTCCCAAGCGGGTGGCCCCTGCCCAGTTGTGAAATCCATAGATTAGGACCTGATTTATTTATTTAAATTGACTGATTTCCTTATATGAACTGTAACTCAGTAAAATCATTGAAATTGTTGCATGTTGCGTTTTTATATTTTTTGTTCAGTATAGAATGCATATCAACGTTGCCCCCGTTCAACCTCCAAGTGCCCATATATCTGATGTTTTAACAATCATTTTCTAACAAGGCAAAATAAGCCCAAGAATATGAAGATTAAAATTGCCTGTTGAGACAATTCAAATTGACAGTATTTTAATGTTAAACTACATATTAATCAGCTGAAATGCACATATTGTTCAGGGTAGAGGGTGAGTTAATGAGGCAGGTTATCCTGGTCCAGTAGCAAGGAGCTTGGTGACTGTTTCAGTGGGGCAGCTCATGATGGACAAACTGGTAGTGGGACCCACATTCGGGACAGCGCTGGGGCTTCCCCTCGTGGAGCCAGAACCACACAATGGCAGTGTTGTCCTCTTCACCTATGGTACATAATCACAAGTGTTGGCACATTTTTATATTCTTCTGAGAAAATTGTAAAGCATGAAAGTATGGTACTTACACAGACAGCCTACCAGCCGTTTGTCACTAATGCCTGGGACAATGTGAGGGTCTTCTTTGGTTCCAGCATACTCCTTGGGTTTCAGAATGCTCCAAGGATCCTGCATTTTTTCCCCATAAAAAGTACAAGTATGAACACAAATCAATCTTATTTGAATTGAATCAGACATCACAATAGGTTGAAACAAATATACAGTGCAATCGGAAAGTATTCCGACCCCATGACTTTTTCCACATTTTATGTTACAGCCTTATTGTAATTCATTGATTTTGAAAAAATCCTCAATCTACACACAATACCCCCATAATGACAAAGCGAAAACAGGTTTCAGACATTTTTGCTAATTTATTAAAAACATGAAACATAACAATCCATTGATCATCCTTGATGTTTCTACAAGTTGACTTGAGTCCACCTGTGGTAAATTCAATTGATTGGACATGATTTGGAAAGGCACACACCTGTCTATTTAAGGTCCCACAGTTGACAGTGCATGTCAGAGCAAAAACCAAGCCACGAGGTCAAAGGAATTATCCGTAGTGCTCCGAGACAGGATTCTGTTGAGGCACAGATCTGGGGAAGGGTACCAAAAAATGTCTGCAGCATGGAAGACGTTTGGAACCATGAAGAGTCTTCCTAGAGCTGGCCGCCCAGCCAAACTGAGCAATCGGGTGAGAAGGGCCTTGGTCAGGGAGGTGACCAAGAACCCGATGGTCACTGACAGAGCTCCAGAGTTCCTCTGGAGATGGGAGAACCTTCCAGAAGAACAACCATCGACGCAGCACTCCACCAATCAGGCCTTTATGGTAGTTTCCAGACGGAAGCCACTCCTCAGTAAAAGGCACGACAGCCCACTTCGAGTTTGCCAAAAGGCACCTAAAGGACTCTGACCATGAGAAACCAGATTCTCTGGTCTGATGAAACCAAGATTGAACTCTTTGGCTTGAATGTCAAGCGTCACCTCTGAAGGAAACCTGGCACCATCCCTATGGTGAAGCATGGTGGTGGCAGCATCATGTTGTAGGGATGTTTTTCCGCGGCAGGGACTGGGAGACTAGTCAGGATTGAGGCAAAGATGAACGGAGCAAAGTACAGAGAGATCCTTGATGAAAACCTGCTCCAGAGCGCTCATGACCTCAGACTGGGGCGAAGGTTCACCTTCCAACAGGACAACGACCCTAAGCACACAGCCAAGACAATGCAGGAGTGGCTTCGGGACAAGTATGAATGTCCTTGGGTGGCCAAGCGAGAGCCAGGACTTGAACCCGATCAAACATCTCTGGATGTTTGTGTAGATTGATGAGGGGGGTGTAATCCACTTTAGAATAAGGCTGTAACATAACAAAATATGAAATAGTCATGGGGTCTGAATCCTTTCCAAATGCACTGTATGCTATCTAGATATGACCTTTCCTTTCTTCAGTGCCTGCATGGCACGTCGCTCGAGTCCAGTGGCCTGTTCCTCATCAGTTGGAATCCCTGGAAGGAGACTGTTTGTGAGACACCTGTGACTTTATATGCTACTTGACATTCAAATTAAGGGCATAATGTTTATCAGAACAAGAAAATCATGTTACCTCTTAACAGAGTGCACGCAATAGTTATGAGTCAAACTGCACGTCCACAAGCACACACAACTCATGTCCTCCATGTTAAGATATACCTGGCACCAAATCAACGAATGTCTGCCAAAGAAGGTGGGTCTATCAAGGGGCCTTCCAGTGGTTAAAATCCAAATGACCTTCAGTTATTAACAAATGTAGTAGGTTTCGCGTTTCTAAATACAGTAGCATCATTTTACAATTAATAACACTGTCAAATTGGTAGTTATTTTATGAATGCGTCATGCACGTGTATTCCGTGATTTGGTATTCTATTTTTACAAATGTGGTGCCTAGGCGAAGTGTTGCCTTGTAGGATATACTTGCAGAGCACAGTCATTATATTGTTTATTCTATAATGTCAAATAATTCAAAACAGATTAGTTATTAGATTTGATGGACATTCTGACGGACCACAACCGATTAAATGTATTTTACACACACAAATTAAATTTACGCACACACGTACCTTTTAATGTGCCCATAGCGCGTGGCAGTGATCTTGCCACAACATTGTTTCTTGCCAATTGCAAGGTTGTACAGGTACGGAGTAAAAGCCTGCCTGCCATAATGAACTAACTCACTTTCGCTTAAACTACCGCGTGTGATCTGAACAATCTGCTGGACTGAAATGACCCCATTTATTTCCAACCTTGACTTGATTGACGGAGTCAACGGTCCACTCACAAAGTAACGGTCTTATGAATTGGCCAATTAAAAAAGGATAAGCAACGCAAGCGAACAGGGGCACACTTTTTAGATTTTTATGTGTGTATTTAATTTTTATATATATCGTTTAATAGTAGACAATGTTCAACAGATAACGCCCTGGCATGAACACACAAAAAAACGTGCTTCGCGCGTCAAGGTCACCGTATGACCATTAATCTGAACCTATGCTCAAAACATTTTAGTAAATGACTAATATATTTAAGAGTAGTTCAAATGTTTCATGGCCTTGTAATGAGTCTACACCAAAGCAGTGACAGTTGTATGATTGCTGGTTGCTAATGGTTTTAGCTTTAAGTTGTTCATGCTTGAAATTCACATTTTCCATGCAATACTTTATCATTCGTTTTGTTGTCCACATATTTGTGAAGTAATAATATGATAATAAATGAAGCCAAACTAAAATCAGCATATTGAATACATAACATTTATTAGATGTGAAAATACCATCCAGGGCATTTACATCATTAAAAAAGGCAACAATGCACAAGGATACAACACTACAAAAATACTATACTTCACATAATGACATCTATTGAGTCATTTTGATAAACCGCTAAATAGGCCCATTCCAGGCTCCATGCCATAGACCGTATACAAATAATATATATGCCCCATACCCTAGAGCCTAGGCCATGGCAAAACTGGGGTATTTTCATTATACATTTTCTACAGAGGGTCTAATAGGTTACACCTGACAGATTAAAGCCAATTAGTTTAGCAATTACATACAATTATTGTGAATATGGGAACCAACAAGTTCAACATTATTCACAAGGAAATTGACAACGCTGATCATTTTATCTTTCCATTTAGATTTCATAATTTCTGAATTTCCGCAGAAGACTGGATGGGGAGTCAGAAGCCCAGCGAAAATGGCGATGGCAGTAATCACCTGGATAATGGGGACATCAAAAATATGATTAAAAAGAAAAGGAACACTTATTTAATAAGACATTTAAATCAATTAAGATTAGACCTCAAGAGCCTCAATATGAAGCATTATATTCCCATAAGTATATTACAAGAACCAATATTACATGTTGGATTTGAGTTCTTTCTAACTATAGGTTGGCAAAAGTACCCGTAAACATGAAAATCATTGAAAAATTATGAAACTAGGCTATGTGCTCACTTGAAGATGGCACTGCATCTGGTGAAGGCATCTCTGGTGACTCGTGGTCAGTACAGTCTCTGTCTTGGGAACTGTTCGGGAATGTTGCTTTAGAGCTCTCCAGCATGGGCTCCTTTTTGGTCCTCACAGCCCAATGCATTGACTGAGGACAGAGAGCAACGTACCCAAACATGAAAAAACACAATCAAATAAAGTATAAGGTGAACAATGTGCATTTAACATAATATAATATATGCATTCAACACAGGATGCATTTTTTGAATGGGCTTATCTCAGTTACAGTGGGGCAAAAAAGTATTTAGTCAGCCACCAATTGTGCAAGTTCTCCCACTTAAAAAGATGAGAGGCCTGTAATTTTCATCATAGGTACACTTCAACTATGACAGACAAAATGAGGGAAAAAAATCCAGAAAATCACATTGTAGGATTTTTAATGAATTTATTTGCAAATTATGGTGGAAAATAAGTATTTGGTCACCTATAAACAAGCAAGATTTCTGGCTCTCACAGACCTGTAACTTCTTCTTTAAGAGGCTCCTCTGTCCTCCACTCGTTACCTGTATTAATGGCACCTGTTTGAACTTGTTATCAGTATAAAAGACACCTGTCCACAACCTCAAACAGTCACACTCCAAACTCCACTATGGCCAAGACCAAAGAGCTGTCAAAGGACACCAGAAACAAAATTGTAGACCTGCACCAGGCTGGGAAGACTGAATCTGCAATAGGTAAGCAGCTTGGTTTGAAGAAATCAACTGTGGGAGCAATTATTAGGAAATGGAAGACATACAAGACCACTGATAATCTCCCTCGATCTGGATCTCACCCCGTGGGGTCAAAATGATCACAAGAACGGTGAGCAAAAATCCCAGACCTAGTGAATGACCTGCAGAGAGCTGGGACCAAAGTAACAAAGCCTACCATCAGTAACACACTACGCCGCCAGGGACTCCAATCCTGCAGTGCCAGACGTGTCCCAATGCTTAAGCCAGTACATGTCCAGGCCTGTCTGAAGTTTGCTAGAGAGCATTTGGATGATCCAGAAGAAGATTGGGAGAATGTCATATGGTCAGATGAAACCAAAATAGAACTTTTTGGTAACTCAACTCGTTGTGTTTGGAGGACAAAGAATGCTGAGTTGCATCCAAAGAACACCATACCTACTGTGAAGCATGGGGGTGGAAACATCATGCTTTGGGGCTGTTTTTCTGCAAAGGGACCAGGACGACTGATCCGTGTAAAGGACAGAATGAATGGGGCCATGTATCGTGAGATTTTGAGTGAAAACCTCCTTCCATCAGCAAGGGCATTGAAGATGAAACGTGGCTGGGTCTTTCAGCATGACAATGATCCCAAACACACCGCCCGGGCAACAAAGGAGTGGCTTCGTAAGAAGCATTTCAAGGTCCTGGAGTGGCCTAGCCAGTCTCCAGATCTCAACCCCATAGAAAATCTTTGGAGGGAGTTGAAAGTCCGTGTTGCCCAGCAACAGCCCCAAAACATCACTGCTCTAGAGGAGATCTGCATGGAGGAATGGGCCAAAATACCAGCAACAGTGTGTGAAAACCTTGTGAAGACTTACAGAAAACGTTTGACCTCTGTCATTGCCAACAAAGGGTATATAACAAAGTATTGAGATAAACTTTTGTTATTGACCAAATACTTATTTTCCACCATAATTTGCAAATAAATTCATAAAAAATCCTACAATGTGATTTTCTGGAATTTTTTTCTCATTTTGTCTGTCATAGTTGAAGTGTACCTATGATGAAAATTACAGGCCTCTCTCATCTTTTTAAGTGGGAGAACTTGCACAATTGGTGGCTGACTAAATACTTTTTTGCCCCACTGTACATAATAGGTCACATGATTACATTTAGGCAGTGTAAAGTTTGACAACTCTTTGTATTGCTGCGATTCTGGCTCAATATTATGACATGTATTAACAAGCAGACCAGTTCCCCATTATTTGATAAATGAAAGTGTATACAATGTATGTTTTCAGTTTGATCATAATTATAATTCTCATAATATACATACAGTTTTCACAGAGTCGCCAAGGGCTAGCCAGCCATGGAATGGTATGGTAATTCCACTTCTTTTCCATACATCATAGTTTCTTCTGCTCTTTTCATTGCACAAAACCTCCTTGGCTTCCTGCAACTTCTGAAACTCTTCCACTGCAACAAAATGTGGACTTCATGATGAGCATGGATAGGATTATTGCGACAACATTTTTATTATACAGTGCCTTCAGAAAGTATTCACACCCCTTACATTTTTCCACATTGTGTTGTGTTACAGCCTGCATTTAAAATTGATTTAATTTAGATTTTTGGTCATTGGCCTACAAACAATAACCCATAATGTCAAAGTGGAATTATGTTTTTCGAAATGTTTACAAATTAATCAAAAATGAAAAGCTGAAATGTCTCGAGTCAGTAAGTATTCAACTCCTTTGTTACGGCAAGACTAAATACATTCAGGAGTAAAAATGTGCTTAAAAAGTCACATAATAAGTTGCATGGACTCACTCTGTGTGCAAAAATTGTGTTTAACATGATTTTTGAATGACTACCTCATCTTGAAGATGGCACTGCATCTGGTGAAGGCATCTCTGGTGACTCGTGGTCAGCACAGTCTCTGTCTTGGGAACTACCGTACCTCATTTTCCCCCCCTATTGTGTTATTGACTGTATGTTTGTTTATTCCATGTGTAACTCTGTGTTGTTGTTTGTGTCGCACTGCTTTGCTTTATCTTGGCCAGGTCACAGTTGTAAATGAGAACTTGTTCTCAACTAGCCTACCTGGTTAAATAAAGGTGAAATATATATATTTTTTTTTTTAAATCTCTGTACCCCACACATACACATCTGTAAGGTCCTTCAGTCGAGCAGTGAATTTAAAACACAGATTCAACCACAAAGTCCATGAAGGATTTCCAATGCCTCGCTAAGAAGGGCACCTGTTGGTAGATGGGTAAAAATAAAAAGCATACATTGAATATCCCTTTGACCATGGTGAAGTTATTAATTACACCTTGGATGGTGTATCAATACACCCAGTCACTACAAAGATAGAGGCGTCCTTCCTAACTCAGTTGCCAGAGAGGAAGGAAGCCGCTCAGGGATTTCCAATGGTGACTCTAAAACATTTTATTGGCTGTGATAGGAGAAAACTGAGGATGGATCAACAACATTGTAGTTAATCCAAAATGACAGAATGAAAAGAAGGAAGCCTGTACAAAATATTCTAAAACATGCATCCTGTTTGCAACAAGGCACTAAAGTAATACTGCAAAAAATGTGGTAAAGCAATTAACTTTGGGGGAGGGGGGAAGCATAGTGGTGGCTGCATCATGTTATGGGTATGCTTGTAATCGTTAAGGACTGGGGAGTTTTTCCAGGATAAAATAGAAACTGAATGGAGCTAAACACAGGCAAAATCCTAAAGGAAAACATGGTTCAGTCTGCTTTCCACCAGACACTGGGAAATGAATTCACCTTTCAGCAGGACATAACCTTAAACACAAGGCCAAATCTACACTGGAGCTGCTTACCAAGAAGACAGTGAATGTTCCCGAGAGGCCGAGTTAGTTTTGACTTAAATTTACTTGAAAATCTATGGCTAGACCTGAAAATGTTTGTCTAGCAATTATCAACAACCAATTTGACAGAGCTTGAAGATTTTAGAAAATAATAAAACGGGCAAATATTGCACAATCCAGGTGTGGAAAGCTCTTCGAGACTTACCCAGAAAGACTCACGGCTGTAATCGCTGCCAAAGGTGCTGACTCAGGGGTTGTGAATACTTATGTAAATTGGATATTTCTGTATTTTATTTTCAATAAATTTGCAAAAATGTCTAAAAACGTTTTCACAATGGGGTATTGTGTGTAGATGGGTGATAAAAAACAACACATTTAATCAATTTGGAAATGTGGAATAAGTCAAGGGGTATGAATACTTTCTGAAGGGACTGTACATGACAATCATCACCTGTCACGGTACACAAGAGGGACACAATCACACAGAATTCATCCATTACCTGCTCTTGGATTATCAGGGTGCTTGTCTGGATGACATGCCAAGGCCCTTACTCTGTATTCATTGGCAATCTGTTCTGTCTAAAAACAAAGATACATCATTAAAGTTTCACCCATATACATTATGTTACATTTGCCATGGCCTTAAAAGCTGGTTGAACTGACAATCAAAATCTTATAGCAGTCACTTGACAAAAGGTGTATGAAATTATACCAAGCTACGCCACTTTCACTGCACAGTATGATATCCATATCGCAACAAGTCGGTAACATATATTTAGCCTAGCTAGCTAACGTTATTGCTAGTGGGAAAACAAACTCTTACCGAAGATAACTCATCGCATCCGAGTAACCCGTAATAATCGTCCAAGTCCTCTGGTTTGCAATTTAAAATATCATCCATTCTGATTTATATTAGCTATATAAGCTTAGAAAATAACTGATTTAGCTAGCCTGACTGCTCTGAAGGCTGCGGTGTTGCGCGTTCCAGGTCGACTTTATTTTAACGGCGCCGCACAGCTAGAAGTCTAAAGAACCAGAGAAGAACGACGATATGTCACTGAATATTGCAATATTATCCAGCTAACGCAAATAGCTTTAGTTGTTTTAAAATGCGCAATTTGCTCAATTAATATCAATCAATGACAATTTCACAGCTAAACATAAATACGCACACGATACATTTTGTTGTGGTTGACGTCATCGACGTGCTGAAGTGTCGCTCCCGCCGCAACCAAAGATACTTTAAGTACAGTATAAAGATAGGCAAAAATTGCTTCTCCCCGATCACACGTGCCTGTAGGTGTCACATGGCCACGTTGGGTAGCTACGCGGCGTAATTGGGTCTAACGGTCTCTTGCGCCGAACTGCGCATGTACAGGCCGTCAACTCAAACCGCACTCCTTCGATATAAAGTTATTTTTAACGAAAATGAAAACGTGTCAGTTTGTGACTTTCACGACGTTGGAGTAATAACATGTTCAACTACTTGGTCACAAGCATTTCGCTACACCCGCAATAGCATTTGCTAAACACGTGTATGTGACCAATAAAATTGACTCTAGGTTGTGCCTTTAGATTTCGAGAAAATTAACAAATAAGGAAACATTTTTCACTTCTGTCATTGACTTCCCAAACCCAAACCACTGCCTGGTCTGTTGGTTCTGTTTCTCAATAGTTCCCGGAACTCTAGCAATGTTGCGCCTCTGGGTTTAGAAACTCTGTGCCACAACTACTGGTGGAGAGCGAATCACATTCGCCATTTAAATAACCAGCTGTCGACCGCGGAAGAATGTTTTACCACAGTACACAGCGGCTTTATCAGCTGAAGATGGCGGACGGGGAGAATATCCTTGTTGGAGCCAGTTCCAGCACTTCAAATAACGAAGAACCAGATTCAAAAAGGGCCAAAATGAGCATGGCCATAGAATGTGGACTCAAAATTGTTCAGACTAAGCAAGTTACGTATGGGCCAGAGGCTGGTGAGAGTTTGGCGGCGGCGATTTCTGCGCAGCCAGAGGAGAAGGAGTTTGAGCCGGTGATGTCGGTAGGACAGGCCTCAGCAGCAGCACCAGGCGGAGACAATGGGCTGCTGGTCTTCGAGCCTCAGGAAAGTGTAGTGAATTTAGACAAGGCGTCTGGACCCACGGCGGAGCCTGCAGGTAGGATAATTTAGCTAGCTAGTATGCCAAGTTTTTTGGCGCACTCGACCGTTGCATGTCTGGTTAACGTTAGATTGCTCCACCTAGTTGGATACCAATTGGGCTAGCTTTGTAACTAAGTTACTACTAGGTAGCTCAGCAGCACGTCAGCCTGAAGTTTGAAACGAGCAAACTTTGCGTGCATTACGCAAGATATGCGACTTTATTAGCAAATGCTTTTACCCACCCGGCCATAAAAATCTACCTTTAGCGGGAGAGCTAGCTAACTATCAACATTGGCTATTTGGCTAGTCATTTTATGCAATTTTAGTTTTTATTGCACATTTTAAGGAATGCAAAAATAGAGTCCATAATTAGTTGTTTGCGGAATAGATACTGTTCATTAAATGAATTAACAAAACGATCACTGCCCACTATCGTGTCCTCTTCCTGAGTGTCTTGACCCTGATAATGAGGAGCTTAAACCCAAAAGCATTTGCCTCCCCAGACGGTGTCAATGAGGATGATGACAGATCCTCACATGCAAGTTCCAGTGACTGGACCCCTCAACCACAGATAGGTACAAGATGACAAATAAATCATATTTTTAATACACCTGTTTTAGTACACAAAAATGCATGCAACCCAGGTAATGTTCAAGATACAATAACATGTTTTAAGCTATTTAAATGTATTGATGTTGGTGTTTTTTTACTCCGAAAATTAGGTTCCTACAGTTTTATCCAGCAACACATTATGAGAGAGACCGATCCAAGAACAATATTGAAAGACTTGCTTCCTCCAGAGACTGTGCTTCCACCAGACTTGGATGACATGACGCTGTGGCAGATCATCATCAACATTTCGGAGCCTCCTAAAAGAAAGAAGCGCAAAGACATAAACACCCTGGAGGACGTGGTTCGGATACTCCATGAAAGCAAAAAGATCCTTGTGCTTACTGGTGCTGGAGTATGTATTGCAGGGAACACATTAAGTAGGGTGTCCAACCACTCTGCCCAGAGTGGGTGAAAACAGGCTTTGGTGATGACATTTCACTTCCTTATGTTATAAAATACATTTTACCAAGACCTACGATTATTCATATTCTGAATCGTCAGTGGGGTCTTTCTCAAACATATCATTATATCCAGAAGTTAGATTTCGTAACCTAATACATCCGATAAGTACCGAGCTCTGACATAGCGATGCAGGTTTCTCGTGAAAACTTTTTGAAGATTTTACATTTTGTGGTCGTCGTCTTCAAAGTTGTTTCTGCGGGTCGCAAATTTGCATGACACGAGCTGAATTAAATGTAAAAGGCTTTGAAAGTGAAAAGCTTGCTATATGCTCTGTTGCCATTTCATGTGAGAAATCTTTGGGAAAACCGATGTCTAATTAATGGAAAATGTATAGTCAAATATGAAAATACTACATGTCATGTCTCAATCGATATCCATCTTACCTCTGTTTTATGTCCTACGGATTCGAGAAGAATGGTGACAAGTTCAATGGGGAAAGTGAGCCTGTCAGGTAGCCAGTAGCCTTAATTTTTGCACAGAATCCAGCTCGCTGGCGCAATGACATTTTCCAGAATATATATATCAAATCAAATTTTATTAGTCACATACACATGGTTAGCAGATGGTAATGCGAGTGTAGCGAAATGCTTGTGCTTCTAGTTCCGACAATGCAGTAATAACCAACAAGTAATCTAACCTAACAATTCCACAACTACTACCTTACACACACACACAAGTGTAAAGGGATAAAGAATATGTACATAAAGATATATGAATGAGTGGTGGTACAGAACGGCATGGCAGATGCAGTAGATGGTATAGAGTACGGTATATACATATGAGATGAGTACTGTAGGGTATGTAAACATAAAGTGGCATAGTTTAAAGTGGCTAGTGGTACATGTATTACATAAAGATGGCAAGATGCAGTAGATGATATAGAGTACAGTATATACATATGAGATGGGTAATGTAGGGTATGTAAACATTATATTAAGTGGCATTGTTTAAAGTGGCTAGTGGTACATTTTTACATTATTTCCATCAATTCCCATTTTTAAAGTGGCTGGAGTTGAGTCAGTATGTTGGCAGCGGCCGCTAAATGTTAGTGGTGGCTGTTTAACAGTCTGATGGCCTTGAGATAGAAGCTGTTTTTCAGTCTCTCGGTCCCTGCTTTGATGCACCTGTACTGACCTCGCCTTCTGGATGATAGCGGGGTGAACAGGCAGTGGCTTGGGTGGTTGTTGTCCTTGATGATCTTTATGGCCTTCCTGTGACATCGGGTGGTGTAGGTGTCCTGGAGGGCAGGTAGTTTGCCCCTGGTGATGCGTTCTGCAGACCTCACTACCCTCTGGAGAGCCTTACGGTTGTGGGCGGAGCAGTTGCCGTACCAGGCGGTGATACAGCCCGACAGGATGCTCTCGATTGTGCATCTGTAGAAGTTTGTGAGTGCTTTATGTGACAAGCCGAATTTCTTCAGCCTCCTGAGGTTGAAGAGGCGCTGCTGCGCCTTCTTCACAACGCTGTCTGTGTGGGTGGACCAATTCAGTTTGTCCGTGATGTGTACACCGAGGAACTTAAAACTTTCCACCTTCTCCACTACTGACCCGTCGATGTGGATAGGGGGGTGCTCCCTCTGCTGTTTCCTGAAGTCCACAATCATCTCCTTTGTTTTGTTGACGTTGAGTGTGAGGTTATTTTCCTGACACCACACTCCGAGGGCCCTCACCTCCTCCCTGTAGGCCGTCTCGTCGTTGTTGGTAATCAAGCCTACCACTGTAGTGTCATCCGCAAACTTGATGATTGAGTTGGAGGCGTGCATGGCCACGCAGTCGTGGGTGAACAGGGAGTACAGGAGAGGGCTCAGAACGCACCCTTGTGGGGCCCCAGTGTTGAGGATCAGTGGGGTGGAGATGTTGTTACCTACCCTCACCACCTGGGGGCGGCCCGTCAGGAAGTCCAGGACCCAGTTGCACAGGGCGGGGTCGAGACCCAGGGTCTCGAGCTTGATGACGAGTTTGGAGGGTACTATGGTGTTAAATGCTGAGCTGTAATCGATGAACAGCATTCTCACATGGGTATTCCTCTTGTCCAGATGGGTTAGGGCAGTGTGCAGTGTGGTTGCGATTGCGTCGTCTGTGGACCTATTGGGTCGGTAAGCAAATTGGAGTGGGTCTAGGGTGTCCGGTAGGGTGGAGGTGATATGGTCCTTGACTAGTCTCTCAAAGCACTTCATGATGACGGAAGTGAGTGCTACGGGGCGGTAGTCGTTTAGCTCAGTTACCTTAGCTTTCTTGGGAACAGGAACAATGGTGGCCCTCTTGAAGCATGTGGGAACAGCAGACTGGGATTAGGATTGATTGAATATGTCCGTAAACACACCAGCCAGCTGGTCTGCGCATGCTCTGAGGACGCGGCTGGGAATGCCGTCTGGGCCTGCAGCCTTGCGAGGGTTAACACGTTTAAATGTTTTACTCACCTCGGCTGCAGTGAAGGAGAGCCCGCAGGTTTTGGTAGGGGGCCGTGTCAGTGGCACTGTATTGTCCTCAAAGCGGGCAAAAAAGTTGTTTAGCCTGTCTGGGAGCAAGACATCCTGGTCCGCGACTGGGCTGGTTTTCTTTTTGTAATCCGTGATTGACTGTAGACCCTGCCACATACCTCTTGTGTCTGAGCTGTTGAATTGCGACTCGATTTTGTCTCTGTACTGGGACTTAGCCTGTTTGATTGCCTTGCGGAGAGAATAGCTACACTGTTTGTATTCGGTCATGCTTCCGGTCACCTTGCCCTGGTTAAAAGCAGTGGTTCGCGCTTTCAGTTTCACGCGAATGCTGCCGTCAATCCACGGTTTCTGGTTTGGGAATGTTTTAATCGTTGCTGTGGGTACGACATCGTCAATGCACTTCCTAATGAACTCGCTCACCGAATCAGCATATTCGTCAATATTGTTGTTGGACGCGATGCGGAACATATTCCAATCCGCGTGATCGAAGCAGTCTTGAAGCGTGGATTCAGATTGGTCGGACCAGCGTTGAACAGACCTGAGCGCGGGAGCTTGTTGTTTGAGTTTCTGTTTGTAGGCTGGAATCAACAAAATGGAGTCGTGGTCAGCTTTTCCGAAAGGGGGGCGGGGGAGGGCCTTATATGCGTCGCGGAAATTAGTATAACAATGATCTAGGGTTTTCCCAGCCCTGGTAGCACAATCGATATGCTGATAGAATTTAGGGAGTTTTGTTTTTAGATTAGCCTTGTTAAAATCCCCAGCTACGATGAATGCAGCCTCAGGGTGTGTGGTTTCCAGTTTACAAAGAGTCAGATAAAGTTCGTTCAGGGCCATCGATGTGTCTGCTTGGGGGGGAATATATACGGCTGTGATTATGATTGAAGAGAATTCCCTTGGTAGATAATGCGGTCGACATTTGATTGTGAGGAGTTCTAGATCAGGTGAACAGAATGACTTGAGTTCCTGTGTGTTGTTATGATGATCACACCACTTCTCGTTAATCATAAGGCATACCCCCCCGCCCCTCTTCTTACCGGAAAGATGTTTGTTTCTGTCGGCGCGATGCATGAAGAAACCAGCTGGCTGCACCGACTCCGTTAGCGTCCCTTGAGTTAGCCATGTTTCCGTGAAGCAGAGCACGTTGCAATCCCTGATGTCTCTCTGGAATGCTACCCGTGCTCGGATTTCATCAACCTTATTGTCAAGAGACTGGACATTGGCGAGTAGTATGCTAGGGAGTGGAGCGCGATGTGCCCGTCTCCGAAGCCTGACCACGAGACCGCCTCGTTTGCCCCTTTTTCGGCGTCGCACAGGGTCGCCGGCTGGGATCAGATCCATTGTATTGGGTGGAAGGCAAAACACTGGATCCGTTTCGGGAAAGTCATATTCCTGGTAGGAACGATGATGAGTTGACGTTAATCGTATATTCAGTAGTTCCTCCCGACTGTATGTAATGAAACCTAAGATTACCTGGGGTACCGATGTAAGAAATAACACATAAAAAAACAAAATGCTGCATATTTTCCAAGGAACGCGAAGCGAGGCGGCCATCTCTTTTCGGCGCCGGAAATATCTCAATATATATATATATTTTTTTTTTCTGGGCTCTGATTTAGTCACCCTAATTCTGGCCATCGTACAAGGGTAACATTTCCTTTTGAACGGGTTATGATAGAGACATGAGGTTTGGAAAAATGTACATATTTAAGCCATTTGTCAAAAAATATGTTTTTAATTGGACATCCTACATTATGTTTTGCTGTGTCTATTTGTATAGCTTTCACAGTTGCCGTATTAGGACTTATGGTTTGTTGTTTTTCCTCAGGTGTCTGTTTCTTGTGGAATACCAGACTTTCGATCCAGAGATGGCATTTATGCAAGGCTTGCAATAGATTTCCCAGATCTTCCAGACCCTCAAGCAATGTTTGATATAGAGTACTTCAGAAGAGACCCAAGACCCTTTTTCAAGTTTGCTAAGGTTTGTGGATTTAAAGTGTTGTATATAAACTCAGCAAAAAAAGAAACGTCCCTTTTTCAGGAACTTAATTCGTAAAAATCCAAATAACTTCATAGATCTTCATTGTAAAGGGTTTAAACACTGTTTCCCATGCTTGTTCAGTGAACCATAAACAATGAATGAACATGCACCTGTGGAAGGGTCGTTAAGACACGAACAACTTACAGACGGTAGGAAATTAAGGTCACAGTTATGAAGACTTAGGACACTAAAGAGGCCTTTCTACTGTTTCTGAAAAACACCAAAAGAAAGATGCCCAGGGTCCCTGCTCATCTGCATGAACGTGCCTTAGGCATGCTGCAAGGAGGCATGAGGACTGCAGCTGTGGCCAGGGCAAGAAATTGCAATGTCTGTACTGTGAGACGACTAAGACAGCGCTACAGGGAGACCGAATGGACAGCTGGTTGTCCTCGCAGTGGCAGACCACGTGTGACAACACCTGCACAGGATCGGTACATCCGAATATCACACCTGCGGGACAGGTACAGGATGGCAACAACAACTGCCCGAGTTATACCAGGATCGCACAATCCCTCCATCAGTGCTCAGACTGTCCGCAATAGGCTGAGAGAGGCTGGACTGAGGGCTTGTAGGCCTGTTGTAATGCAGGTCCTCACCAGACATCACCGGCAACAACTTTGCCTATGGGCACAAACCTACCGTCGCTGGACCAGACAGGACTGGTAAAAAGTCATCTTCACTGGCGAGTCGCAGTATTGTCTCACCAGGGGTGATGGTCGGATTCGCGTTTATCATCAAAGGAATGAGCGTTCCACCGAGGCCTGTACTCTGGAGCGGGATCGATTTTGAGGTGGAGGGTCCCGTCATGGTCTGGGGCAGTGTGTCACAGCATCGTCGGATTGAGCTTGTTGTCATTGCAGGCGATCTCAACGCTGTGCGTTACAGGGAAGACATCCTCCTCCCTCACGTGGTACCCTTCCTGCAGGCTCATCCTGACATGACCCTCCAGCATGACAATGCCACCAGCCATACTGCTCGTTCTGTGTGTGATTTCCTGCAAGACAGGAATGTCAGTGTTCTGCCATGGCCAGCGAAGAGCCCGGATCTCAATCCCATTGAGCACGTCTGGGACCTGTTGGATCGAAGGGTGAGGACTAGGGCCACTCCCCCCAGAAATGCCCGGGAACTTGCAGGTGCCTTGGTGGAAGAGTGGGGTGACATCTCACAGCAAGAACGGGCAAATCTGGTGCAGTCCATGAGGAGGAGATGCACTGCAGTACTTAATGCAGCTGGTGGCCACACCAGATACTGACTTATTTTTTATTTTGCCCCACACACACACTATTCAATTTCTGTTAGTCACATGTCTGTGGAACTTGTTCAGTTTGTCTGTTGTTGAATCTTATGTTCATACAAATATTTACACATGTTAAGTTTGATGAAAGTAAACGCAGTTGACAGTGAGAGGATGTTTCTTTTTTTTTGCTGAGTTATTTTATATATATATTCATACAATTGAAGTTTACATACACTTAGGTTGGAGTCATTAACTCGTTTTTCAACCACTCCACAAATTTCTTGTTTACAAACTATAGTTTTGGGAAAGTCGGTTAGTTCATCTAAGTCATTTTTACAACAATTGTTTACAGACAGATTATTTCATTTATAAGTCACTATCACAATTCCAGTGTGTCAGAAGTTTACATACACTAAGTTGACTGTGCCTTTTAACTGCTTGGAAAATTGCAGAAAATGATGTCATGGCTTTAAAAACTTCTGATATGTCAAATAGCCTTTGAGTAAATTGGAGGTGTACCTGTGAATGTATTTCAAGGCCGACCTTCAAACTCACTGCCTCTTTGCTTGACATCATGGGAAAATCAAAAGAAATCAGCCAAGACCTCAGAAAAAAAATTGTAGAGCTCCACAAGTCTGGTTCATCCTTGGGAGCAATTTCCAAACGCCTGAAGGTACCTCGTTCTTCTGTACAAACAGTAGTACGCAAGTATAAACACCATGGGACCTTGCAGCCGTCATACCGCTCAGGAAGGAGACGCGTTCTGTCTCCTAGAGATTAATGTATTTCTGACCCACTGGGAATGTGATGAAATAAATAAAAGCTGAAATAAATCATTCTCTCTCCTATTATTCTGACATTTCACCTTCTTAAAATAAAGTAGTGTTCCTAACTCACCAAAGACAGGGAATTTTTACTAGGATTAAATGTCAGGAATTGTGAAAAACTGAGTTGAAATGTATTTGGCTAAGGTGTATGTAACGTTCCGACTTCAACTGTGCATATGTACAGTGGCAATTTATTAGGTACATCCATCTAGTACTAGGTCGGACCCCCCCCTTTGCCTCCAGAACAGTCTGATTTCTTCGGGGCATGGAAACATTGCTCAAATGGTATCAAGGGACCTAATGTGTGCCCAGGAAAACATTCCCCACATCTTTACACCACCAGCTTGTACCGTATACACCAAACAAATGGGGCCGTGGACTCGTGCTGCTTACACCAAATCCTGACTCTGTCATCAGCATTACAAAACAGGAACTGGGATGTTTTTCCACTCCTCAATTATCCAGTGTTGGTGATCGCGTGCCCACTGGAGCCGCTTTTTCTCGTTTTTAGCTGATAGGAGTGGAACCTGTTGTGGTCGTCTGGTGCAATAGCCCATCTGTGACAAGGACCGACGAGTTGTGCGTTCCGAGATGCCGTTCTGCACACCACTTGTACTGCACTGTTATTGCCCTGCTTGTAACCCGCCTGTTAGCTTCCACGATTCTTGCCATTCTCCTTCGACCTCGCTCATCGAGTTGTTTTCACCCACAGGACTGCCACTGACTGGATGTTTGTCGCACCATTCTTGGTAAATCCTAAACCCTAGTTGCCTGTCTTCCTGCTTTATATAGCTGGCTACGGCCACGTAACTCACTGGGTGATATAACTAATAAACTGGACCCTGAGTGTGTTCATTATGTGTATTTTTATGTGTGTATTTTTTTGTGTGTGTATTAGTACCAGTCAAAACCCTTGAATGAGTAGGTGTGTCCAAACTTCTGACTGGTACTGTATATTTGATTAAATGATTACTATCTATAAAGTATCACTTGTTTTGATATGTGAGATGGTTTTGATTGCTCTGCTCTCTTGTAGGAGATCTATCCTGGACAGTTCCAACCTTCGCCCTGTCACAAATTCATATCTATGCTGGGCAGGCATGGGAAGCTACTACGCAACTACACCCAAAACATTGACACTCTTGAACAAGTGGCTGGGGTTCAGAGGATCATCCAGTGTCATGGTACATACTGTAATATACACATTGATCAGAACATTAGGAACACCTTCCTGATATTGAGTCGCATCCCCCTTTTTTGCCATCAGAACAGGCTCAATTTGTCAGGGCATGGACTCTACAAGGTGTCGAAAGCGTTCCAAACGGGATGATGGCCCAGGTTGATGACAATGCTTCCAACAGTTGTAAAATTGGCTTGATGTTCTTGGGGTGGTGGACCAATCTTAATACACATGGGAAACTGTTGAGTGTGAAAAACCCAGCAGCGTTGCAGTTCTTGACACACTCAAACCGGTGCGCCTGGCACCTACTACCATACCCCGTTCAAAGGCACTTAAATATTTTGTCTTGCCCATTAACCCTCTTGAGTGGCACACACACAATCAGTTTCCATTTTCTCAAGGCTTAAAAGTCCTTCTTTAACCTGACTCCTCCCCTTCAGCTACAATGAAGGATCATAACTTTCACCTGTCAGTCTGTCATGGAATGGTGTTCCTAATGTTTTGTATACTCAATCTATGTCAAACATAATACTATTCCAAGTGTTTTATGGTTCTGGGTCTAATATTAACCACAAACTTCTGTATTTCAGGTTCTTTTGCAACAGCTTCCTGTCTCGTCTGTAAACACAAGGTTGACTGTGAGGCTGTAAGGGAAGACATTTTTAATCAGGTATTAGCAAGAATGGTTCCTATTAATATTCACCAGTGTCAAATCTGTGAATTTATGTATACTGTTGGACAGACTTGTGGCATTTTTAAGTTATCAGCCTAGCTTGTACAGTAGCATCCAGTCTGCTGAATTGTAATTCATTTCTTTTGTTTTCATATTGAATACAAATATCTGTTCTAGGTTGTCCCTCACTGTCCACGGTGTCCAGATATTCCACTGGCAATCATGAAGCCAGATATTGTCTTCTTCGGAGAGAATCTTCCAGAACTGTTCCACAGAGCAATGAAGCAGGATAAGGATGAAGTGGACCTCCTTATCGTCATTGGGTCCTCACTGAAAGTGCGACCTGTGGCTCTCATCCCAAGTATGTTGAAAATAAAATGTGGTTTCTTTAGATGCCCAAGATGAGCAATGCGATTACCCATGTTATCATGTTATTACCAGTATTAGTCTTGATCTCGAGCCATGCATGTGTAACAGGTGAACTCTCTTTCCATCCAGCCTCCATTCCTCATGAAGTGCCTCAAGTCCTGATTAATCGGGAGCAGCTGCCTCACCTCAACTTTGACGTGGAGCTACTTGGGGACTGTGATGTCATCGTTAACGAGCTCTGCCATCGGTTGGGCGGAGACTTTGAGCAACTGTGCTACAACTCTTTAAGACTCAGTGAGATCACAGAGAAACCCCCGCGGTCACAGACACCTGCAGAGCAGGCACCTTGTGAGGCCTTGTCCACTCACAGTAAGCCAACAGAAGAAGAACAGAAGACCCGTCACACAGACTCATCGGTCGGTGCCTCAGAGGAGATGGACACTCATACGGTCACAGACACTCCAGAAGGCGACAGAGTACCACCAGAACCTTGTCCGACGGCGCAGAATGACACAGACACATCTGAAGTCGATGGAGTACCATCGGTGCCCTGTCCAAAGGCAAAGATTGTCTCAGACACACTTGAAGTTGGAGTACCAACAGAACTCTGTCCAAAGACTCAGAATGTCACAGGCACCCTGGAAGTCAACAGAGTAGCGACAGAGCCCTGTCCGAAAGACACTCTTGAATTCGATGCAGTGCCATTAGAGCCTAGTCCAAAAGTGCAGATTGTCCCAGAGGCTCCAGAAGAGCCTTGTTCAGAGACTCAGTCCCCCAATGAGGAGGGAATGGAGAATTCAGATTCTCCATCAGCGGACACGCAAAGGGAAGAACCCTCTGGATTAAATGACCAACATGTCAACCTTGAAGTTCGCCGACGATGTTGGATGAGTCGAATCAGTCGAAGTCCTATCAGCAAGCGCCTTGAGAGTAAAATTTGAAGTGTTAATTTACCTCAGATTTTGTGCCAAATTTTGTGAAATTATTTTTCCACAACCTTTTAATGATTAATACGTCATGTTATGACGACAAAACGTGTTTCCATATTGTAAAATTCATCCTAAATTCAATGTCTTTTCTCCCAGCTTCTCAATACCTATTCCAAGCACCAAATCACTACATCTTCCACGGGGCAGAAGTGTACTCCAACTCGGAGGACGAGACATCCAGCTCCTGCGGGAGCAACAGTGAGGACTCCAGCCTGGAGGAGGAGGACGACGAGGAAGAAGACAGCGACGCTGAGGAGGACCAGAGCACACCAGCAGAGGAGGGCGAGGGCTGCCTCATTGACATAGTGACACACAAGCAAGCCTGCGAGGGCACTTCAAGTGTGAAGCAGATGGAGAGTACAGACAAAAATGTCCAGAACACCACAGACCTTTAGAAAAACAAAGCACTTGCAGTCTTTTTTTTGTGTGTTTGTTTTGTATATTTTTGTCCACCCACAGCACCTCTATTATACATTTTTCATAGTCTAGACTACGTTGACACTTTTGCATGCATGTGCTGAAAATTCATTCTTCATTCTCACTCTTCTGTCTGACCACATTAACAAGCTGCAGGTGTTTGTTTTTTTTACACGTTTTGTGTACTACAATTAAATGAACAGCAGCTCAGCTCAACCAATCCACTTCAGAAGGTTAATGGTGAAGAAAGGAACAGAACAAAAACCAGACCAAAGAACAATTCCCTCCCCATACACCCAACAGCTTTTCCATTAAATCTTAACCTTGTCTTTGACTTAACCACCACCTGAAGTGTAAAGAATATATTGAGCGGTGGCATTGTTATCCTTACGATATTTGGCAGCTACTTTTTACAGTCACGCTTTTATTATTTTTGTACTTTGTAACATGTAAGAGACATACTCAGCAAAGAGCGGGTGATGGTTTTCTAAATGAAATTGAAAACGTTATACGTTGTGCAAACATAAAGCCTTAACCGTGTTCAATGAGCTTTCACTGGAGCAAATGTCACTTTTTTCTTCTTTTTCGGCAGTTTGACGCATTTGTTCATGTTTCCTCGGTTGTATGAGCTATTTGGTCGATGTGACCGATTTGCTCCTATTCACTCTGTCCTGAGAAATGTCCAGCCCTAACACTGAGACCCTGCAGAGCTGTACAAGTGTTCTGGGATAAGTTTAATATTAGCCAAATTTAGTCTTTTATGCACCTCATTTGGATCAAATTCAAATATTTGTTTTGTTTTGAGATTGATCTTGGTAGTAAAAAAAGCTCAAAGGTTCATTCATACTAGGCCATTTCCTTGTTTTCATGAGAACACCACAGAAGTAGTCTAATTAATCACAAGGTGTGACAACACACTGTTGTGTAGAAAATTGATATAGATATGAGAGTTGCATGCTATTTGACATTTGATGGCCAAGTTTAGTTTGAGACGACCACGACAGGTAAGTGCATGCAGTTCAGATACTGCAGCAGCTGGTTTTACACAAATGGAGGGAAAACATTTACATGGATGAACTAAGATGATTACAATTACATTTAAGAGTTCTTATAATCAGTATGCTGATGTGTGAGAGTCAGCTTTTGTTATGCTCTGCAGTGTTTATTTTTTACAACATCAAAACATCTATTTTTCATGTTTTCTTTAAAAATGTATCTGCTATATTTATATTTGGTCTAATAACACCATACACCAACAAATAGGCCATAATATAGCACCTTGTCTAATTTGAGGTTACCCTTTATGTAAATATGACTGCCTGTATTTAATTGATATTGTATACTGTATTTACAGTATAGGCCTATGTTTTTAAAGTTCTTATGCCTGCAAAAGTCACACAGAAAGAGTTGTGTTTTTGTCTAAAATTACTAATAAAAATTCGGTCAAAATGGCATGTGTCTGAAATTATTATTGTCAAAATAATGTAATTCTAATCTTTGCCTGCGTTCATTGCGTTGTGGAACGTTCACTAGAACGGAACGGTGCTGTACTGAACGACCAGTTGAACAACGAACAACGGAAAGGGTTTGGGGAACGCTGTCCTTTAAATACGTCAGTCGTTGCTTCAAGCCACACCAGAGATACTTTTGAGCGCGGCACTTGAGAAGAGATTGTGTGACGATTCGTTGGGTAACCGCGTGACGCACCATGACAACGTGAACGCAATTGGTCGACAGTCTGCTTGGTAAGGCGTTACACGTTCCGCCATTCAATTCCAATTTGGATTGCTATCTCCTCCTTTCTATATCTCTGGCTACACCTCGCCATACACTAAACGGCAGAAAACGTATCGCGAAGTCTGTTCAAGAACGTTTTGGGGCAACGACCAAATCGTTCCGCAGTGTAGTTAACGTTCAAGTGAACTGAACGCACCTTGTAGTCATTGCATGATTTTAACTACATTGCCCTTCTGCCCCAGTTCAGGCTCTGCCTAAAAGAAAATACTGCAAAGTGTCGTAAAACAGTTCTCCATGCAGCAGCTAGCGTACACGGTGCAAAGGGATGGTGCTCTAAAAACACTCATTTTCAAATCTAACTTCAAATTCATGAAGATTTTCCTCAAACAACTTGCAAGGCTAAAGCATGGAGGACATGGAAGACGACTGTTTTGTTCTAAATGACGACTACAACCATAACTACTGTGCGAACAGTGCCAGTGGACAAGTCCTCTATCTCGGGAACGAACTGTCAGATGTACCCCAACCCCTATCTATCTCGCCGGTTTTAGCCACGCGAGATGTAGCTGCGCAGGAGAACCACTCAAAGGTTTGTTCCAGTTCCAGCAGCGGTTTAAAGTTCATGGATTCAGACTCGAGCAGCGTGAACAGTGACACCAGCGAGACTGACAGCCCATCGTCGGCTTCCATCGCAGGGAAACTGACCCTGAACTCAGCCTCAAAGTTTCGTAAGTTGAAGGCATCCGCATTAAAAGCGCTAATTATGACAGCCTAATGTTTGTTTATCATGTTTTGGATTGGCATGGCATGGGATGGGGATGTAGCTTGCCATGCAATGAAGTTATTGCCATTGCATTGCCTTTGGCCTACCCGTCAGTGGAGTAGTTTGGCTACTGTCAGGGCCTGATATTCACTTTTTTAGCCACTTGTCCTGATTGTTATAGCTGTCCAAAGCTCAAGTCACTTGTCCCCCATCAAAAAAAGGTCTGTAACACCATGGTCCAAAAAGGTGACAAATTGTGTTGTATGACGCAAGGAAGCGCTAAATAACTTTCATTCTGGTATTGACAATGGAAGGCAGTTGATATTTCCTTTCATTGTGGTCTTGAGTAAGGCACTTAACCCCCCACAACGTAAAATACTGTACTGGTGGGATACTGTATAAAAACACATTTGATCTGTCAACCCTCAAACTGGAGAGCTACTGGGTGTGCGCAGGCTTTTTATCCACCCCTGCTCAAACACACCAGAGTCGGTTTTATTAAGGTCCTGTTGAGCAGCTGCTTTTTTTTTTTACAATGTGGTGTGTTCGAAGCAGGTCTGGAGCAAAAGCCTGCACACCCAGTAGCTCTCCTTGACTCTCCAGGAGGAGGGTTCGCCACCCTGCAAACATTACAATTACAACCAAGTACTTGTCTTAATAAAATAATTCCCTCATTCAGTGAACCAGAGATCAAATGGCTAAGATGGGTGAAGTAGCTAACTAAGATGTTTATCTAATTGTAAGGTTAAAATATTCAGTGTTCAGGGGAGATCTTGACAACATAGGAGCAGTGGCGATTTTAGCATGTAAATCTTGGTGGTGGCTTTGCATGCCAGCAAAGCCACAATACATTAGTTGGACTACAACGGTGACAAACGGTGCCCACAAAATGTTAGGGCCTACATAAAGCTGTCCCAACAGCTGTCCAAACACCTTAGCACTGTTACACCTGGCTATCAGCGGAGCTTTGTCTGGCAGCGAAACAGTTCATTCAGCCTCATTTAGTGCCTTTAAAAAACACAGCTGATATGGCTGACTTGCTTAAACAAATGTGGTTTTTACTGACAATTGAGAGGCAATCTGTAATTTCTATTAGGACGGACATAGTCAATATAACTATTTGTTCAGCACTTTTGAAAAGTACAGCGAAAGAATTCAGAACATGGGCCGTTCTTATGGTATTCTCCCTGTACACCAAGTCAGAACCGTAGAATAACAAAAAGTGGGCATCTAAGCAGACAATGAAAGCTCTTACAATATTCAATGATGACATTTCTCTAAAACAGGCTATAGGCTACATGTGCACCACCAAGTCAAAACAATAGGCTAAATTATGAAGGGGAAAGGAACCAAATTATTAGGGTGAGGTGCATGGGCTACTAACAGCTTACTACAAAACATACACTTAGTATAACTTTCTTAGCTACAGTATACATATCTCCCTGGCATATTACATCATTTATGCAGCAGCATAGAAGACATTTTTGGACTCACCTTGTTGTACTGTGCTCACTTGAACAGGAAGGTGGTGCGGCAGTCCTTCATGGGCAAATTGTGTCATCAAACTTTGTCATCAAAGTCTGGCATTCTCTGGATTTATGGTGCTTTCAAGAAAACTGGGAACTGAAAAAACAAAGTCCAATCATGACGGTAGTGATCTTCAGGTCAGAGCTCTAGAAAGAGGCCATAGTTCCCGACTTGGAATTCCAAGTTGGATGACCGTTCAAAACGTATTTTCCCAGTCGGAGCTCTTTTTTTTTTGACCAGTTCCCAGTTGTATTGAACTCACTGAAGTCTGATATTTCCGAGTTTCCAGTTGTTTTGAAAGTGGCAGAAGTCATGCTGGATTGACAGCATGGCCAATGTTGAATGTTGGAAAAGAGACCCTTAACCTGTCTAGGACTGGGGTTCCGCTAGCGGAACAGCCAATGAAATTGCAGGGCGCCAAATTCAATCAACAGAAATCTCATAATTCAATTTTCTCAAACATACAAGTATTAGACACCATTTTAAAGATAAAATTCTCGTTAATCCAACCACAGTGTCCGATTTCAAAAAAGCTTTTCGGCAAAAGCAGAACATGTCATTTATGTTAGGTCAGCAACTAGTCACAGAAAGCATACAGCGATTTGCCAAGCAAAGAGAGGAGTCACAAAAAGCAGAAATTGTTAAAATTAATCATTAACCTTTGATATTCTTCATCAGATGACACTCCCGGGACAACATGTTACACAATACATGTATGTTTTGTTCGATCAAGTTCATATTTATATCCAAAAACCTCAGTTTACATTTGGCTTTGCCTCTAAAACATCCTGTGAATTTGCACAGAGCCACATCAAATCACAGAAATACTCATAATAAACATTAATAAAAGATACAAGTGTTATTCACAGATTTAAAGATATACTTCTCCTTAATGCAACCGCTGTGTCAGATTTCAAAAAAACTTTACGGAAAAAGCAAACCATGCAATAATCTGAGTACGGCGCTCAGAGACCAACACAACCCAAGAAGATATCCGCCATGTTGGAGTCAACATAAGTCAGAAATAGCATTATAAATATTCACTTACCTTTGATGATCTTCGTCAGAATGCACTCCCAGGAATCCCAGTTCCACAATAAATGTTTGATTTGTTCCATAAAGTCCATAATTTGTCCAAATTCCTCCTTGTTGTTCGCGCGTTCAGTACACAATCTAAACTCACGACGCGCGGGCAGGTCCAGGCAAAAGTTCAGACAAAAAGTCATATTACAGTCCATCGAAACATGTCAAACGAAGTATAGAATCAATCTTTAGGATGTTTTTAACATAAATCTTCAATAATGTTCCAACCGGAGAATTCCTTTGTCTGTAGAAAAGCTATGGAACAGAGCTCGCTCTCACGTGAACGAGCGTCATGAGCTCAAAGCATTCTGCCAGACCTCTGACTCATTACCCTCTCATTCGGCCCCACTTCACAGTAGAAGCATCAGACAAGGTTCTAAAGACTGTTGACAGCTAGTGGAAGCCTTAGGAAGTGCAACATGACCCATATCCCACTATCTTCAATAGGGAATGAGTTGAAAAACGACCAACCTCAGATTTCCCACTTCCTTGTTGGATTTTTTCTCAGGTTTTTGCCTGCCATATGAGTTCTATTATACTCACAGACATAATTCAAACAGTTTCAGAAACTTCAGAGTGTTTTCTATCCAAATCTACTAATAATATGCAAATATTAGCAACTGGGACTGAGTAGCAGGCAGTTTACTCTGGGCACTGATTTCTTCCAAACCACTCATTGTTGATTTTGCGATTTGCAACTTGTTTATGTCCAATGCCCCAATATGTTATATCTATAATTTCTCTTCATAATTTCTCTTCATATGACAAGGATTGAAAAGGATTTGCTAGTGGATTGTCGTCTTGAATCATGATGACTGCTAGCTAAGATTTTGAAAGTATGATGTTGACTTGATTAGTCCAATCAAAGCTACTGTAGATATAATGTGATTTGACGTCATTTTATCTGTGACCACACGTAGTGTCCCCATGAGTGACAGAACACTGAGCCAATCACGGTGCAACTAGAGAACGTTGCCAGCCCCTAAGCTCCGTATTTTCCGCTGGCTGCCCCACCACAACAGAAAGCACTGAGCTAGGCTGAAACAACTTAATTTTGGAGCTACCTTACTCAAAAAAGCAAAAAAGAGACCATGTTTGTATGCGGCTTTATTAACTCAATGATTATAATTTGTTTTACACTGTTTGCAAACTGATATGTGACATGTATTAATGCCAAAATAACATGCAAAACAGGCAACCCCCCCCCCAAAAAAAATTATTTTGCCCAACTGGATGCTCTCAAATGTGCATCTGTAAAAGTTTGGGGAAAAACGGAAGCCGTGGAGCAGTCAACTTGTGCGATACAGCTATAATCTGCTTGTCTAACAATGTTTTTTACTTGCCCCAGGAAGCAGACAAGCGTTAATGACTGTTATGACCTTTGCACCCTATGGTTGGAAGGTCCTTGTTTGGAATCAGTGGTGTAGTGGTGCCTGGAGAAGTGAGTATACAAAATTTCACTAACGGCTCACCCGTCGAAGGAAAAGCTCCGTGGGAAAAGTTCTATGAGCAAAGGTGGCATGTACTCTGAATCACATTTTGGTCCAACCCTAGCCCTCGATCATGACTCTCAGTTCCATTACATTACACATAAGTCATTGGATGAAGGCGTCTTCTGTAGGTGGAAGTTTTGTTAAGAGTGCAAAGTTCAGTCTGAACATTAACATGCAACGCTTTCGGTTTGGTTTTGGAAGCATAAGGACCTTATCTTTAATATCCCCAATAAATTATTTTCTAAAAACAAAAGGTTAAATTCATACGTACCTTTTTATAGGGTTATGGTTTCCACATGGTCATATTTCCATGTTACAAGACTTGTTTTCAGAAGACAGAGTGGACTACCTGTGCTAATTAGCTATCTGCCTCTCTGAACACGTATGTCAACGGAAGACAGACGCCTCAAAGGTGTTGTCACTGTAAAATACTGTCAGCTGCAACTGTGTTAAAACAGTGTACAGTAAGTGTGTATTTGGCTTTTGTGAAATTCTTTTGATGTGATATGAAAGTAGAGGGATTTATGTTTCAGAACTGTACAGGAATTGAGAATCGATTCAAGTTTAGATGGTTTCCATAGGCAATTTGCCCTTTTAAAGAGGTAATTTTAAGGTCATTGGACTAAGGAGTAACTTAACGTTAGGCTCCATTAGTCCAATATTGGGCTATGCCAAACCAAGCTGTACTGTGCAAGTAGGCTAATAGTAGGCCTGCTATTGAAATGGATGTCAACTGAGTGAGAAATACGCAGGTTACAGGTTTTTCACTTTTTTTATTTTTTAAAAGATTTTTACTCTGTCACAAGTGCGCAGGCACCTAGCACTGTTGTTTGGTTAGCATGTTTCTGCAGTGCGCACGAGATGGAGTTCGTAAAAACAAATTGCCAGTGGATTGATGCAAATAGTCGTGATATCATTCTGGTAGGCATATGCTACATTTGTAGCTAGTTAAAATTAAATTGAGAAGGATTTAAAGAAAGCCTTTCCATCTGACAGAAGACTGTTATAGCCTATAATTAGCATCACTATTTTTCCTGTTCCTTAATTGTTTGAAACCTGCAGTTTTCACTTCATATTACATGACTTTGGAGAGAAACGGGACAACTTTTTTTCTCTCCCATAATTACAAAATATTTTATGGAAAACAACTTATATCCAGTGCATTTGGGAAGTATTCAGACCCCTTGACCTTTTCCACATTTTGTTACGTTACAGCCTTATTCTAAAATGGATAAAGTAAAAATCCACAACAATCTACACAATACCCCATTATGACAAAGCGAAAATAGGTTTTTGGGGAATTTTGCAAATGTATTAAAAATGGAAATATCATATTTACATAAATATTCAGACCCTTTGCTATGAGACTCGAAATTGAGCTCAGGTGCATCCTGTTTCCATTGATCATCCTTGAGATGTTTTTACAACTTGATTGGAGTCCGCCTGTGGTAAATTCAATTGATTGGACATGATTTGGAAAGGCACACACCTGTCTATATATAAGGTCCCACTGTTGACAGTGCATGTCAGAGCAAAAACCAAGCCATGAGTTTGAAGGAATTGTCCGTAGAGACAGGATTGTGTCCGAGGCACAGATCTGCGAAAGGGTACCAAAAAATATCTGCAGCATTGAATGTCCCCAAGAGCACAGTGGCCTCCATCATTCATAAATGGAAGAAGTTTGGAAGAAGACTAGGAAGAAGAGTCTTCCTAGAGCTGGCCGCCCTGCAAAACTGAGCAATCGGGGGAGAAGTGCCTTGGTCAGGGAGGTGACCAAGAGCCTGATGGTCACTCTGATAGAGCTCCAGAGTTCCTCTGTGGAGATGGGAGAACCTTCCAGAAGGACAACCATCTCTGCAGCACTCCACCAATCAGGCCTTTATGGTAGAGTGGCCAGACAGAAGCCACTCTTCAAGAAAAGGCACACGACAGCCTATTGGAGTTTGCCAAAAGCCACCTAAAGGACTCTGACCATGACAAACAAGATTATCTGGTCTGTTGAAACCAAGATTGAACTCTTTGGCCTGAATGCCAAGCTTCATGTCTGTAGTAACCAAAGTATTAAACAAATCAAAATATAGTTTATTCAAAGTAGACACCCTTTCCCTTAATGACAGCTTTGCACATTCTTGGCATTCTCTCAACCAGCTTCATGAGGTAGTCACCTGGAATGCATTTCAATTCACAGCTGTGCCTTGTTAAAAGTTAATTTGTGGAATTTCTTTCCTTCTTAATGCGTCTGAGCCAATCAGTTGTGTTGTGACAAGGTAGGGGTGGTTTACAGAAGATAGCCCTATTTGGTGAAAGACCAAGTCCATATTATGGCAAGAACAGCTCAAACACATTTCAACATCAACTGTTCAGAGGAGACTGCGTGAATCAGGCTTTCATGGTCAAATTACCGTTAAGAAACCACTACTGAAGGACACCAATAAGAAGAAGAAACTTGCTTGGGCCAAGAAACACGGGCAATGGACCTTAGACCGGTGGAAATCTGTCAATTGGTTCCAACTGCCGTGTCTTTGTTAGACGCAGAGTACAGTGGGCGAACAGATGATCTCCGCATGTGTGGTTCCCACCGTGAAGCGAGGAGGTGGTGTGATTGTGTCGGGTTGCTTTGCTGGTGACACTGTCAGTGATTTATTTAGAATTCAAGGCACACTTAACCAGCATGACTATTACAGCATTCTGCAGCGATAAGCCATCCCATCTGGTTTCTGCTTAGTGGGACTGTCATTTGATTTTCAACAAGACAATAACCCAAAACACACCGCCAGGCTGTGTAGGGGCTATTTGACCAAGGAGAGTGATGGAGTGCTGCATCAAATGACCTGGTCTCCACAATCACCCAACCTCAACCCAATTGAGATGGTTTTGCATGAGTTGGACCGCGGAGTGAAGGAAAAGCAACCAGCAAGTGCTCAGCATATATGGGAACTCCTTCAAGACTGTAGGAAAAGCATTCCAGGTGAAGCTGGTTGAGAGAATGCCAAGAGTGTGCAAAGCTGACATCAAGGCAAAGGGTGGCTACTTTGAAGAATCTCAAATATAAAATATATTTAGATTTGTTTAACACTTTTTGGTTACTATGTGATTCCATATGTGTTATTTCATAGTTTTGATGTCTATATAAAGAAAAAGCCTTGAACGAGTAGGTGTGTCCAAACTTTTGACTAATACTGTATGTAATTGTGATATTTTTATTTATTTTTTTACATTTGCAAACTATTCTAAAAGCCTGTTTTTGCTTTGTCATTGTGAGGTATTGGGTATAGATTGAGAGAATTAAAAAAACAAATCAGTTTTAAATAGGGCTGTAACGTAACAAATTGTGGAAAAAGTCAAGGGGGTCTGAATACTTTCCGAATGCAATGTATGTCCTCCACCATTAGCAAATGTAATTACATTTCTAGGGTAAAGGAGTTGAAATGAAATAGACTGAACAGAACTACTGCAATGTTACTCTTGTACTTGCCTGCTCGGTGGGAGTAACAGACTTGGGACGGAAGTAACATCTGGCAAGAACTGCACAATATCTGTCTTATCTCCATGTTTCTGGTTTGTAATGCTTGTTACTTTCAACAAATGTACTATCAGCCATAATTTCATGTTCGTGTCAATTTGAATAATCAATGCTATAGATTCAAAATATATGAAAATGAACCATGCGTCAACATCGCAATGTTGCGCAACTACAATATTTGGCCTTACAATATTAATCAGACTTAAATGGATCACATTATAGTATTACAGCTATATTAACAATTTTTTTTATGGGAATGTAGTGATGTTTTTCACCATTTTCAATTACTATTAATGCTCAGCCCTACCAATCAGGTGCGCTCTAGCTGTCCTTGTCATGCGCGCTCCTCGTGTCTTGGTAGAATAAACATATTTATTCTCTTCGCGAACGGCAAACTAATGCTTCTAACATTTCCATGGCTTGACATAAAGTAATTGACCCCCATAATCATCAAGATATATATTTTTAACGGCTCAAGTTGTTGTGAAAATAACCTCTTTATCATTGTGTGGTTCAGTAATGAATGCAATGACCGAAGAGGACTATAGAACCACATACTGGCCGAACCTGGAGAAAGCCATTGACCACCTGCTAATACAAAACCCCATGGACCACATCTCCATTTCATATGAGCAGATCTACAGGTGAGACTCAAACAGTGTGACTGTGTTGATTTCTTATGTAGCTTTGAAAGAAATGAACACAAGGAACTGCCGTACTCATGTTTGAGACCTTAGAGGGGAGACGTTACAATTGGATCCGTTTTTAATAGTTATTTTTCTTTCCCTATTTCAGTTGTGTGTACAAGTGTGTTTGTCAACAGCACTCTGAGCTACTGTACAAAGACTTGATGCTGAAGATTACTACCCATCTTCGACAAGTCTCTTCTGATCTTCAAGTAAGTGAAAACATAGAACCTGGGTTCTATGTACCATACTGTACCAAAAAGGTTTGCAACGGAAAACAAAACAAAAATGTTTTTTGTACAGATAGTATCTCCTGTTTCACGCCAAAAAAGTGCGTAATAACCTGATAAGTAAATTAACACTGATATTTTTTCCACATGTTATCAGATTAGTCCACCAGGGAATTTCATTGAGAATTTCAACATTGCTCTGACTCGGTACACAGATGCGCTTCAATGCATTGTTCCCGTATTCATCTACATGGTATGTATCCATATAAGCTGCTCATCTTTGGAATATGCCTTACATTAGATCTCTTTGGGCCAGTTTCCCGGATACAGATGAATCCTACTCCGTCAATGATCAGAACAGACCGTAATCGTATACTCCTTTCATACAAGCCTGTTTTTCTTCTTGATTTCTAAGAATAAGTTCTACATTGAAACGAAGCTAAACCGAGACCTGCGAGAAGATCTCATGAAGCTTTTTACCGATCATGTTGCAGAAAAACATGTTAACACGTTAATACGTGAGTACAGTGGACTGGTGAACTGACACCACGCCTTGCAATCCAAACCCAAAACTATTTAGCGTACGACTCATCTTTTAAAATTGCGTTGTTAATGATCTTTTCTTTCTTTCTCTGTTTTTCCTTTAGCTCTTCTCCTCGAAGCCCATTCCATGCCTTTTCAAGTCAGACCTTCAACAATGGCTAGTGTGGTGAAAGGCCTGTATACTCTTTGGCCCGGTGAGCGCTTTCTCTGTCTTTTTCAAATGCTACAGCACATGCTGCCAACGAAATAGTTTCATCCACTTGTAAAATGATGTTTAACTACTGTACCTGTCAAGCACGATTGTAGAAATATGCATTTGAGCACTATTTGTGGGTCTCCCACAATGACTATTGGCTACCTGTTTCAGATTGGGCACATTTAGCCCCAGCTCTCTTCTCTGGATTCATTCCTCAAATCAACCCGCCAACAGTGGAATCCCAGCTGTCTGACTATGCTGCTCGTGACCAGAAACTACAAATGGAGCTATCTCTGAATGGTTTTCCCAGGTGAGTGTTATAAGTCAGAGTTTAGCGAAAAACAAAGGACCTCCCACCACGGTTGTGTTCATTAGGAAAACGTTTTGCACTGGAAAACAAAAATGAGCGTTTCTTATTAGACAAGTTCAGATGGTGCATCCCCATTTCGGACCATTTTCTTCCGTTGTCTCAAATGAACACAGCCCTGGTTTTTGATTAAGCTTTCTTTTTGTTTTGCAGAGGTGACCAGTCTCGCAAGAGAGCCAGCGAGTAGTCTGCATAGAGTAAGAAGGATGCATACTATTGCTTGCTATTGACTTTAAAAATTTTACTTTATTTGCATCATAATTCATAATCAGGCGTATTGAAAAAATATGTACACAAATATGAATAACTGGGTTTTTTTTTGTTGCAGATGCTCTGACCGTTAGCGACCTGGTTCAACCCAAATTGACAAAACACTGTGAATGACGAAGATTCTCTGATGCTATGTGAATTGGGTGAGCGTAAGCATGGGCTCATTTTTGACCCACGAGTTGTAGTGGACACGATTTCTTTGCCTCTTCTGAAAAGCACAGTGAGTTCATGATGGTGCATCATTGTTCTTTCAGTTTTTGATGGTAAATGAATCTTCATTATTGCTAAGATACTATGAGGTTTAATGGGTTTGTGCTTATTTTTCCATTAAAGTGTGCCTTCTACTCTGCTTTGTTGGGATATTCAAGTTGCCTAACCGATGCCATTTTAGGCTCCCGAGTGGCGCAGCGGTCTACGGCACTGCATCTCAGTGCTAGAGGCGTCACTACAGACCTGGTTCGATTCCAGGCTGTGTCACAACCGCCCGCGATTGGGAGTCCCATAGGGCGGCGCACAATTGGCCCAGCATCGTCCAGGTTAGGGCTTGGCCGGGGTAGGCCGTCATTGTAAATTAGAATATGTTCTTAACTGACTTGCCTAGTTAAATAAAGGTTAAATAAAAAATATATTTAAAAAAACAGGTGGATGGGCATGAATCCCAGTTTGACCACATATTGTATACTGTGTCAATCATGGGTCGTGTTCATTAGGGCATGCGATGCAAAAAAAAAAGACATATATTTTACAATGGAAAACTAAAAGGATCGTTTCTGATTGGACAAATCTAGGAAGTCCCTCCCTTTTCCGTTTTTTTTTTTTGTTCCTAATGAACATGGCCCTGATCTCTAACCAGAACCACCCGGATCTCTTATTGGTCTTATTGATCTGATTGAGTAACTGACAGTCTGCTGCTGCTCTTATTCCTCATTTGTTGTTGTTGTGTAGAACACTTGATATCTGTCTCTTGTTTAACTAATATTGTGTCTCTTTTGTATCAGTCAGGTCTGTCTTGATTCTCCCCAG
This sequence comes from Salvelinus alpinus, assembly GCF_045679555.1. Taxonomy (NCBI): domain Eukaryota; kingdom Metazoa; phylum Chordata; class Actinopteri; order Salmoniformes; family Salmonidae; genus Salvelinus; species Salvelinus alpinus. The sequence goes on from NC_092117.1 coordinate 6,128,220, forward strand.
TGATTTTTAAGCTAAAGGGGCTTGTCTTTAATCTCGGCACACAACTAAATGTCCCGCTAGTCGACTTAACATTTTAAATGTCTACCATGGCAACTTTAAACCAATCCACCTCCAAGTCTTGTTCATCTGGAACTTACAGAATAAAATATGGCCGGCATAACATAGGATTTCTTTCTCAATGGGTACAAACAGCAACAATGCATGTTCCGTTACATTTTGAGTAAAGTTTAAGTTATAACTGAAAAGGTTGTGTAGGTCTTTTTTTTTTTAAGGATTTACATTTCGCTTTTATTGAGTTGTTATCGAACCAAATCCTATTTGCCAAGCATGCTACAAGATGATTCACAATGTTTTTATTCCCTGTTATTAAAAGTTGCATTGAGACTCCACAAATGATGGCGTCAGTCTACCCATGTTGCTGCTGTATCTGCGTTAGCCTGCGCATTATATCAAGTCACTGAGCCAATTGATTACAATCCAATTTTGAACATGTTGTGAATTTTGTTACAGTGATGATGTCAAATGATGTACAGTAGGTGGATGTCGAATGATCCCTCTGTTCTCTCAAGTTGCCCAGACGATGTAAACAGATCCAGTCACGGTGTGACGGTCAATTTGACCTTTGTTACATGTTTATGTTGAATGAAAGTATTTGATACAGCTCTTTGCACTGTTTTAAGTGTAATGTGACGCTCGAGCTTGGTTGTGATTGTTTTCCTGTGAGGATGTTGGAGATGACTCACTCATTGTCTTATGTGCAGTTTTGCTTTCAATAAACAAATCTTGAAAATGATGTATATTATCACCTGTGGAATCACTGGGGTTTGGTGGGATCTTGTGGGCGGAGTAATGATGGACTAAGGACACCAGGCAGAGTTTCTCTTAAGATAATTAGTACTGTGAATAAAGGCTTTTTGCTGACAGGCTTAAACAATGCAGGAGAAAGGAGGAAATCAACACAGGATACTCGGATGTGTGAAATTATTGCATTCAATAAGTTGTAATTACTGTCTTTAAGCATTGTTTAAGAGCGAGCACTGAAATAAAGGCATATTGCTGGACCTCTTCTCTCATACTTTATCTTTGTAGCAAGCCCAATTATACTTTTTTTTTGTTTTCATTTAATGCTGAAAAATGCATGCATGTTTGAGTTGAGTGATGCAATATAGATACACTGAGTATACAAAACATTAGGAACACCTGCTCTTTCCATGATATGCACTGACCAGGTGAACGCTATGATCCCTTATTAAATCCACTTCAATCAGTGTAGATGAAGGGGAGTAGACGGGTTAAAGAAGGACTTTTAAGCCTTGCGACATGGGTTGTATATGTGTGCCATTCAGAGGGTGAATGGGCAAGACAAAAGATGTAAGTGCCTTTGAACGGGGTAGGGTAGTAGTTGCCAGGTGCACCAGTTTGAGCGTGTCAAGAACTGCTACGCTGCTGGGTTTTTCACAACAGTTTCCTGTGTGTATCAAGAATGGTCCCCCACCCAAAGGACATCCAGCCAACTTGACATAAATGTGGGAAGCATTTGAGTCGATATGGGCCACCATCCCTGTGGAATGCTTTCGATACCTTATAAAGTCCTTTCCCCGACAAATTGATGCTGTTCTGAGGGCAAAAGGGGGTGCAACTCAATATTAGAAAGGGGTTTCGAATGTTTTGTCAACTCAGTGTATATAATCATTAGGAAGTCATAGTCAAGATATCAATGTTTATGAGATCAAATATAGAGTGGTGGGGCTCTATGATAATGCCCGTTCAACTAGTTCACCAAGAGCACTTTGTTAATAAACGGCAGTAATCTGCTGGTTAACATTAGTGTGTCGGAGGCTCAACAAGGAGCTTCTAATTCGGTAGAGTGGCTGTGCTTTGACAGACTACTGTATGCTGCCGGAGGAGGGATCCCTTTCCAGAACGCCTCCACTGGCCAATGAGCTTAGACGCCACCCAGACACATGGTCCGGGCCACCCCAAAATAACCTGCGACTAGTGCACTCACAAATGTTATTACTTTTACTGGTGACAGGTTGCCCTAGCTACTCGCCTCCATATTTCCCAGTAAACTCCAAGGTTAACTCTGCTCAAGTAATTGGGAAGCCGGCCGGGGCAGCTGCCGCTTGTGTTCACATTTTCCCAGGTGGCCACCACCGGAAGACCAGAATCCCCTCTCTTTGAGCAAAGGTGCGCTCCGAGGATTACCACAAGCTCCAGCCGGGGCCCGCTGGGGTTTATTTGAAGGTAAAACACCCAACCCCTGTTACCTGTCATTCATAGTGTCCTATTGACTGTCGTTTGGGTTCATACATCATCACAGTAAACTCTCAGCAAGTTTCACATAGACCCACTTCATTAGGCAAGCATGGGCTTAAGGCTTATATTATTGATTTTGAAGTGACTGTTACGTTTGAATAATTCTACCATGAACCTGGGTGGGTATTGTTGCTTTTTCTCAGTGTTCAGTGTCTCCCTCATAAACTCAAAAAATGATTTGGTTGTGTCATTAGAGTTTTTGGTAAGTGATCAAATTCTTGTTGAGTGCACAGAAGATGAGGATAACAGTTTTTTTCTTGATTTTGTTCATGTAAACTGAGCCCTTACTATAATTAGATATGACTTGGGGGGGGGGGGGGGGGCTTGGAGGCTGTTTGCAAAGGATTAATGTACACAACAGCTGTGGCTGCAAGTCTGTTGGAAGGGGCATTGCTGCCTCTCTTAATTGCGCAGATTTGAGTGTCAGTAGCATCTGTGTACCCTATCCCGTTTCTGGATTCAATAACTACTTGGAGCTAGTGTCAAAAAGCTTTTTAAAGGCTGGGCATGAAGGAAAATGATGTCTTAAACGCACTGAAAGTAGCTATGCTTATCCAAGTTGGGTGAGATCCAATGTCCATGCATGAAACTATTCTCTGTCTGGGGCCACAAGAGGTTTAAGGTGTTTTGAAATGAAAATGCTATTTTAATAGGTATCAAATGCATTGTGGTTTATCACTGGGTTGAATTATTATTCAAATGGGTGTGATTACTCTAGACTAGGGTCTAGTGTTTGTTTTTCTTTTGGTAATGAATAATGAAACAAGATATTTTGTATGTCATTGAAACAATTAGTCATATTGACCAATTGCACTGAATAGTCAGGTTTGTAGCTGTGCCCTAACTACAAGCCATGTGGCTGCTTGCTGATTTTGTGAAAGAATTATGACCCCGCGAGTGTTAAGCCTAGCAAACCGATTCCAAAGAATGACACTGTATGTCAACAGTTTTTGTGGGGGTGGCATTTGTGCATGGGGTGCTGTGAATTTCCATTGCAATTGAAAGAGAAAGGTAGTAATGCAGAAGCGCATCCTAAAATAGGAACGTTTTATGACCAACAAGTGGGCTACACATTGTTATTCTTATTGAGATTACTTCCAAAGTATTCTGTGATCTTACCAACATTTCATTCTTTCTGTCAAATATTGAATTCATGGGAGAAGCATTGACTGAACTAATTGAAATTATACTGTTTCACAGGGGGAATAAAAATATACACTGATACACTAAAATAAACAGTTTAAACCCTTTTATTTCCCCACAGAATGCAAGAGAACAGTGTGGACCAGCCTACATCATTATCTCAGCTCTTGAGAGAGAACTACTTGGCCGAAGCACGAGCACACCAGAGACACAGCGAGATGAGTCGTTCCGACTCCTCCTCACGGCACCTGGTCTACGGGCCCCTCAAAGGCAAGATGGCGGACTCTGCGGGGCTGGATGAGCCGCAACACCAGCTCCCAGACCTCTCAGCCTTCCTGAGTCAGGAAGAACTGGATAAGAGTGTTAACCTGGCCTGTCAGGCTATCGGACCCGAGGCCTGCGAAGAGAGGTCAGATGTCAAGGCCTCCCCCTCTGCCACCTCCGCCGCATCCGACACTCCCGACACCCAGCCTGATCCGGAATTAAAAGAACCCCTACCAACACACCCGACATTCTTGCCAGAGAGACGGCCATACCCACCTCCTTCCCTCCAGGACAATGCTATAAGGACAGACGAACAGATATATCAGCCGTCCCAATCGTCCATCCAGGACAACTCGATGAGGATAGACAGACAGTCGTTCCCACCGTCCATCATCCAAGATATTGCGATGAAGAACAACCGGGAGGACATTAAGAGACCAGGGACTGGGGGGAGGAACACCCCGGCGTTCGGCCTGGAGAACCAGTCCAAGAAGGAGTTCCTCAACAAGGCAGCGGACTTCATCGAGGAGCTCTCCTCTCTGTTCAAGGCAAACAGCTCCAAAAGGATACGTCCCCGATCGTGCAAAGCTCATAGGAGCAGAGCCAACAAGGGCCAAGACGATGGGAGCATTTACTCCCTGAACGCAGACGACAGGGAACGGCCCATTCTTCTCCAAGACTTCGAGATGGAGATGGAGAGGCCTGCTAATCCCTTCTGCATTCAGCCGCCAGAGGTCCAAGGTTTGGACATGGGACCGGGGTATGGGCACGCTGACTTCCCCATGCTGGACTGCAGGACTACTGAGGAGCAGTATGATGACTCTGAGGTGCTGGAGGCGGATGAAGTGGATGAGGCTGAGAGCCCTGCCCTGGTGGAGCCTGCCTTGGTGGAGATCACCCCTGGAGTGTACACAGCCGACCCCATCTGTGAGCCCCCTCACTTCATCCAGAAACTGAAAAGCAGGGAGGTGTCGGAGGGCAGCAAGGTCCAGCTGGACTGCATTGTTCGAGGACTCCCTACGCCCGAAGTCCGGTAAGGCGAAACCAAACGTTCAAACTCATCGTCACAATTATTTTTTATTTTTTTACATTTATCTCTATTTTTCAACATACTCTCAAAGTCGTCTATAGGGCCAGGAGAAACTGCCATCCACAGTTCAAATTTGTTAAAATAGCCATTTCTAACTTTAGCTAACTTTAGCCAATTATATCTGGAGAACAATGTGAGTTACAGTGGCTAAAGTTAGCTTAAGTTAGCAGTGGCTTTTGTAACAAATCTGAACAGTTGATGAAACGTTATCCTAGCCCCATAGACTACTTTCAGGTTAAATGGGAAAATATAGATTAGTAAAAAAACGAATAATAATGAAAATGTACTGTAAACTCGGGTAGTACTTTGGTAGTAGTACACAAGGTTGTACACAAGGTGGTAGTACACACGTTTTATTGTGATTTACTAGCTAGCTGATTTGAATGCCCCATGCTTTCCCCGGGAGGTGGATCTGATCTTGCAGTCTCTCTGAAACGATTCTAAATTTGCCTCATTGAAATGTAATACCATGAGAAGGCAGCCGGGGAGTCAGTGTGGTCAGCAAGCACATATGAGCCTTAAAACAGGCGATTACTCACCACATAGCAGGATCTGAGTACAAATGGGTTATTTTACTGTTGAAGACATAATCTAAATGGACATATGAAAGAAGTACAGGAATCGAGGGTGAGTGAGCAATATGATGTAAAGTGGCCCAAGTTTGATATTCAGAATGTTGTTGACATTGTCAGATAGGAACACTCCAGTATTTTTGCTGGAGTACTTATTCAACACATTTTGAAAAGTATGTATGTATTTTGTTTCAAAGAAAAGAAGGACAATAAGAAAAGCACTTCTTATAGGTATTTTGTCAATTGTAAACTGACAAGCAAACAATCATATTTGCTTGTTTGGGCTTGAATTTGAATGCAAATATTCAAATATGCCTCCCCACTGGGCACACAACTGGTTGAATCACAATTTCAATGAAATGGTTGAATTTGACAACTGTGGATCAGTACATCTCTGATACTGAGCTAGTATTTACAGTATACACTCATTTAAAAATGCCAATTTCTCCAACTCCTCCGGACCCCCTGTTTATAGGTGCCCCTGTTTGTGTATTTTGTTTTATGTCTGGAACATTAGATCATAGCAGTGTTTGTGTTCCACTATGTTCCAGTATGTTCCAGTATGTGTACGCAGCACTCTAAATGCCAATGGGTTTTATCAGCACATAACAATGTTCTTAAATATCTGAACACAGATTGTGGCCTATTTGCCAAGAAATAACAGAAGAGCGATTCCTGTATTATGGACATTACATTTGCATGCAAAATCACAACTTTAATGTCTCACAGAATGTGCAAACAAAATATAAATGTGCGTGTCTATGGAACTCTTTGGTGGGAGTACATTTCCCCAAAAAACAGACTTCTGAGTATTGGCATGTTGTAGAAATGAAGCAAATACGAAGCATCATGGATTTAACATGAAATGGGCAAGCTTTTTGGGGAGACTGAGCATATAAACAGGAGTCTGAATTTGTAAGTCTTAGGTCAAAACATGGATATAGCCATGTTGAAGGAAAGGTTTGGCTGAACACAGGAACAAAAATTTGGAAAATATTGTTATTTCCATTATTACTTTACAGAGGAAAAAACGACTGTTACTGGATCTTACACCCTCCGTTATGGATGTTACAGAGTCTGAAATAGACATTCAAATCTTAAACGTTTCTTGATCAAAATCTATCATGACACATTTGTTGTCATTTGGAATGTTCTTAAAAGGTCAACAGAAGGCATAGTACATTAGGATTACATAATTACAGGTAGCCTGACGGCAGGTAGCCGAGTGGTTGTGAGCGTTGTGCCAGTAACCAAAAGGTTGCTGGTTTGAATCCATGAGCCGACTAGGTGAAAAATCGGTCTGTGCCCTTGTGCAAGGCACTTAACCCTAGTGGGTCTGATAAGAGCATCTGCTGAATGACTAAAATGTTCAAATGTAGCCTTGATAGTATACAAGGCCAGTCACCACACCCTGACTGGTAAAACAGTTCTTATCTTATATATGCACTACAGTTCAAAAGTTTGGGGTCACTTAGAAATGTCCTTGTTTTTGAAAGAAAAGCACATCTTTTGTCCATTAAAATAACATCAAATTGATCAGAAATGCAGTGTAGACATTGTTAATGTTGTAAATGACTATTGTAGCTGGAAACGGCAGATTGTTTTATGGAATGTCTGCATAGGCGTGCAGAGGCCCATTATCAGCAACCGTCACTCTTGTGTTCCAATGGCACGTTGTGTTAGCTAATCCAAGTTTATAATTTTAAAAGGCTGATTGATCGTTAGAAAACCCTTTTGCAATTATGTTAGCACAGCTGAAAACTGTTGTTCTGATTAAAGAAGCAATAAAACTGGCCTTCTTTAGACTAGTTGAGTATCTGGAGCATCAGTATTTGTGGGTTCGATTACAGGCTCAAAATGGCCAGAAACAAAGACCTTTCTTCTGAAACTTGTCAGTCTATTCTTGTTCTGAGAAATCAAGGCTATTCCATGCGAGAAATTGCCAAGAAACTGAAGATCTCGTACAACGCTGTGTACTACTCCCTTCACAGAACAGTGCAAACTGTCTCTAACCAGAATAGAAAGAGGAGTGGGAGGCCCCGGTGCACAACTGAGCTAGAGGACTAGTACATTAGAGTGTCTAGTCCTCAACTGGCAGCTTCATTAAATAGTACCCGCAAAACACCAGTCTCAACGTCAACAGTGAAGAGGCGACTCCGGGATGCTGGCCTTCTAGGCAGGGTTGCAAAGAAAATGCCATATCTTAGACTAGCCAATAAAAAGAAAAGATTAAGATGGGCAAAAGAACACAGACACTGGACAGAGGAACTCTGCCTAGATGGCCAGCATGCCGGAGTCGCCTCTTCATTGTTGACTTTGAGACTGGTGTTTTGCGGTTACTATTTAATGAAGCTGCCAGTTGAGGACTTGTGAGGCATCTGTTTCTCAAACTAGACACTCTAATGTACTTGTCCTCTTGCTCAGTTGTGCACCGGGGCCTCCCACTCCTCTTTCTATTCTGGTTAAAGCCAGTTTGTGCTGTTCTGTGAAGGGAGTAGTACACAGTGTGGTTTCATTTGGAATTTACTCCCTTTTTTACTTAGGCATGCTCAGGTTGAACTTCTCACGGAATCACCGTGGTGGAATGTGGTATAGTAGTTTGAACAGTTGTCAGGGTTTAAACGATGAACTACATTCCTGCTTGAATTGATATACAAACACAGGAGTTCACCCGAGAGGTCAGGAAAAGGTGTGGGCTGGCTGAAGGTCTCACTGGACAATGCTAACCTATTGACACGCTCCTATCAAGGTAACCTGGTCTCAGAACATTTCGTATTATTCAGAGACACTCCATTTAGTACTTTGTTACGTTTTGTATGGTACAGTATGTACTAATATGTGGATGTCCATCACCCATTTCGTATGATATGTTACGAATTACAATTTGTATTATATGTTACGAATTGGCAAAAGGTATGATATGTTAAGAATTGGCAAAAGGTATGATATTTTACGAATTGGAAAAACGTACAATATGTTACGAATTTGCAAAACGTATGATATGTTATGAATTCTATCTAGGTGGATAACGTTAGATAGGCTAGGGGTTAGGGGTTAGAGTTACGTTTAGGAGTTAGGTTAAAGGGTGAAGATTAGAGCGGCTGCAAACCCAACGTGTGCTCGCATGCTCCCTAAAAATAAGTTTGCTTAAAAAAATGTGAGAAAGTGGAAATATTACCCCGGGACAGTAGAGGGCGATGTGCTGGTAATAGCCATCTACAGCCGAACAAGGAAGTGACTACACACCCAAACAAGGATGACGTGTTTTCCTGGGAGATGCAGCTTTCCAGGTATGTTGATAATATAATGTTGCAATCAATTTCACTTTTTCGGTTTCTAATTTCCCTTGTTACTGCATACATGTATGCTCCTCTATATGAGAAGTGCCATTTTATCAAGGCTTTTGGAATTTGGTTCTTGGAAAATGTTATGTTTTTGGTTACCAAATACGGTATATATATCTGACATATATACAGTGGGGAGAACAAGTATTTGATACACTGCCGATTTTGCAGGTTTTCCTACTTACAAAGCATGTAGAGGTCTGTAATTTTTATCATAGGTACACTTCAACTGTGAGAGACGGAATCTAAAACAAAAATCCAGAAAATCACATTGTATGATTTTTAAATAATTAATTTGCATTTTATTGCATGACATAAGTATTTGATCACCTACCAACCAGTAAGAATTCCGGCTCTCACAGACCTGTTAGTTTTTCTTTAAGAAGCCCTCCTGTTCTCCACTCATTACCTGTATTAACTGCACCTGTTTGAACTCGTTACCTGTATAAAAGACACCTGTCCACACACTCAATCAAACAGATTCCAACCTCTCCACAATGGCCAAGACCAGAGAGCTGTGTAAGGACATCAGGGATAAAATTGTAGACCTGCACAAGGCTGGGATGGGCTACAGGACAATAGGCAAGCAGCTTGGTGAGAAGGAAACAACTGTTGGCGCAATTATTAGAAAATGGAAGAAGTTCAAGATGACGGTCAATCACCCTCGGTCTGGGGCTCCATGCAAGATTTCACCTCGTGGGGCATCAATGATCATGAGGAATGTGAGGGATCAGCCCAGAACTACACGGCAGGACCTGGTCAATGACCTGAAGAGAGCTGGGACCACAGTCTCAAAGAAAACCATTAGTAACACACTACGCCGTCATGGATTAAAATCCTGCAGCGCACGCAAGGTCCCCCTGCTTAAGCCAGTGCATGTCCAGGCCCGTCTGAAGTTTGCCAATGACCATCTGGATGATCCAGAGGAGGAATGGGAGAAGGTCATGTGGTCTGATGAGACAAAAATAGAGCTTTTTGGTCTAAACTCCACTCGCCGTGTTTGGAGGAAGAAGAAGTATGAGTACAACCCCAAGAACACCATCCCAACCGTGAAGCATGGAGGTGGAAACATCATTCTTTGGGGATGCTTTTCTGCAAAGGGGACAGGACGACTGCACCGTATTGAGGGGAGGATGGATGGGGCCATGTATCGCGAGATCTTGGCCATCAACCTCCTTCCCTCAGTAAGAGCATTGAAGATGGGTCGTGGCTGGGTCTTCCAGCATGACAACGACACGAAGCACACAGCCATGGCAACTAAGGAGTGGCTCCGTAAGAAGCATCTCAAGGTCCTGGAGTGGCCTAGCCAGTCTCCAGACCTGAACCCAATAGAAAATCTTTGGAGGGAGCTGAAAGTCCGTATTGCCCAGCGACAGCCCCGAAACCTGAAGGATCTGGAGAAGATCTGTAGGGAGGAGTGGGCCAAAATCTCTGCTGCAGTGTGTGCAAACCTAGTCAAGAACTACAGGAAACGTATGATCTCTGTAATTGCAAACAAAGGTTTCTGTACCAAATATTAAGTTCTGCTTTTCTGATGTATCAAATACTTATGTCATGCAATAAAATGCAAATTAATTACTTAAAAATCATACAATGTGATTTTCTGGATTTTTGTTTTAGATTCCGTCTCTCATAGTTGAAGTGTACCTATGATAAAAATTACAGACCTCTACATGCTTTGTAAGTAGGAAAACCTGCAAAATCGGCAATGTATCAAATACTTGTTCTCCCCACTGTATATGTAATCTCTTATTACCTGTCCATCTCAATAAACCTGGGCGTACCTGGAACTACCACCACTCTCGTTGACGGAGAGTCAGAGAATGCATTCGGCATCATGGCTGCAAGGATGAGGATTCTTGATGGACGCACAGACTCAGTTCTTTGAAGAGTTTTAATCTTGTTAATACAATGAAACCTGATTCTGAGACGTCTCAGTGTGCAGTAATTGAGATTAGATTGAACTACACCACAAGTAGAAGACAGCCTGTAAAGTCTGTGGCACACAGCTATTATATACAGTGTCACACTTGATGTTCAAATACAATGCATTGTTCAAATAGAATGCATTGAAACACCTTGTATTGAGATGAAGAAATTAAAATAGTTTTTTCAGCACACAAATAAACCTTTATTCTTGCTTCTGAAAGTAAACCACGATACATAAGTGTCTGCTGAGAACAGACATGTAAAGAAGTGTCTAACACAAACGCATACAAGAAGTCCTGCTACGACCTCTGCAGACCCACCATACAGGCAAAAGGACAATATAGAAACAAGGTGGAATCCTATTACACTGACTCCGACAATCGAAGCATGTGGCAGGGGCTACAGTCCATTTCGGATTACAAAGGAAGACCTAGCCGTGATCTGCCCAACGATGCTTCCTCTACCTGACGAATTCAATGCATTTTATGCATGCTTCGACAAAACAACACTGAGCCATGCATGAGGCCCCCTCCTTGTCCCAGAGGACTGGGTGATCTTGCTCTCCGACTTGAGTAAGGCTTTTAATCTGGTCAACACTCGCAAGGCCACAGTGCCGGACCGTATTCCAGGTCGCGTTCTCAGAGCATGCGCAGACCCACTGGCAGGCATCTTCAAAGTAATTTTCAACCTCTCCTTGTCTCAGTCTGTAATCCCCACATCTCAAGCTGACCACCATCATTCCTGTTCAGAAGAATTCTAAGGCTATCTGCCACAATGACTACCGCCCTGTAGCACTCACATCTGTTATTATTCAAGGAGCGTGACACTAACCTGGATGCTTATAAGAAATTCCACTACAAACTCAGATGAGCCATCAAACAGGCAAAGCGTCAATACAGGACCAAGATCGAATCCTACTATGCCGGCTCTGAAGCTCGACAGATGTGGCAGGGCTTGAAAACTAGCATGGATTACAAAGGGAAAACAGACAAGATAAATGCCTTCAATGCTCATTTCGAGGCAAGCATCACTGAACCATGAATGAGAGCACCAGCTGTCCGGACAACTGTGTGATCTCGCTCAAGAACCCCGTGCCAACGTAACCTGCCTAAATTACTATTGTACCTTAGCACTCACATCTATAGCCATGAAATGCTTTGAAATGCTGGTCATGGCTCACATCAACACCATCATCCCAGACACACTGAATCCACTCCAATTCGTCTACAACCCCAACAGATCCACAGATAACGCAATCTCTATTGCACTCCACACTGCCCGCACCCACCTGGACAAAAGGAATATTTATGTAAGAATGCTGTTCATTGACTACAGGGCAGCATTCAACAACAAAGTCCCCTCCAGATCTTCACCAAGCTCAGGGCCCTGGGACTGAACACCTCCCTCTGCAACTGGATCCTGGACTTCCTGAAGGGCCGCCCCCAGGTAGTGAGGGTAGGCAACAACACATCGTCCACGCTGACCATCAACACCGGGGCCCCTCAAGGGTGTGTGCTTAGTCCCCTCCTGTACTCCTGTTCACCCATGACTGCGTGGTCACGCAGAATTCCGACACCATCATCAAGTTTGCTGACAACACGACGGTGGTGGGACTGATCACCGACGATGATGAGGCGTCGGTGATCGGTCCCAGTACAGTCGTGGGGGCCAGGTCATCTGATGCAGCACTTCATCACTCTCCTTCTTGGTCAAATATCCCGTATACAGCCTGAAGGTGTGTTGGGTCATTATCCTGTTGAAAAGCAAATGATAGTCCCACTAAGCGCAAACCAGGTGGGATGGCGTATCGCTGCTGAATGCTGTGGTAGCCATGCTGTTTAAGTGTGCCTTGAATTCTAAATAAATCACAGTGTCACCAGCAAAGCACCCCCACACCGTCACACCTCCTACTCCATGCTTCATGGTGGGAACCACACATGCAGAGATCATCCGTTCACCTACTCTGCATTTTACAAAGACACGACGGTTGGAACCAAAAAATTCACATTTGGACTCATCAGACCAAAGGACAGATTTCCACCGGTCTAATGTCCATTGCTTGTGTTTCTTGGCCCAAGCAAGTCTCTTCTTATTGGTGTCCTTTAGTAGTGGTTACTTTGCAGCGATTTAACCATGAAGGCCTAATTCATATATTCTCCTCTGAAAATTTGATGTTGAGATGTATCTGTTACTTGAACTCTGTGAAGCATTTATTTGGGCTGCAATTTCTGAGGATGGTAACTGTAATGAACTTATTCTCTGCAGCAGAGGTAACTTTGGGTCTTCCTTTCCTGTGTAGTCCTCATGTTACATCATAGTGCTTGATGGGTTTTGAGACTGCACTTGAAGAAACTTTCAAAGTTCTTGAAATGTTCTGTATTGATTGACCTTCATGTCTTAAAGTAAGGATGGACTGTCGTTTCTCTTTGCTTATTTGAGCTGTTCATGCAATAATATTGACTTGGTCTTTTACCAAATAGGATTATCTTCTGTATACCAACAATACCTTGTCACAACAGAACTGATTGGCTCAAAAGCATTAAGAAGGAAAGGAATTGCACATATTAACTTTGAATAAGGCACACCTGTTCATTGAAATGCATTCCAGGTGACAACCTCATGAAGCTGGTTGAGAGAATGCCAAGAGTGTGCAAAGCTCTTATCATGGCAAAGGGTTACTACTTTGAAGAATCTCAGATTTAAAATATATATTTTGGTTTGTTTAACACTTTTTTGGTTACTACGTGATTCCATATGTGTTATTTCATAGTTTTGATGTCTTCAATATTATTCTACAATGTAGAATAAGGAAAAACCCTGAAATGAGTAGGTGTGTCCAAACATTTGACTGGTACTGTATGTATTACCATTAGTATTTTACCATAAGTATTTATATATTCCTGCTACCTGTCATTTTTCAGCCCTGTTTATATGTATATTCTACTACCAGTCACTTTTTATGTATAAACCTTCAACCACTCCAGTACCACTGCACATTAAATAGGGTACTGGCACACTGACCTGAATATACTTGCATTCTCATGTTTCTTCAACTTATATAATGTGTTTTTTTATTCTATTTTGTATTTTATCTATATTAATATTATCACTGCAGTGTTGGGAAAGAATTTCACCGTACTGTTTTACACCTGTTGTATCCTGTGCACGTGGCAAATAAACTTTGCTGTCTGTCAGTTGGTGTGTTAACTTGCGTTAGTTCTTGACGTCGTGGTTATGTTCTCTCAGTATTAAGCGTGCTCGGTATCACCTTCTATGGTTTAGTAGCTCTGGTGTGTCAGGGAATAGTATTGTGTCTATTCTCAGTCTATGTTTAGTATTGTGTGTATTCGGTTGGGACACAGTCATAGTACCCCTAACTTTGGGACTCTCTGATGGGGGGGGGGTCTTTCCTCCCTGGGCTAGGGAGGGAAAATAGCCTTGACAGGTGCAGCAGCAAGGCAGTCTACGCAGGGACAAGCCTTCTCTACTGCTCATACTTTCAAATTAGAACCTTACTCATTAGAAATGACACGCTTTTCCAGTGAGGTCCCCTACATACAGTACCAGTCAAAAGTTTGCACAGACCTACTCATTCAAGGGTTTTTCTTTATATGTACTATTTTCTACATTGTAGAATAATAGTGAAGACATGCACTATGAAATAACACACAAGGAATCATGTAGTAACCAAAAAAGTGTTAAACAAATCAAAATATATTTTATATTCTTCAAAGTAGTGTTGTGGAAAAATTACACTCGAAGTCAATCTTAAATGAATCATTGTTATTTGTCAGCGCGCTGGAGAGGTTCCAACCAACTCAATGCACCACAGTACACATGTCAATCAGGAGCTCCTCCTGGGAAGACCCAGTAGTTGTCTTTTATACGGCTATACACAGACAAGTTATATTTGCATGATTTAGCATAATTAATGAATCATTACAGTTTTGTTTCATTCATGTGACCGACCAATACTGTTTCATTACATGTGACAGACCAATAACAAGGCTTCTCCTCTCTAAGCTGAGACCTTGAAACTGAGATATCTTTCGTTCGTTCTCAAAACAAGGTCTGGGCGTACTGCCAAATTGCATCTACTGATAGTGAGGATTTGTACAGTCAGCCACTTGCATGAACACAGAAATTGGTTTCTAGAACAGCATATAAATAGAACATAGCAATTAGTTATAAAGAAAAGCACAAACATTCAAATTCCCATTACAGTAGCCACCCTTTGCCTTGATGACAACTTTGCACACTCTTGACATTCTCTCAACCAGTTTTACCTGGAATGCTTTTCCAACAGTCTTGAAGGAGTTCCCACATATGCTGAGCACTTGTTGGCTGCTTTTCCTTCACTCCGCGGTCCTTCTCATCCCAAACCATCTCAATTGGGTTAAGGTCGGGTGATCATTGGGGACTATCATTTGTTTTTCAACAGGACAATGACCCAAAACACACCTCCTGGCTGTGTAAGGGCTATTTAACCAAGGAGAGTGATGGAGTGCTGCATCAGATGACCTGGTTTCCACAACTACCTGACCTCAACCCAATTGAGATGGTTTGGGATGAGTCTCAAGAGGAGCTACTTTGAAAAACAGTGCTGCTGTTTGCTAAACATTGGGAGTTGTTGAGAATTTTTTGTCTATTGGTTCTACAGACAGATTGGTCTTCTCTTTTCAGCAGTAGGTATTTTCTTTCAAACTGTACGTTTTTCCCTCGATTGTATTTTGAAATTTGAAAAAGGCAAACAGACAGCTGCAAGCAACCATAGAAATATAATCCATAGATGGCAGTTCCGATTCAAGTCAGGACTGGCAGCCATTGCTAGTGTACCCATGAGTTTAATAGTCAAATTGCCAGGGTAAGAGGTTCTAAAACCCTTCTATGGCCACAAAGCAACAAGCTGTATATTTGGCACCCATGCTGCCCAAATTGCGGCCTTCCCAACTGTAGGCAACTGGTATCTGCTAAAATAAAAGAAACACTTGAGTAAATGAGGGATACAAATAATATGATATACATTGCCTTGCAAAAGTATTCATCCCCCTTGGCATTTTTCCTATTTTGTTGCATTACAACCTGTAATTTAAATGGATTTTTATTTGGATTTCTTGTAATGGACAAACACAAAATAGTCCAAATTGGTGAAGTGAAATGAAAAAAATAACTTGTTTCAAAAAATTCTAAAAAATAAAAATGGAAAAGTGGTGCGTGCATATGTATTCACCCCCTTTTTATGAAGCCCCTAAATAAGATCTAGTGCAACCAATTACTTTCAGAAGTCCCATAATTTATTAAATAAAGTCCACCTGTGTGCAATCTAAGTGTCACATGATCTGTCACATGATCTCAGTAAATATACACCTGTTCTGAAAGGCCCCAGAGTCTGCAACACCACTAAGCAAGTGGCACCACCAAGCAAGTAGCACCATGAAGACCAAGGAGCTCTCCAAACAGGTCAGGGACAAAGCTGTGGAGAAGTACAGATCAGGGTTGGGTTATAAAAAAAGATCAGAAACTTTGAACATCCCACGGAGCACCATTAAATCCATGATAAAAAAATTGAAAGAACATGGCACCACAACAAACCTACCAAGAGAGGGCCGCCCACCAAAACTCATAGACCACTTTAAGCCAAACACCCCACAGAGCTGGGCTTTATGGAAGAGTGGCCAGAAAAAAGCAATTGCTTAAAGAAAGAAATAAGCAAACACGTTTGGTCTTCACCAAAAGGCATGTGGGAGACTCCGAAAAACATATGGAAGAAGGTTCTCTGGTTAGATAAGACTAAAATTTAGCTTTTTGGCCATCAAGGAAAACGCTATGTCTGGCGTAAACCCAACACCTTTCATCACCCCTAGAACACCATCCCCACAGTGAAGAATGGTGGTGACAGCATCATGCTGTGGGGATGTTTTTCATTGGCAGGGACTGGGAAACTGGTCAAAATTGAAGGAATGATGGATGCCGCTAAACACAGGGAAATTCTTGAGGGAAACCTGTTTCAGTCTTCCAGAGATTTGAGACTGGGATGGAGGTTCACCTTCCAGCAGGACAATGACCCTAAGCATACTGCTAAAGCAACACTTGAATGGTTTAAGGGGAAACATTTCAATGTCTTGGAATGGCCTAGTCAAAGCCCAGACCTCAATCCAATTGAGAATATGTGGTATGACTAAGATTGCTGTACACCAGAAGAACCCATCCAACTTGAAGGAGCTGGAGCAGTTTTGCCTTGAAGAATGGGCAAAAATCCCAGTGACTAGATGTGTCAAGCTTATAGAGACATACCCCATGAGACTTGCAGCTGTAATCACTGCAAAAGGTGGCTCTACAAAGTATTGTCCTGGCATGATTTAGGTCTACTTGTAGAATTTATGCCAAGGTGCATTGAAGCTGTTCTGGCAGCTTGTAGTGGCCAAACACCCTTTTAAGAAACTATGTCGGTGTTTCCTTTATTTTTTATTTATTTAACGAAGCAAGTCAATGAAGAACAAATTCTAATTTACAATGATGGCCTACCCCTGCCAAACCCTAACCCGGACGACGCTGGGCAAATTGTGTGCCGCTCTATGGGACTCCCAATCACAGCCGGTTGTGATACAGGGTGGAATCGAACTGGGTCTGTAGTGATGTCTCTAGTACTGAGATGCAGTGCCTTATGCTCTCTGGTGTATTTTCAACATTGAGAGTGGGCTCCTGTGGTTGGATAAAAAATGAAATAAATAAATAAAACAATTATTCTTTCTTTTTTTCCCCCTATTGGGCTCCCTATAGGCTTGGGCCCAGCCCCTGACTCACACAATTGACTAGCCACATTTATTTATGATGCAGTTTTTTTTAATCAGTTACCCTATCAACGCAGGTCCCCCCACTTACCCATTTGTGCACCCTACCTCCTCTCCTTCCCCCATCTAAAGATTAGCAGAGCGGCAGCAGCAGGTTGCCTACAGTCATTGAGAGCGGGCTCCTGAATACTCCTGTGGTTGGCTCTGGACCAGGATCTCTTTGTACTTTGCTCTGTTCCTCTTTACCTCGATCCTGACTAGTTTCCCAGTCCATGCCGCTGAAAAACATCATCACAGCATGATGCTGCCACCACCCTGCTTCACCATAGGGATGGTGCCAGGTTTCCTCCAGATGTGGCGCTTGGCATTCAGGCCAAAGAGTACAATCTTGGTTTCATCAGACCAGAGAATCTTATTTCTCATGGTCTGAGAGTCCTTTAGGTGGCTTTTGGCAAACCCCAAGTGGGCTGTCAGGTGCATTTTAATGAGGAGTGGCTTCTGTCTCACCAATCTTCCATAAAGGCCTGATTGGTGGAGTGCTGAAGAGATGGTTGTCCTTCTGGAAAAATCTCCCATCTCAACAAAGGAACTCTGGAGCTTTGTCATCGGATTCTTGGTCACCTCCCTGACCAAGGACCCTCTCCCCCGATTGCTCAGTTTGGCCTGGCGGCCAGCTCTAGGAAGAGTCTTGGTGGTTCCAAACTTCTTCCATTTAAAAATAATGGAGGCCACTGTGTTCTTGGGGACCTTCAATGCTGCAGAAATGTTTTGCTACCCTTCCCCAGATCTGTGCATCGACACAATCCTGTCTCGGAGCTCTACGGACAATTCCTTCGACCTCATGTCTTGGTTTTTGCTCTGACATGCACTGTCAACTGTGGAACCTTTATATAGACAGGTGTGTGCTTTTCCAAGTCATGGGGCTCCCGAGTAGCGGTCTAAGGCACTGCATCTCAGGGCTAGAGGCGTCACTACAGACCCTGGTTCGAGTCCAGGCTGAATCACAACCGGCCGTGATTGGGAGGCGGCGCACAATTGGCCCAGCGTCATCCAGGTTTGGCCGGGGTAGGCGGCGCACAATTGGCCCAGCGTCGTCCAGGTTTGGCCGTGGTAGTCCTCTACGTAACAAGAAGGACAGTAGTAGTTACCTTGACAGATACAGATGAAGTGACTTCCTGGCAAGACGGCAGTGAGGTGGCCTCCTGTGGCTGTTCTTTAGTACAGATGGGTGTGTCTTCCTCAGAAACAGACGATACAGAAACATCTGTAGTTCACAAAAGATAATGAGTTGCATCATATATTTGACATATTTGGGCTTAGTACAGGTCAAATACTGTAGCAATACTATATGCTTTTAAACAATTTCATTCTGAAAGGCTTTTCAATATACATATGCTGAAGTCATTTTAATGTTTTTCACAATTTTTTACAAAATCCCAACTTTAACACTGGAAGTATGATAGTTAATGACAATCTTAAAATGTCAATGTGCCCTGTGTAGAATTTCTTACATTTAATTAAACCAAACAGATATTTTTTTCTGCAGCACTGGCACACTTTGATATTGTACTAAATATAGTACATGGACTTGAATTTAAATAATCTCTCTGATCAAACGAGTGTCTTTATGATGTTTCCATTCTAGCAGGTCGAGGACTCCATTTATATCATACTGGAACTAGTAGCCAGTTTTTACACCTAGCCTGAAAGACAACCGCATGTAAATTCACTCTTGAACATCTTTAACGGAATATTGAAGTAAAAAATGTAAAAGTAGCGAGACCTTTTCTATATCGCATCTTTTGGGGTGTACTTCAAAAAGTATTCACACCCCTTGACTTAAAAAAAAATAATTGTGTTAGAGCATGAATTTAAATAGATTATATTGAAATAGATTATATTGTGTCACTGGCTTACACACAATACCCCATAATGTCAAAGTGGAATTAGGTTTTTAGACATTTTTACAAATGAATTACAAATTAAAAGCTGAAATGTCTTGAGTCAATAAGTAGTCAACCCTTTTGTTATGGAAAGCCTAAATCATGTTCAGGTGTAGAAATGTCACAGTCATAGTCAGGAACAGTAGCCAATTTGTCATCTTAAGAATTTTGCTCATTTACATTTTACATCAATCCATATTGCCGTATAGTAAGTGGTAACTAAGTGCTCATTTGGCATTGTAGGGTGGTGTGGTGGCTTTTTGTTTTAAAGTGAAATAGAGCTCACCAGAACTTTTTCCCAAGACCTGATTGTGGCTACACTTACTGGCAGTTGGCCAGACATACACACTGGGTCAAGACACTCACCACATACATAAATGAGTTATGACTGTCGGAGAGTTGCTAACGCAGAAAAGTTGTTAGTTTTTTTTCAAATATAACATCAATTTATATTTTAAAGTTGAAACAGTTAGATTATTTTTGACAGATTATGCTCAATGGGCTCAATCCCTAATGTGATGATGTCACTAAAAGGAGCATATGCATTTTATGGCTTTCCAGGTGGTTTTGTGAGGGGAAGGAGCTGGAGAACTGCCCTGACATTCAGATCATCAACAACGGCGAGTTGCACTCTCTGATCATTGCCGAGGCATTCGAGGAAGACACAGGGCGGTACTCTTGCTTTGCTTCCAACTTCTATGGCACAGACTCGACATCTGCAGAAATCTACATCGAAGGTGACCATTGAGTTTTGACCTTCAAGTCAAGTGACCCATCTAGAGTGCATCGACACATAAAGATGTAATGCTGATGTAATTCATTTGTATCTCTTCTGGTTCAAATGTTTCATTTTCAATGAAAACATTAATATAGACAATCATACTAAGATCATCCGTACTGTTGAGCTCTACAACACTCTCTTTTATGTGTTTTACAGGTGCCTCCTCTACAGATTCGGAGGGGGAACAACATTTTGAACATGTAGCACAGTGAGTACACGACTCTTCCTCTACTCAAAATAGAATTGGAAAACATTTAATTGCGGCAGTGAAAGCAAGATTCAAATACTTCAATTCTGCAATGTAAGAGGCCTCACTGTAAGCACATATAGTGCCTTCAGAAGGTATTCATACCCCTTGACTTTTTCCACATTTTGTTGTGTAACAGCTTAAATTTTAAATTGATTAAATTGAGATTTTTTTTGTAACTGGCCTACACACACACAATAGCCCATAATGTCAAAGGGAAATTGTGTTTTTCGAAATTATTACAAATTATTATTATTATTTATTTTTTGGGGTGGATCAGCGTGGATATTGCAAATAGATTTTGGCTTCTATCAATGTTATTGTCTGAATGATCCAATACCCCATATATTTTTATTTTATTTTTGATAAATACATATATTATTTTTTAAATATATATAATTTTTTTTTTTTTTATATATTTTCCTTTATTATTTTCCCCTAACCATACCACCCCTCACCTAATGAGAGTACATCAATGGACAACAACGCTTAGGCTTCTACTTCCAGCTTATACATACTATATACATTTTTACGGACACATTATATTTTACATTAGTTACCTTTTGTTTATTTTTAGTCCCACCCTTCAGCTCCCCTCAACCCCTCCCACCTACAGTGCATTCGGAAAGTATTCAGACCCCTTCCCTTTTTCCACATTTTGTTACCTTACATCCTTTTCCTAAAATGTATTAAATAAAACATTTTCTTCATCATTCTACACACAATACCCCATAATGACAAAGTGAAAACATATTTACATGAGTTTTCAGACCCTTTGCTATGAGACTCAAAATTGAGCTCAAGGTGAATCCTGTTTCCATTGATCATCCTTGAGATGTTTTTACAACTTCATTGGAGTCCACCTGTGGTAAATTCAATTGATTGGACATGATTTGGAAAGGTACACACCTGTCGATATAAGGTCTCACAGTTGACAGTGCATGTCAGAGCAAAAACCATGAGGTCGAAAGAATTGTCCGTAGAGCTCCGAGACAGGATTGCGTCGAGGCACAGATCTGGGGAAGGGTACCAAAAAATTTCTGCAGCATTGAAGGTCTGCAAGAACACAGTGGCCTCCATTCTTAAATGGAATAAGTTTGGAACCACCAAGACTCTACCTAGAGCTGACCGCCTGGCCGAACTGAACAATCGGGGGAGAAGGGCCAAGAACCCGATGGTCACTCTGACTTTGATCTAGAGTTCCTCTGTGGAGATGGGAGAACATTCCAGAAGGACAACCATCTCTGCAGCACTCCACCAATCAGGCCTTTATGGTGGAGTGGCCAGACAGAAGCCACTCCTCAGTAAAAGGCACATGACATTCTTCTTGGAGTTTGCCAAAAGGCACCGAAAGACTCTAAGACCAACAATATTCTCTGGTCTGATGAAACCAAGATTGAACTCTTTGGACTGAATGCCAAGCGTCACGTCTGGAGAAAACCAGGCAACATCCCTATGGTGAATCATGGTGGTGGCAGCATCATGCTGTGGGGATGTTTTTCAGCGGCAGGGTCTGGGAGACTAGTCAGGATCAAGGCATAGATGAACGGAGCAAAGTACAGAGAGATCCTTGATGAAAACCTGCTTCATAGCGCTCAGGACTTCAGACTGGGGCAAATGTTCATCTTCCAACAGGACAACGACCCTAAACACAAAGCCAAGACAACGCAGGAGTGGTTTCGGGACAAGTTTCTGAATGTCCTTGAGTAGCAGAGCCAGAGCCCTGACCTGAACCCGATCGAACATCTTTGGAGAGACCTGAAAATAGTTGTGCAGCAATGCTCCCCATCCAACCTGACAGAGCTTGAGAGGATCTGCAGAGAAGAATGGAATAAACTCCCTAAATACAGGTGTGGCAAGCTTGTAGCGTCATACCCAAGAAGACTCAAGGCTGTAATCGCTGCCAAAGGTGCTTCAACAAAGTACTTAGTAAAGGGTCTGAATACTTATGTAAATGTATTGTGTGTAGATTGATTTAAAAAAAATTGAACAAGGTTGTAACTTGACAAAATGTCGAAAAAGTCAAAGGGTCTGAATACTTTCCGAAGGCACTGTATATAACATTCTATTGGTTGCAAGAATTTTGTATAATAATTGAAATTGAAAAACTCTGTTTTGAATCACGGCATCATTTTGTGTATCAGTTCATAAAGCATGTGCCATAGAATTGGTACATCGAAAATCTCTTCCCAACTATTTTGCAATCTGGATGGCACAGCTGTCAATTTTTGGCTGCATAAATGAAACTGGTATACATTTTTATTTATCACAATTTTCTTTAACCAATTTTGGTCTTTAATGCTGGGCCAACAGACAAGTTCCTTACTTTGGTGACACAGGGAGACAGGACGGACAGCTGATCATCCTCGCAGTGGCAGACCACGTGTAACAACACCTGCACAGGATCGGTACATCCGAGCATCACACTTGCGGGACAGGTACAGGATGGCAACAACAACTTCCCGAGTTGCACCAGGAACGCACAATCCATCAGACTGTCCGCAATAAGCTGAGAGAGGCTGGACTGAGGGCTTGTAGGCCTGTTGTAAGGCAGGTCCTCACCAGACATCACCGGCAACAACCTTGCCTATGGGCACAAACCCACCGTCGCTGGACCAGACAGGACTGGCAAAAAGTGCTCTTCACTGACAAGTCGCGGTTTTGTCTCACCAGGGGTGATGGTCGGATTCGCGTTTATTGTCGAAGGAATGAGCGTTACTGTAACGGTCCTGACCTGTTTTATGTTGTTTTTGTATGTGTTTATGGTCAGGGCGTGTGTTTTGGGTGGGCAGTCTATGTTTTGTATTTCTAGGTTGGGTTTTGTGTTCGGCCTGGTATGATTCTCAATTAGAGACAGGTGTGTATCGTTTGTCTCTAATTGAGAGTCATACTAAGGCAGCCAGGGTTTCACTGGGGTTTTGTGGGTGTTTGTTCCTGTGTCCACACATGGACGGTTGAAGGTTAGTCACGTTTGTTGTTTTGTAGTTTTGTAGTGTCTTGTTTGCTGTTTTCATTAAAAGATGGCTTATTTCCCTCAATCCGCATCTTGGTCCTATCCATGCTCCTCCTCGTCTAAGGGGGAGAACAACAATGACTGCCTTTACAGAAACACCCACCACAACAGGACCAAGCGGATTGAGGAGAGAGAAAAGGAACTAAGGCACTGGACACAGGAGGAATGGTCTTGGGAGATCATGGACGGAAAGGGACCCTGGGGAAGGGTTGGAGAGAATCGCCGCTCTCGGGAGGAGAGGAAGGCAGCCACAGCCCAGGAGCGCTGGTATGAGGAGGCAGCACATAGGAGAGGCTGGAAGCCCGAGAGGCTCACCCAAAAATTTCTTGGGGGGGGGGCTAAAGGGGAGTGTGGCGAAGCCGGGTTGGATACCTGAGCCAACTCCCCGGGCTTGCCGTGGAGTAAGAGGGCGTCGTACTGGTCAGACACCGTGTTATGCGGTAAAGCGCACGGTGTCCCCAGTACGCGTGCTTAGCCCAGTGCGGGCTATTCCACCTTGCCGCACTGGGAGGGCTAGGTTGGGCATCGAGCCGAGTGCCATGAAGCCGGCCCAACGTATCTGGTCTCCAGTACGTCTCCTCGGGCCGGCGTACATGGCACCAGCCTTACAGGTGGTGTCCCCGGTTCGCCTGCATAGGTCAGTGCGGGCTATTCCACCTCGCCGCACTGGCAGGGCTACGGGGACCATTCAACCTGGTAGGGTTGGGGAGGCTCGGTGCTCAAGAGCACGTGTCCTCCTTCACGGTCCGGTATATCCGGCGCCACCTTCCCACCCCAGCTCAGTACCACCAGTGCCTACACCACGCACCAGGCTTCCAGTGCATCTCCAGAGCCCTGTTCCTCTTCCACGCACTCTCCCTATGGTGCGTGTCTCCAGCCCGGTACCTCCAGTTCCGGTACCACGCACCAGGCCTAGAGTGCGCCACGAGAGTCCAGTGTGCCCAGTTCCTGTTCCCCGCACTCGCCCTGAGGTGCGTGCCCTCAGCCCGGTACCTCCAGTTCCGGTACCACGCACCAGGCCTATAGTGCGTCTCAGCCGGCCAGAGTCTGCCGTCTGCCTAGCGCCAGAGCCGTCCTGCCATGACCAGCCAGAGCCGTCCTGCCATGACCAGCCAGAGCCGTCCTGCCATGACCAGCCAGAGCCGTCCTGCCATGACCAGCCAGAGCCGTCCTGCCATGACCAGCCAGAGCCGTCCTGCCATGACCAGCCAGAGCCGTCCTGCCATGACCAGCCAGAGCCGTCCTGCCATGACCTGCCAGAGCCGTCCTGCCATGACCTGCCAGAGCCGTCCTGCCATGACCTGCCAGAGCCGTCCTGCCATGACCTGCCAGAGCCGTCCTGCTATGACCTGCCAGAGCCGTCCAGCCAGGACCTGCCAGAGCCGTCCAGCCAGGACCTGCCGGAGTCCCTCAGCCAGGACCTGCCGCCCCTTATCCCGGTGCTGCCCCTTATCCCGGTGCTGCCCCTTATCCCGGTGCTGCCCCTTGTCCCGGTGCTGCCCCTTGTCCCGGTGCTGCCCCTTGTCCCGGTGCTGCCCCTTGTCCCGGTGCTGCCCCTTGTCCCGGTGCTGCCCCTTGTCCCGGTGCTGCCCCTTCTCCCGGTGCTGGCCGCTCATTTAGGGGATGTTAGTTTTAGGGTGGTCATTGGGAGGGGAAGACAGAAACGGGGAGTGACTATGGTGGTGTGGGGACAGCGTCCAGAGCCTGAGCCACCACCGTGGTCAACTGCCCACCCAGACCCTCCCCTGGACTTTGTGCTGGTGCGCCCGGCGTTCGCACCTTGAGGGGGGGGTTCTGTAACGGTCCTGACCTGTTTTATGTTGTTTTTGTATGTGTTTATGGTCAGGGCGTGTGTTTTGGGTGGGCAGTCTATGTTTTGTATTTCTAGGTTGGGTTTTGTGTTCGGCCTGGTATGATTCTCAATTAGAGACAGGTGTGTATCGTTTGTCTCTAATTGAGAGTCATACTAAGGCAGCCAGGGTTTCACTGGGGTTTTGTGGGTGTTTGTTCCTGTGTCCACACATGGACGGTTGAAGGTTAGTCACGTTTGTTGTTTTGTAGTTTTGTAGTGTCTTGTTTGCTGTTTTCATTAAAAGATGGCTTATTTCCCTCAATCCGCATCTTGGTCCTATCCATGCTCCTCCTCGTCTAAGGGGGAGAACAACAATGACTGCCTTTACAGTTACACTGAGCCCTGTACTCTGGAGCGGGATTGATTTGGAGGTGGAGGGTCCGTCATGGTCTGGGGCGGTGTGTCACAACATCATCGGACTGAGCTTGTTGTCATTGTAGGCAATCTCAACGCTGTGCATTACAGGGAAGACATCCTCCTTCCTCATGTGGTACCCTTCCTGCAGGCTCATCCTGACATGACCCTCCAGCATGACAATGCCACCAGCCATACTGCTCATTCTGTGCGTGATTTCCTGCAAGACAGGAATGTCAGTGTTCTGCCATTGCCAGCGAAGAGCCCGGGTCTCAATCCCATTGAGCACATCTGGGACCTGCTGGATCGGAGGGTGAGGGCTAGGGCCATTCCCCCCAGAAATCTCCGGGAACTTGCAGGTGCCTTGGTGGAAGAGTGGGGTAACATCTCACAGCAAGAACTGGAAAATCTGGTGCAGTCCATGAGGAGGAGATGCACTGCAGTACTTAATGCAGCTGGTGGCCACACCAGATACTGACTTTTACTTTTGTTAGTAACATGTCTGTGGAACTTGTTCAGTTTATATCTCATTTGTTGAATCTTGTTATGTTCATACAAATATTTACACATAAATGCAGTTGACCATGAGAGGACTCTTCTTTGTTTGCTGAGTGTGTGAAATAAAAGAAATCTATAATAATTCAAATGTTTTTTTTATCAATTAGTATATATGAGTTTAACCATAATATTTGTTGTAATATTTTTTCTGTCTTTTCTGGTGGATTAAACTGAAATTGCAACCAACTTTATATGGTTTATTTAAAAAATAGTGATATTTTGGAGATCATTTAATTTTCAAATAACCGAAAGTGAGAGGTTGGTATCTGATTAAAGGGGAAAAGGACATTCTTGAACAAGGGGTGAGCCATTTTTGCTAATCTGCTAGAGAACTAGTTTGGATTTAAGTATAGTTTCTGTATGACTGAAGGCTTTAGTGAGAGGTCTTGATGTTCCAAATAAAATGGAATATCTTTTGCTCATATAATTTAAAAAACAAGTTGTTAGTTGTAGGCAGGGCCATAAGCAAATAGGTAAACTGGGATAAGACTACAACGTTAATACGGGTGATTTTTCCACAAATAGACAGGTATTTTCCTTTCCATGGTGGCAAGATCTTGTCTAGTTTTGCTAACTTTCTATTAAAATGTATTGTAGTGAGATCATTTCTTTCTTTCGGGATATGAATACCGTGTATGTCCACTTCACCGTCAGACCATTTTATTGGTAAACTACACGGTAATGTAAAATATAATAAAAATTGTGATCCAATACGTAATATAGTACACTAATCATAATTTGGTTGTAATCCAGAGAGGTCCAAAAAATTATCTAGATCCTCTATTTAAAAGAAAACATTAATCATTAGCGTACAATGACTCCTTTGTTTTTAAACCCTGGATTTCTAGCCCTTTGATATTATTGTTGGATCTGATTTTAATAGGTAACATTTCGACGGACATAATAAATAGATATGCCGATAGTGGCCTTTTTTTTTTAAATGAAAAGCTGAAATGTCTTGAGTCAATAAGCCCTTTGTTTTGGCAAGCCTAAATAATTTCAGGTCTAAAAATGTGCTTAACAAGTCACATAATATGTTGCATGGACTCACTCTGTGTGCAATAATAGTCACTTGGACTCACTCTGTGTGCAATAATAGTGTTTAACGTGATTTCTGAATGACTACCTCAACTCTGTACCCCAACACATACAATTATCTGTAAATTCCCTTAGTCGAGGAGTGAATCTCAAACATACACTGCTCAAAAAAATAAAGGGAACACTTAAACAACACAATGTAACTCCAAGTCAATCACACTTCTGTGAAATCAAACTGTCCACTTAGGAAGCAACACTGATTGACAATAAATTTCACATGCTGTTGTGCAAATGGAATAGACAACAGCTGGAAATTATAGGCAATTAGCAAGACACCCCCAATAAAGGAGTGGTTCTGCAGGTGGTGACCACAGACCACTTCTCAGTTCCTATACTTCCTGGCTGATGTTTTGGTCACTTTTGAATGCTGGCGGTGCTTTCACTCTAGTGGTAGCATGAGACGGAGTCTACAACCCACACAAGTGGCTCAGGTAGTGCAGCTCATCCAGGATGGCACATCAATGCGAGCTGTGGCAAGAAGGTTTGCTGTGTCTGTCAGCGTAGTGTCCAGAGCATGGAGGCGCTACCAGGAGACAGGCCAGTACATCAGGAGACGTGGAGGAGGCCGTAGGAGGGCAACAACCCAGCAGCAGGACCGCTACCTCCGCCTTTGTACATATTGGTAGATGGGTAAAAGAAAAGCAGACCGTGGCTATCTATTTCAGCATAGTGAAGTTATTAATTACACTTTGGATGGTGTGTAAATACACCCAGTCACTATGAAGATACAGGTGTCCTTCCTAACTCAGTTGGAGGAGAGGAAGGAAACCGCTCAGGGATTTCACCATGAGGCCAATAGTGACTTTACAAGAGTTAAAGAGTTTAATGGCTGTGATAGGAGAAAACTGAAGATGGATCAACAACATTGTAGTTACTCTACAATACTAACCTATTGACAAAGAGAAAAGATGGAAGCCTGTACAGAATACAAATATTCCAAAACATGCATCCTGTTTGCAACAAGGCACTAAAGTAAAACTGCAAGAAACCTGGCAGAGCAATTCACTTTTTGTCCTGAATACAAAGTGTTATGTTTGGGACAAATCCAATACAACACATTACTAAGTACCATTCTCCATATTTTCAAGCATAGTGGTGGCTGCATCATGTTATTGGTATGTTGTAATCGTTGAGGACTGGGGAGTTTTTCAGGGTAAAAAATAAACGGAATGTAGCTAAGCACAGGCAAAACCCTAGAAGAGAACCTGGTTCAAAAACATTTTTGTATTGTTTTTATTTAACCTTTATTTGACTAGGCAAGTCAGTTAAGAACAAATACTTATTTACAATGACGGCCTACCCCGGCCAAACCCTAACCCGGATGATGCTGGGCCAATTGTGCGCCACCCTTTGGGACTCCCAATCACGGCCGGTTATGATACAGCCTGGAATCGAACCAGGGTCTGTAGTGACGCCTCTAGCACTGAGATGCAGTGCCTTAGACCGTTGCACCACTCAGGAGCTCACGAGTGTTCCTGAGTGGCCGAGTTACAGTTTTGATTTAAATCTACTTGAAAATCTATGGCAAGACCTGAAAATGGCAATGATCAACAACCAATTTGACAGAGCTTGAAGAATTTTAAAAATAATAATGGCCAATGTTGCACAATGCGGGTGTGGAAAGCTCTTACAGACTTACCCAGAAAGAATCACCGATGTAATTGTTGCTTCTAGAAAGAATCACCGCTGTAGTTGTTGCTTCTAGTATTGACTCAGGGTTGTGATGAATGCTTATATAAATGAGTTATTTCTTTAATTTTCTAAACATTTCTAAAAACATGTTTTCACTTTGTCATTATGTGTAATTTATTTGGAATCAAGGCTGTAACACAACAAAATGTGGAGTAAGTCATGGGGTATGAATACTTTCTGAAGGCACTGTATGTAACTTCAACACTGTAAAAAATAATTATAGCCCAGTTTGACCTGGTTAGTTACAATGTATCCTGTTTCCCCTGTAAACCTAAAGGCTGCAGAGGACCTCAGATCAACCGACTGCTCCATCTTTACATTCAGTGGTCTGTGCTGTGTCTGTTTCTGAGGAAGGCACACCCATCTGTACTAAAGAACAGCCACAGGAGGCCACCTCACTGCCGTCTTGCCAGGTAGTCACTTCATCTGTACCTGTCAAGGTAACTACTACTGTCCTTCCTGTTACGGAGGTGACAGCAACACTCACCCAGGTGACGTTTACATTGTCCCCTGCCCAGGAGACGTCAGCACCGTCACCTGTCCAGTTAGTCTGCACTCTAGATCTTCCACCTGTGGACAGAGTGTCAGTACTGGCGCAGGAGGTGTCAACACCGTCCCTGTCAACACCGTCGCCTGTCCCAGTGACGTCCACAGCATTACAGACAAAGACAGTCACTACCACGGCACTACCGCTGACCCAGGTGGCTTCCTCTACACTGCCTGCCCAGGTGGCTCCCATACAGACGACTCTATCTGAGGTAATATTCTGCTGAAAACCCTCTGGCTGCTGAATATACTGCAAACATATACAGTGGGGAGAACAAGTATTTGATACACTGCCGATTTTGCAGGTTTTCCTACTTACAAAGCATGTAGAGGTCTGTAATTTTTATCATAGGTACACTTCAACTATGAGAGACGGAATCTAAAACAAAAATCCAGAAAATCACATTGTATGATTTTTAAGTAATTAATTTGCATTTTATTGCATGACATAAGTATTTGATACATCAGAAAAGCAGAACTTAATATTTGGTACAGAAACCTTTGTTTGCAATTACAGAGATCATACGTTTCCTGTAGTTCTTGACTAGGTTTGCACACACTGCAGCAGGGATTTTGGCCCACTCCTCCCTACAGATCTTCTCCAGATCCTTCAGGTTTCGGGGCTGTCGCTGGGCAATACGGACTTTCAGCTCCCTCCAAAGATTTTCTATTGGGTTCAGGTCTGGAGACTGGCTAGGCCACTCCAGGACCTTGAGATGCTTCTTACGGAGCCACTCCTTAGTTGCCATGGCTGTGTGCTTCGTGTCGTTGTCATGCTGGAAGACCCAGCCACGACCCATCTTCAATGCTCTTACTGAGGGAAGGAGGTTGTTGGCCAAGATCTCGCGATACATGGCCCCATCCATCCTCCCCTCAATACGGTGCAGTCGTCCTGTCCCCTTTGCAGAAAAGCATCCCCAAAGAATGATGTTTCCACCTCCATGCTTCACGGTTGGGATGGTGTTCTTGGGGTTGTACTCATACTTCTTCTTCCTCCAAACACGGCGAGTGGAGTTAGACCAAAAAGCTCTATTTTTGTCTCATCAGACCACATGACCTTCTCCCATTCCTCCTCTGGATCATCCAGATGGTCATTGGCAAACTTCAGACAGGCCTGGACATGCACTGGCTTAAGCAGGGGGACCTTGCGTGCGCTGCAGGATTTTAATCCATGACGGCGTAGTGTGTTACTAATGGTTTTCTTTGAGACTGTGGTCCCAGCTCTCTTCAGGTCATTGACCAGGTCCTGCCGTGTAGTTCTGGGCTGATCCCTCACCTTCCTCATGATCATTGATGCCCCACGAGGTGAAATCTTGCATGGAGCCCCAGACCGAGGGTGATTGACCGTCATCTTGAACTTCTTCCATTTTCTAATAATTGCGCCAACAGTTGTTTCCTTCTCACCAAGCTGCTTGCCTATTGTCCTGTAGCCCATCCCAGCCTTGTGCAGGTCTACAATTTTATCCCTGATGTCCTTACACAGCTCTCTGGTCTTGGCCATTGTGGAGAGGTTGGAATCTGTTTGATTGTGTGTGGACAGGTGTCTTTTATACAGGTAACGAGTTCAAACAGGTGCAGTTAATACAGGTAATGAGTGGAGAACAGGAGGGCTTCTTAAAGAAAAACTAACAGGTCTGTGAGAGCCGGAATTCTTACTGGTTGGTAGGTGATCAAATACTTATGTCATGCAATAAAATGCAAATTAATTATTTAAAAATCATACAATGTGATTTTCTGGATTTTTGTTTTAGATTCCGTCTCTCACAGTTGAAGTGTACCTATGATAAAAATTACAGACCTCTACATGCTTTGTAAGTAGGAAAACCTGCAAAATCGGCAGTGTATCAAATACTTGTTCTCCCCACTGTAAATGGAAATTCCAGATATCTGAAATTTGTCTAACTTTCCTTTCTACTCAGCTATCTTTATTCAAGTACTTAACAATAATGTGTATTTGTGTTTGGTTACTTAAATGATGCAATCCTTTTTTTTTTTTAGAACCTAAACGGTGACAGCTATAACCTAGGTCTAGACGCCTATCCTCAAGGTCTAGACGGGAGGCCGATCATCGCTGCCCCTGTTTTCACAAAGGTACCCTACTAATATTATCCATACTATTAATAATTAGAAGATACAGTATGTACAATGTCAACTTCACCATCAAGCAAAAAAAGATGATATTATCTTATATACAGTGCCTTCAGAAACTATTCATAACCCTTGACTTATTCCATATTTTGTTGTGTTAGAGACTGAATTCGAAATTCATTAAATATATGTATTTTCTCACTCATCTACACACAATACCCGACAATTACAAAGGGAAAACATGTTTTCAGACATTTACTTTGTAGCAGCACCTTTGGCAGTGATTACATCCGTGAGTCTTTCTGGGTAAGTCTCTATGAGATTTCCACACCTGGATTGTACAATATTTGCATATAATAATTGTTTTCAAAAAATCGAATCAAATTTTATTGGTCACATACACATATTTAGAAGATGTAATTGCGGGTGTAGCTAAATGCTTGTGTTCCTAGCTCCAACAGTACAGTAGTATCTAACAATTCACAACAATACACACAAATCTATAAGTAAAATAATGGAATTAAGATAAATATATATATAAGTATTAGATCGAGGAATGTCGGAGTGGCATTGACTAAAATACATAGAATAGAATACAGTATATACATATGGGATGAGTAAAGCAGTATGGAAACATTATTTAAACATGATTAAAGTGACTAGTGCTCCATTATTAAAGTAACCGTGTGGAAGCCGGCTAGTGATGGCTATTTAACAGCCTGATCGCCTTGAGATAGAAGCTGTTTTTCAGTCTCTCAGTCCCAGCTTTGATGCACCTGTACTGACCTCGCCTTCTGGATGGTAGAGGGGTGAACAGGCCATGGCTCGGTTGGTTGTTGTCTTTGATGATCTTTTTGGCCTTCCTGTGACATCGGGTGCTGTAGATGTCCTGGAGGGCAAGTAGTTTGCCCCCGGTGATGCATTGGGCAGACCGCACCTACCTCTGGAGACCCCTGCGGTTGCGGGCGGTGCAGTTGCCGTACCAGTTGGTGATACAGCCCGACAAGTTTGTGAGGGTTTTAGGGGCCAAGCCAAATTTCTTCAGCCTCCTGAGGTTGAAGAGGCGCTATTGCGCTATTGCGCCTTCTTCACCACACTGTCTGTGTGGGTGGACCATTTCAGATCGTCAGTGATGTGTACGGCGAGGAACTTGAAGCTTTCCACCTTCTCCACTTCTGTCCCGTCGATGTGGATATGGGAGTGCTCCCTCTGCTGTTTCCCGAAGTCCACAATCAGCTCCTTTGTTTTGTTGACGTTGAGTGAGAGGTTATTTTCCTGGCACCACACTCCCAGAGCCCTCACCTTCTCCCTGTAGACTGTCTCGTCATTGTTGGTAATCAGGCCTACTACTGTTGTGTCATCTGCAAACATGATGATTGAGTTGGCGACGTGGCCACGCAGTCATGGGTGACCAGGGAGTACAAGAGGGGGCTGAGCATGCACCCTTGTGGGGCCCCTGTGATCAGCTAAGTGGTGGTGTTGGACAGGGCGGGATCAAGACCCAGGGCCTCGAGCTTAATGATGAGCTTGGAGGGTAATATGGTGTTGAATGCTGAGCTATAGTCAATGAACAGCATTCTACATAGGTATTCCTCTTGTCCAGATGGGATGGTGCAGTGTGCAATGCGATGGCGATTGCATCGTCTGTGGATCTATTGGGTAAGCAAATTGAAGTGGGTCTAGGCTGTCAGGTAAGGTAGAAGTGATATGATCCTTAACAAGCCTCTCAAAGCACTTCATGATGACAGAAGTGAGTGCTACGAGGCGATAGTCATTTAGTTCAGTTACCTTTGCTTTCTTTGGTACAGGAACAATGGTGGACATCTTGAAGCAAGTGGGGACAGCAGACTGGAATAGGGAGAGATTGAATACTGTATGTCCGTAAACACTCCAGCCAGCTGGTCTGCGCATGCTCTGAGGACACGGCTAGGGATGCCGTCTGGGCTGGCAGCCTTGCGAGGGGTAACATGCTTCAATTACTTACTCACGTCGGCCACAGAAAAAAAGCTCTTCAAGCTTTGTCAAATTGGTTGTTGATCATTGCCAGACAACCATTTTCAGGTCTTGCCATAGATTTAAGTCGGCCCTCAGGAACAGTCACTGTCTTCTTGGTAAGCAACTCAAATGTAGATTTGGCCTTGTGTTTTAGGTTATTGTTCTGCTGAAAGGTGAATTCATCTCCGAGAGTCTGGTGGAAAGCAGACTGAACCAGGTTTTCCTCTAGGATTTTGCCTGTGCTTAACTTCATTACGTTTCTTTTTTATCCTGAAAAACTCCAGAGTCCTTAACGATTACAAGCATGCCAATAACATGATGCAGCAACCACTATGCTTCAAAATATAGAGAGAGGTATTCAGTAATGTGTTGTATTGGATTTGCCGCAAACATAACACTTTGTATTCAGGACAAAAAGTGAATGGTTTCCTACATTTTTTTGAAGTATTACTTTAGTGCCTTGTTGAGAACAGAATATAGCTAGGTAGTCATTCAAAAAGTAATGCACACAGAGTGAAACTTATTATCTGACTTGTTAAACAAATTTTTACTCCTGAACGTATTTAGGGTTGCCATAATAAAGGAGTTGAATACTTATTGATTCAATACATTTCAGCTTTTCAAATTTTATTAATTTGTAAAAAATTTGAAAAATATATTTCTACTTTAACATTATGGTGTTTTGTGTGTAGGCCAGTGACCAAAAATCTCAATTGAATCCTTTTTAAATTCAGGCTGTAACACAACAAAATGTGGAAAAAGTCAAGGGGTGCGAATATTTTCTGAAGGCACTGTAGTACATTTTAAAGGTTATGTACTTTAGAAATTGTACGTTTTGTGTGTGTGATGATGAACTGGATGGATGCCCACTCTACTTGGCCCGTCAGAGTCTGCAGGACCTTTTGGCGTCGGAGAGCCAGCTGGTGGTGCTAGAGTGCCGTGTTAAAGGGGTGCCCTCCCCCAAGGTGGACTGGTACAGAGAAGGAACCATCATAGAGGACTCCCCTGACTTCAGGATCCTGCAGAAGAGTAAGTCCAACTCCTTTACTCCTTTACTATGTTTCAGAATAATGTACATTCATCTTATGATATTTTCTGTGATGTACAGCAATTATCTTGTATTAGTTCAATAGTACATTTCCACTGATATGGAGCAATCTTTGAAATGATTCAATGTAAGCATTCTGAAAACTGTAACAGTATCTCAAATAAACTTTTAAAGAACCTAAAAAATAAAACTGAGCGCAAGTTTTTTAGAAGGCAACATGAGTAGCTCTATGATTTTAAACAATTATATATATATTAGCATTTTCTTATTTTTTAGAGCCTCGATCCATGGCTGAATCAGGTACGTATTATGCAAAGGAGAGACTGTCATGGTACAATTACTATAATTGTAAAATCTTAAGATGGAGCATATTTCTGCATGTATCAAAGTATTTGGTGTGGTGTGTTACTGAATAGTAAATTGTATTCGCAAAATATACCAGCATTAGATACAATACTACATTTTGAAAACACGACTGGTGCTTCCCTCAGAAAGTCAACGTCCTACTGTAGCCTAAGTGATATTTTCTATGAAACAGTGTACACCATTTCTCTTCCAAGGTGTTTACAGTATCTGTCTGGGGCTGTAGCTACTGTAACTCCTCTGAGTAACAGCCAGTTTGCTTCTCCTCCTAAAACTCAACCTTATAAGGACGCTTACAACCTGTGTCTGTTGAACTAACATGGTCACAGAGCCTTTCAGAGTGTCTGAAACACAGGGAAGCACTCGTGATTGGAAACATGTAGCTGCTGTGCCATTGGAAAAACTGCTCACTCACAGCATATCACAGGCAGCTGCTGGCACCTTAATTGGGGAGTACGGGACATTATTATAAGTCTTCCTCCCCTCAGCAGCCTCCTGTGCAGCATATGCATTATATGAATGCATATTAGTTCTCTGTGGCTTAGACAGCATATTGAGTAATAGCTATAAATAGAAATTCAGACATATTTTACAATGTACAGGCTTACTGCCTGTTTCTTTTTCACTGTGCATACTGTATACGAAAGGATAGGT
Organism: Salvelinus alpinus; assembly: GCF_045679555.1. Classification (NCBI taxonomy): domain Eukaryota; kingdom Metazoa; phylum Chordata; class Actinopteri; order Salmoniformes; family Salmonidae; genus Salvelinus; species Salvelinus alpinus. The sequence continues at coordinate 6,163,904 of NC_092117.1, forward strand.
TAGCTACATAGTACAGCTGCAATGCTGTTATAGTAACTTCTCTGCCCTTTAATCTATGAGTCATGTTGCCTGAACTTCAACAGTGACATTCAGCTGGTGCTACCCTCATCTCCTTAATTTTGTATTCCCTTTAGAGGAAATATGCACTTTGGTTATTGCTGAGGTCTTCCCTGAAGATTCTGGAACATTCACTTGCACTGCAAGCAACAAATATGGAACTGTATACAGTGTTGCTGCGCTAAGGGTGAAAGGTAACGTCACTGGCTTACAAACAAGGTTTAGACTTGACAGTTCTATTAGTAAGATTGTATTTGGAGACTATGTTTACAGTTTCTAGTGAAAATCTAATCACCCTTGAACAGTTAGCATCTAAAAAGGGATTACATTTTCCCATACATTTTCCCATTGATTTCCTATAAATGAAATGTTCACTGATCTTCACAACCTACCTCACATTTTCCAAGTGAAAGAAAAATTATAGAATAAAAAAAACAACAAAGAAGTTTTTTTTTTTTTTTTTTTCTTGGCACATCTAAATAAGTTAAGGAGCAAATATTTCCATACAAAATCCCACAACAATCCATCAGTTTGACATAGTTGTGGTTTTAATAGTGCTGAGCATTAACCGAAATGTTGGTTATTTTGACCGATGTTGGTTCAATTAATTGAATTCCATTTTGTTCAGGTTTTTTTCTGTGAGCTCACTGCACACATTGAGCAGTTTCTCTAGAGATAAATCAGATCAAATCAAAGTTTATTTGCCACGTTCGCCGAATACAACAGGTATTACAGTGAAATGCTTACTTACAGGCCCTAACCAACAGTGCAATTTTTAAGTAAAAAATAGGTATTAGGTGAACAATAGATAGGTAAAGAAATAAAAAACAACAGTAAAAAGACAGTGAAAAATAACAGTAGAGAGGCTATATACACTAGCGAAGCTATAACAGTAGCGAGGCTATATACAGGCACCGGTTAGTCGGGCTAATTGATGTAGTATATACATGTTGGTATGGATAAAGTGACTATGCATATATGATAAACAGAGAGTAGCAGCAGCATAAAAGGGGTTGGGGGGGGCACACAATGGAAATAGTCCAGGTAGCCATTTGATTACCTGTTCAGGAGTCTTATGGCTTGGGGGTAAAAGCTGTTGAGAAGCCTCTTTGTCCTAGACTTGGCGCTCCGGTACCGCTTGCCATGCGGTAGTAGATAGAACAGTCTATGACTGGGGTGGCTGGGATCTTTGCCAATTTTTAGGACCTTCCTCTGACACCGCCTGGTGTAGAGGTCCTGAATGACAGGCAGCTTAGCCCCAGTGATGTACTGGGCCGTACGCACTACCCTCTGTAGTGCCTTGCGGTCGGAGGCCGAGCAGTTGCCGTACCAGGCAGTGATGCAACCAGTCAGGATGCTCTCGATGTAGCAGCTGTAGAACCTTTTGAGGATCTGAGGACCCATGCCAAATCTTTTTAGTTTCCTGAGGGGGAATAGGCTATGTCGTGCCCTCTTCAAGACTGTCTTGGTATGTTTGGACCATTCTAGTTTGTTGGTGACACCAAGGAACTAGAAGCTCCCAACCTGCTCCACTACAGCCCCATCGATGAGAATGGGGGCGTGCTCGTTCCTCCTTTTCCTGTGGTCCACAATCATCTCCTTAGTCTTGGTTACATTGAGGGATAGGTTGTTGTCCTGGCACCACCCGGCCAAGACTCTGACCTCCTCGCTATAGGCTGTCTCGTCATTGTCGGTGATCAGGCCTACCACTGTTGTGTCGTCTGCAAACTTAATGATGGTGTTGGAGTCGTTCCCGGCCACGCAGTCGTGGGTGAACAGGGAGTACAGGAGGGGACTGAGCACGCACCCCGAGGGGCTCCAGTGTTGAGGATCAGCGTGGCAGATGTGTTGCTACCTACCCTCACCACCTGGGGGTGGCCCGTCAGGAAGTCCAGGATCCAGTTACAGAGGGAGGTGTTAGTCTCAGGATCATTAGCTTAGTGACGAGCTTTGAGGGTATTATGGTGTTGAACGCTGAGCTGTAGTCAATGAACAGCATTCTCATGTAGGTGTTCCTTTAGTCAAGGTGGGAAAGGACACTGTGGAATAGAGATTGCGTTATCTGTGGATCTGTTGGGGCGGTATGCCAATTGGAGTGGGTCTAGGGTTTCTGGAAGAATGGTGTTGATGTGAGCGATGACCAGCCTTTCAAAGCACTTCATGGCTACGGACCTGAGTGCCACGGGTCTGTAGTCATTTAGGCAGGTTGCCTTAGTGTTCTTGGGCACAGGGACTATGGTAGTCTGGTTGAAACATGTTGGTATTACAGACTCAATCAGGGACATGTTGAAAATGTCAGTGAAGACACCTGCCAGTTGGTCAGCACATGCCCGGAGCACACATCCTGGTAATCCGTCTGGCCCCTCGGCCTTGTGAATGTTGACCTTTTTAAAGGTCTTACTCACGTCGGCTACGGAGAGCGTGATCACACAGTTGTCCGGAACAGCTGATGCTCTCATGCATGCCTCAGTGTTGCTTTCCTCGAAGCGAGCATATATGTGATTTAGCTCGTCTGGTAGGCTCGTGTCACTGGGCAGCTCGCGGCTGTGCTTCCCTTTGTAGTCTGTAATAGTTTGCAAGCCCTACCACATAAGACGAGCGTCGGAGCCGGTGTAGTATGATTCAATCTTAGCCCTGTATTGGCGCTTTGCCTGTTTGATGGTTCATCTGTGGGCATAGCAAGATTTCTTATAAGCTTCCGGGTTAGAGTCCCGCACTTTGAAAGCGGCAGCTCTACCCTTTAGCTCAGTGCGGATGTTGCCTGTAATCCATGGCTTCTGGTTGGGGTATGTACATACAGTCACTGTGGGGACGATGTCCTCGATGCACTTATTGATAAAGCCAGTGACTGATGTGGTGTACTCCTCAATGCCATCCGAAGAATCCTGGAACATGTTCCAGTCTGTGATAGCAAAACAGTCCTGTAGTTTAGCATCTGCTTCATCTGACCACTTTTTTATAGACCGAGTCACTGGTGCTTCCTTCTTTAATTTTAGCTTGTAAGCAGGAATCAAGAGGATATAATTGTGGTCAGATTTACCAAATTGTGGTCAGATTTACCAAATGGAGGGCGAGGGAGAGCTTTGTACACGATCAAACCGAACTGTGCGATGTAGTAGGGAGTTGTAGTTTCCAATAGGCCAATATTATACATAGTTTACTGCAGAAAACGCGGTAATGAACTACAATGACCATATTCCATTGCGGGCCTACTTGTCCGGTCGGTGTGTTTCTTTTACGCCTGCTACAGTAGGTTAGTGTGGGGCAGACACAGAGAGAAGAGACCGAAGAATGGGAAGAGACAGAAGAATGCACGATTGAGTGGGATAGAGAGCAGTTGCTTCGCGAGGTATCTCTACCTGAAAATACATGATCTAATTGATTGATAGTTGGTATTCAGCGGTCATAAAAGTATGGTTTACTTTCAAGAACTTCTAAAATGGTGATATTGATAGGCAGCATAGGCAGCAGCTCTAAAGGAACGAGATGATGACTTGGAATGAAATAATAAAGCCATCAAATAAAACAAATGTAATGTACACAACAACTGAAATATTTGATTAAAGTAATGTGAATAAATGATTGTCAATAAGTGAAAAGCAGAAATGGGCAGTGACTACCATCACCGAACATTTATGAATTGTTTTATTCTGTGTTACAGCATTCAACCCACATAGGCATTTAATGTTCCAAAAAATTATCGTAACCGTGATTATTTCTTTATAATAGAACCGAAACCGAACTGACCTCAAAAGGCACAAATTGCTCAGCACTAGGTTTGAATGATTTGAGAACAACTTCCCCTGTCTCTGTAAGGTCCTTCAATTGGATTCTGAATGTCAAACAATGATTCGACCTCAGAGCCATCGATGATGTCTGGGATACATTTTTAGACAGGCATAGATCAGGGGAGGTTAAGAAATCGTTCGAAGACACTGAATATCCCTTTGAGTAGAGTCAAGTATGGTAATTCATCTGTGGATGGTGTATCATATCACCCAGACACTGCAAAGGTCTGACCATGGAAACTGGAAAATGGAAACTGCTCAGGGACATCACTATCAGGTTTAGGATTATTTTAAAACAGCCACATAATTCATTGGCTGAGCTGAGAGAAAACTGTGCAAGGATCAACAACATTGCGTTCACTCCACATTACTGGCCTGTATGAAAAAGTGAAAAGAAGACAACCGTTTAATAAAAATCCACTCCAAATGATCAATTCTGTTTGCAACAAGGCCGTTAAGTAATACTGCAAGACAACATGGGAAAGAAATGAAGTTTTTGGCCTAAATTAAAAACTTCAGGTTTGGGTCAAATCCAGTACAACACATTACAGAGTGAAAGCCTCTGTACTTTCAAGTATTGTGGTGGGTGTGCTTGTCACTGACAGGGACTGGGGAGTTTGTCAGGATCAGAAATAAGTAGAAAGGAGCAAAGCCCAGTTAAAAAGTAAGAGGAAGACCTGCATCAGTCTTCTGAAAACCTAACCCTGGAAAATAGTTTTATATTTCACCTGGACAATTACAATGTCTAAGACACACCAGAATGGCTTTTTTAAATAGGTGTTAAGTGTTCCTGAGTGGTCCAGTCTCAGTCCTGGGTCCTGACTTAAATCTGCTTGAAAATCAGAGACAAGGTTTCAATATTGCTGTCCATCAATGATTCCCAACTAAATTGACTGAGCTTCTGCAATTTTGACAAAAACAATGGATGAATGTTGCCCTAAGATTTGGTCGAATCTTATTCAAAATAATTCACAGGTGTAATTGCTGCCAAAGGTGCTTCCACCAAGTATTAACTCTGGGTTGTGAAGACATACAAAATAAGACATCTTCATTTAAATATATATATATATATTTTTTAAATGTTCTATAATTTTTTGTTCACTTTGAAAATGTCGAGTAGGTTATGTAGATCTGTAGGTGTTCATTTCAAGGCAGCAAAATGTGAAAACTGTGCAAGGGGTGTGAAGACTTTCACTAGGCACTGTACTTATCCTTCTCTCTGTACCTCATTAGGCAATGATAACACCAACAACAACCACGTGAAAACTCCACACAAGTCCACACAAGAGCCCTCTTCATTAGATCTCACTCCCCCCAGTCTAAAGCCTCAAGCTGAGGTTCCTGTGACCAACAGCATCAAGCCTCACTCCAACACCATCCGCCTGGATCCGCTCAGTTCCAGCGCGTTACGACTGGACCCTCTGAGCACCAGTACCCTCCGTCTAGATCCTCTGAGCTCCAGCATGTTGCGCCAGGACCCTGTCAGCATCAGCATGCCCAGCCTGGACCCACTAATCCTGGGCAGCAGCCCCAGGATAGGCACCCGTAGCTCCAGCACATCTTGTCTGGATCCACTCTACCTGAGCACCCCTCACCCAGACCTGTCTACCAGCAGGCTACGTCCTGAGCCCAAGAGCAGTGGCGAGGTGCCCAAGACTGACCATGAAGACTCCAGAGCCTTCTCAGTGTTATCAGACCCTGCCATTGGTCTGAGTCCTAAAGTGGAAGGGACTCCTTTCCATAAACCTGAGCCCCCTCCCCCCGTAAACCTCCCTGATCCCCCCACCTCCTCTTGCCTCAAGCCTGGGGTTCTGGTGAGCCACAATGGGCCCAGGTCCAGCTCCAGGGTAGGCCTCCGTGTGCACTTTAAACTGCCTGAGAATGAGACAGACAACGAGAGTGAAACATCCGATAGCCATTCATATGAAGATATGTCACAGTTGGCCAATAAGGAACCACCTCCAGTCCTGGCCAAGCCCAAACTGTGAGTATTCTAATTAGAGGTTCACAGCAAAGCTTTGATTCATTTTTTTGCTTGACATTGTCAAATAACTCAAGCATAGATTGGTGACTTTTTTTCTAATTTGTCACACAGAAACTAGAGGCCATGAGTAAGTTGTTCAGCAAGAATAGCACCTATTGTCTATAGGTGATGCTGTTATAAGCAGTCTCACTTAAAACCTCATTATCCGCCGCCCTGTTTGATATAGAGACTTGAAAATGTGTATATAGATGTTTTTCCTCATGCTGAACAAATGTGCCTCTAGGACCCATAAGGCCCATCAGGATAGATTATCCTCCATCTTAGAAATATTGGAAAACCTTTGAAACACTTATTCTCATGAACCATACGTCCAAATACCACCAAATTCGGTATGTAGGCCCATGGTACAACTCTTAACTTAGTTTGAGAAAAGCTAGGGTTAAGAGATGGCTGAGTTATTGATAAATCAGAAAGTCAGATTGTACATACCCATTTAAATCCTTTCTAAATCCACTTCACAATGCCCTATCAACTTGAAATGTTTTAGGGTCATGATGAACCATGATGAACCATTTTAAAGGTGCAATATGCAGAAATCGCTCCATTTCCTGGTTGCTAAAATTCTAATAGTTCCCCTAAATTAAGATTACAAAACAAGTGTAGAGAATCATTGTACCATCTAAACCAATTTGAAATATATTTTTAATAACCAAAAATTGTGTATTTTCAGCTGTTTGAAGCTGGTGTACAAACCCAAAAGTAAAAGATGCAGAAACAAAACCTAAGAACGGGAAGCATAGCAATAGTGCACATAGAACAGATCTACCACTTCCTAGACTTGCGGTCAATGAGAATGACAGATTTAAAACCCACATTTCTATGTGAATTTGGTTGGTTTGCCCAAAACGTTACATATTGCAGTTTTAAGTTTGGCATTGATATCTTAAAAAATAAGGAAACTATTAACAATTCACTTTTTTGACACTAATGCTTAAAATAATCGTAAAAAAATCTTATTCTCACGGACTAAAAGTCTTATTCGATCAAAATGTGGTCTTTGAGCTCATCACAATAGTACTTAAAGAGTGAGAAAAGAATGTTGATGCATTCAAACATGGTCACACTATACGCTAATATGCTAAAACATCTGTTTTGGGGAGATGCTGTGTTATCACATGCAGATTTGCCTTTCGTAGGATACCTGGAGGCATTAATATCTGTTGGGTGATTGGTTGAGGCTTCTAGGTTGCGTAACGTCACTCCGAGCCCTTACCTAAACACAAAACATGGCGTACAGTTTCTCTCGCCTCGGATCTTAAACCAGTAGTGACCACTAACTTCAATGACAGTAAACCTCAAATTAAAAGGTTAATCTAACATACCTCGCCCCAATAACATTGTCGCCAAGGAAAGCTTTTTAGCTAGTTACAGTGTTTGAGTAATCTCAGTCGTTTTCTTGTAAAACTGCTCAGCTAGCTATCGGAATGCCAATTTGCGACGCTAACTAGCTAACGCGTTAGATTTCATACTAGAGCAATAACTATTCTTCAAGAGGATTTTGTCTCGTGCAAATTAATGTCACGTTTAAATTATGCAGACAAACAATGTGAAATATTGTGATTAGTATATCTGTATGTTCACTTATTGTTGCCCTATTATATGATCTGAACTTAGTGAAGGTGGATCTATTATTCGGTGAAATTAGAAACTGGAAGTCCTGCAACTTGCGCAGTCAGCGTAATTCAGCTGTGAGGGTGTATTGAAGTATTTTGGAAGGCTAATGTGGGGTGTACCAACTGAGATTTAAATCAACATGGTAATTCTTTCACTGATTGCACATAAAGGAAGATAGTTCCTACATAATAGAGTGCTTGATTTGTTATCCAGCTGATCTTGTGTCCTTTCTGTCATCCGATGAACCCCATGCATTGCTGCTCGCAGCTATATTTCTTAAGTATTTTTCAATTTATTTTGTAGAACTTAACTTAAGACAAATCCTAACTTAAGACGAGTCCCAAGATCTCAGAGTGACAGCCTCACATGATATGGAGACAACTGTTAAATATCAAGTCAGATAACAAACTATTAGTTTTATCACCATTTTCCCCCTAAATTTGCACCGACAGTTGATTTTATAAAGAAAACGCTTTATTCTGAAAGTAATTCTAAAAAGTGTTTGGTTTCGGGATGTATTTTTGCATTTACGGTCCTTGTTTTGAAGTGTAGCAAGCCGCTTGAGTTGTGTGGGCTGTATTTAGAACAGTAAACATTAGAGGTGGGAGGGTCTCCTCTTGAGCTCCCTATCTGACCTGCTGTATTCCAGTTTTCATTTGTCAACTGAATACATATCTGTGCTTAGCTATGTGGAGATTAAAACTACAAAAAACTGAGGATGGTCATTTCTTAATGTAAGTGCAATTTTATGCTTTTGTGCATGCTAGAAATCTTTGCACACTGGCATTGTGTCTGTCATTTTTTTGTCTGAAGAAAAAAGTATGTCTGCCACTAAGATGAAGTGTTTTGCATAGTGTTAATAATTGTTATTGATTCGGTTATTGATAGGTTATTGTCTCCTTTCCACTTTATGTTATCAAAGTGACTGATATTGAATGTAAAACAAATGTAAAAAATGCTCGGATAATGTTGCAATGCAATAAGGTTGCAATGAAAGGTTTTCTTATAGCAATCATGATACAGCACATTACTGACATTTCCAGTCAGAGTGTGTTTAGAGTCTGGATGCTCCTATACCTTAAAAGGGCAGACTATTTCCCCTACCAGCCCCCTGAAAGGCACATTGTGGTCATTACTTTTTAGGGAACTGTGTTAAGAGTATTTGTAGTTATTTGGTGACGAACACATTAAGACTTTTGAACAAACATATGATTTTTATTATAGCCTGGTCTCAGGTCTGTTTATACTGTCTTGGAAACTTCTGTGGTTTGGCATGACAATGACCATAGGAGTTGGCAAGACAGCACGAACCGATCTGGGACCAGGCTAGTTTTATTATACTCTGAGTATACCAAACATTAGGAACACCTTCCTAATATTTAGTTGCATCCCCCTTTTGCCCTCAGAACAACCTCAATTTGTTGGAGCATGGACTCTACAAGGTGTCGAAAGCGTTCCGCAGGGATGCTGGCCCATGTTGACTCCAATGCTTCCCACAGTCGTGTCAAGCCACAGTTGTGTCAAGTTGGCTGGATGTCCTTTGGGTGGTGGATCATTCTTGATACACATGGGAAACGGTTGAGTGTGAAAAATCCAGCATCGCTGCAGTTCTTGACACAAACCGCCTGGCACCTACTACCATACCTCGTTGAAAGGCACTTAAATCTTTTGTCTTTCCCATTCACCCTCTAAATGGCACACATACATAATCCATTTCTCAAATGGTCTCAAGGCTTAAAAATCCTTCTTTAACCCGTCTCCTCCGCTTTATCTACACTGATTGAAGTGGATTTAACAAGTGACATCAATAAGGGATCATAGCTTTCCCCTGGATTCACCTGTCTATGTCATGGAAAGAAAAAAGTTGTGTATACTCAGTATGTAAAGTGTTCATGTTTTTAACATCTTCCATCTCTGTTTTCTCAGAGACCCTGTCCAGCTGCAGCTTCTACACAACCAGGTGCTTATGGAGCAGCAGCAGACTGACACTGAGCCAACCGGAGCCACCCAGAGCCAAGAGGAGGCATCTGCCTGGCCAGCCTGGAAGCAACCCGAGCCCCAGCCCCAGCACCAGCTCCAGCACCAGCAAAGCCTACCCCGTTCATCTACCCCCATGCCACTGCAGTCCACCCACCCCGCACCCATACTGACCATAGCCCCAACACCCTTACTCAACTTCACCCCTGTGACAACACTGAACACTACCCCTGCACCCCAGCTAAACACTAGTGCACCTGCACCCCTGCTTAACATTGCCTCTGCACCACTACTGAACCCATACGCAACCCAATCCTATTTTCTTTCTTCTTCTTCACCCCTGCTAAACACAAGCCCTGTACCACCAATAAACACTACTTCTGCACTGCTACTGAACACAGCCCCTCCTGCACCCATTATGGGTACCCTACCATCCCCTCTTCAACTGAAGACAGCTTCGTCTTGTATGAGCTCCCCTTCGTCTGCCCCTCTGCTGAGCACTGTTCCTGCACCCCACCTGCATACCAGCCCTGCATCCTCACCCTATATGACCCTGCAAAACACCACCCATTCTTCCCAGCTGAACTTAGCCCCCTTATCCCTGCCTAAATCTATTCACGTACCCCAGTTTAACACACCTCTCATACCTCATCTGAATACAGCCCCCATAGCATCTCTCAGCTCCATCCCTGCAGCTTTCAACAGGGCCCCTACAACCATGCAGAACACCTCCCCCTCCCCCCTTCTCAGAACAACTCATGCCTCCCTCCTCAACCTGGCTCCCACTTCACAGAGCTTCAACTATGCTAGGCCAAAAGAGTTTATCACTGCCCAGACTCCCCTCTCTCCAGTCAGGAGTCCCTCCCCTACAGAGTCCCCAGTTCCGTTGCTCCACGAGCTGGCTGCCGAGCTCAACTCCTCCAACCCCAACCTGTTCTCTCCACAACCCAGAGTCTTCCCCACCAGAGTCCTCAAGTCACCCACTAGCCCCCCTTCCTTCATGTCCTCCCCCACCTCACCCTCCATTTTGCCTGCTGCCTACCTCAACTCTGTGTTCACCCTGCCACAGCAGTCACCCCCACAGGCAGCGTCCCCGACCTCCAGCACCTCCACCCCCAGCCCCATCCAGAACCATGTGGCCTTCCTCAGCTCTGTCCTGCCCTCTCTACACACCACACAAGCCACCAACTCGATGGGCCTGCCCAGGAGTGCTCATGGGTAAGACCCTATGATTCCTGAATTCCCAGAAACATTCCCAAAGTTCCCAGGTTTTTCTATAAATCCTTGTTGGAGGATTCCTGGAACTGGGAGGGAATAAGCAGGGGTGGAATCCTTCAACTCGGAATCCTGCAACCGGGATTTTGGAAAACTCTGGGAACTTTGGACCTCTTAGACCTCTTACCTTACACTTCAATTCATCATATTACAGTTTTGTATATTGTAAAATACATTTTTTGCTAATACATTTGCTTTGATCCACAGGCCACCTCAAGGCATGCAGAAGAAGTTGCCTACAAGCACTCGTCCTATGTCAGATGTTGACATCCGTAGCAGCCAACAAACCCTCCTCCAGGATATGGAGAAAAATCTTAGGTTCAATGAAGATTTTATGCGTGGTCATGTACAACAGGTATCGGATATATCCCTTCAAATGTACTGTTATTCCCTAAGGCATAGTCCTTCCATTATAGGGCGGCAGGTAGCCTAGTGGTTAGAGCTTTGGACTAGTAACCGAAAGGTTGCAAGATCGAATCCCCGAGCTGACAAGGTAAAAATCTGTCGTTCTGCCCCTGAACAAGGCAGTTAACTCACCGTTCCTAGGCCGTCATTGAAAAATAAGAATTTGTTCTTAACTGACTTGCCTAGTTACATAAAGTTAAAATAAATAGATTGGGCTAATGACTGAATATGCAACTAAATGAACGAGTACTTGGTTGATGTAGTAATATGGCTTGGAGTGGAACCAACAAAGGAACAGAGTGATCTCAAACAAAATAAAGTATTATTCTTCTACAAATTCTTTTCAACCCAACACATTCCTTCAAAACATGTCCAAAACAACAAAGTGGAGACGCCGTGGCGCATTCTCACTTTCTTCCAATTTGCTATTCTGACATTCGTACTACCGTTCTATTTTGTTCTCCTTTTTACATCGCAAGTGGAGTAAAGTGATACGACGTGGACGCGGTTAGAAAATGCATTCCTCTAAAAACCCAGAGAGATCAGCAGTGCGTCAACGATCATTCCTTTTCCCAATCATTCATTTTCCATATTCATTCATCAAGTACGTCTACCATGTAACAACATGCAGATCACATCAATCACAAATGAGTGGTGGTAATGTGTGTGTCCATTAGTGTGTTTGTGTTCATCTCATCATCCCTATCTTCTCATAGAAGCAGACTACTTATGAGGGGAAAACAGCGAGCAGAACCCTCGGACCAAACATTCCTGCCACTGTCTTTAACTATGACGAGGTACAGCGAACATCTCTCCCTCCCAAACATTCTTTTGCTCAGAACGTTTGGTAACACATTACATTAAGTTGCTCTTAATGTGCAGAAAGACTGTATTTACACCAGTAACAACATTAGACTAACATGTTGATACAGTGCATTCGGAAAGTATTCTTGACCCCTTGACTTTTCCCAAATTTTGTGACGTTACAGCCTTATTCTAAAATGTATTAAATTGTGTTTTTTTCCTCATCAATCTACACACTATACTCCATAATGTCAATGCAAAAATAGTTTTTTAGAAATGTTTGCAAATGTATTAAAAATTTTAAATGGAAATATCACATTTACCTAAGTAGTCAGACCCTTTATTCAGTACCTTTGGCAGCGATTATGCTGTTCGATTCTTCTTGGGAATAAGGATACAAGCTTGGCACACCTGTATTTGGGGAGTTTCTTCTATTCTTCTTTGCAGATTCTCTCAATCTCTCTCAGGTTGGATGGGGAGCGTTGCTGCACAGCTATTTTCAAGTCTCCAGTGATGTTTGATCGGGTTCAAGTCCGGGCTCTGGCTGTGCCACTCAAGGACATTCAGAGACGTGTCCCGAAGCCACTCCTGCATTGTCTTGACTGTGTGCTTAGGGTCGTTGTCCTGTTGGAAGGTGAACCTTCGCCCCCAGTCTGAGGTCCTGAACGCTCTGGAGCAGGTTTTCATCAAGGATCTGATCTCTCTGTACTTTGCTCCGTTCATCTAGTCTCCCAGTCCCTCCCGCTGAAAAACATCCCCACAGCACGATGCTGCCACCACCATATTTTCCAACTCCAAGCGGGCTGTCATGTGCCTTTTACTGAGGAGTGGCTTTTGTCTTGCCACTCTACCATAAAGGCCTGATTGGTGGAGTGCTGCAGAGATGGTTGTCCTTCTGGAAGGTTCTCCCATCTCCACAGCGGAACATTGGAGCTCTGTCAGTGACCATCAGGTTCTTGGTCACCTCCCTGACCTAGGCCCTTCTCCCCCGATTGCTCAGTTTGACCGGGCGGCCAGCTCTAGGAAGAGTCTTGGTGGTTCCAAACTTCTTCCATTCAAGAATAATGAAGGCCACTTCTTGGGGACCTTAAACGCTGCAGAGATTTTTTGGTACCCTCCCCCAGATCTGTCCCTCGACACAATCCTGTCTCGGAGCTCTACGGACAATTCCTTCAACCTCATGGCTGGGTTTTGAATTTACCACAGATGAACGCCAATCAAGTTGTAGAAACATCTCAAGGATGATCAATGGAAACAGGACGCACCTGAGCTCAATTTCGGGTCTCATAGCAAACGGTCTGAATATTTATGTAAATAAGGTATTTCCGGTATTTATTTTTAATACATTTGCTAAAATAAAAAATGTGCTTTGTCATCATGAGGTATTGTGTGTAGATTGATATTTATATTTATTTATATTTATTTAGAATAAGGCTGTAACACAACAAAATGAGGAAAAAGTGAAGGGGTCTGAATACTTTCTGAATACACTGTACATAGTACCTCAGTAATTGCTTAATGGAATTTAACTGTTTTTTGTAATTACACAAGAGGAATCGGGACTATTCCTTATTCCACTTGCGTAATAACTAAAACCACTCAGGCCCATTACAATTACAAAGCGATAAAAAATATGACGTATTGTGAGTGTAGTAATTACAGCGTTACTATACAGGTATAACAGCAACGTAATATAAAGTGTTAGTGAATGTTCAAAACCGTTTTTAAGTAGTATGTATGGATGTATACTCATATATCCAAACACTGTAGTTAATTCATCATCCTAATCAGGCCCTTTTAAAGTATGTGTTAACTAATATCCATAGCATGAATAATCCAAACAATTTCCAAACTGAAGGTCTACATATTGACCACACTCATGTAATGTAATGCCCCAAATAGGCTGAGGTATATGACATTCTAAGATTTGAGCAACCTTCAACGTTTCTTGCATATGAAATGTGCATAAAAAAACTTTCCTTTCAAATGTTACATTTCAACTGATGCCATGGATCCCATCTGTTGTTCCTCTGGAAAGTAACTGTGTTGTAATGTTGTCATAATTTCACTACATTTCAAACACCACTAACATTACCACTAACATTACCACTACCGTTATCTTCTCCGTTCCATTACCTTAGGTCCTCAGGAGAAAAATAAATGACCCAGTGTTTGCAATTATGAAAAAAAAGTTGACGTATCAAGATAGAAATCTACGTATCAACAACAAACAAACAAATGTACAATTTGAATTGTTGGAATGATGTGTTCTTTGATTATTTTGCCAGGAAAGCTTAGCTTTATATCTCAGTCCACATGTGTTCTCTGTTCTCTGTTTCACCCTCAACTTCTGTTGTATTTTGTGTAGTAGGATCAGTCAAATGCCAAGGGAGAGTGATAAGAGGAATACCACTGCATGATAACATTTAAGGTTTAAAGCTGCACTCCTCAATCTTTTTTTTTCTGCCCACAGTGAGCCCAGAACATTTGTCTTTGTAAACTGAGGGCTGGTAAATGTAACTGCCACGTTTGAATCAAAATGCTACTTTTTGAATCAAAATAGATTGAGGAGTACATCTTTAACCATGGTTGGGTGTCAATTCCGTTTAATTCCACTGAAATTCTAATGTTCTTCATTACTTTTCAATTAGGATTATTCGAATTGGATTGAGTTCAACCCTGCCTTTAACACAATATCCCGATTGATTAGTGGCGATATTGTGCTCTGGGTCTGATTCCTCTGGCAATCTACTCAAGTAAATACTCACCCAAACAGTTTCTGAAATGTCTTTTTAGGAGTACAAAGTGTCCAACTTTGAGCAGAGGCTGTTGAGTGAGATCGAGTTCCGTCTGGAGCGCACCCCAGTCGAGGAGTCGGATGACGAGGTACAACACGATGAGAGCCCGACGGGGAAGTGCGTCGCGCCCATATTCGACAGGAAGCTGAGGAACTTCAGGGCCATGGAGGGTGTGCCTATGACGTTCTCCTGTAAAGTGGTGGGGATCCCCGTACCGAAGGTGAGACAGCACGTCTATGGTCTCTAAATATGTTTTCACCCAGACTGTTTTTCTTTAGCAGAGGTTTTCATCCGAAGTACCTTACAGTACAGTGAGGTCAAAGGTTCGTAGTATGTGATCCCATCAGAAATTGAACCCACTACCTTAGGGTTGCTCGATCAACACTCTTACCGACTGAGCCACACAGGACCACACAGACTGTCAATGTTTTATTTGCCAATGGCAGGCACATAAAAAAGGTTGGATCATATTTGGGGGCCGCCCGGGATCTGGACGTATACTCAACGTTTGTTAGAAATCTCCCTCTCTCTTCAACACCATTTCAGGTTTACTGGTTCAAGGATGGCAAGCAGATCTTGAGGAAAAATGATCATTATAAGAAGATAAGAGAGGGGGACGGAACCTGTGTCCTACACATAGAGGTCACCAATAACGACGATGATGGCAACTACACTGTCATGGCAGCTAACCCCCAGGTAACCTAACCACCTGTGATTGTTTTAATCCCCTTTCTTACCCCTTCACGAAATCTAATTTGTTAATTAATGAATGAATGCTCACCAGGGACGAATCAGCTGCTCTGGTCATTTGATCATCCAAACGGGTCCTCTCCGAAACCGAATGACACCTATGATTCACTCTCAGAGGTGAGCAGGACTGACTGAGTGTGCATTGGGATCTGCAGAGGTTAGAAGAACCCTCTTCAGGTTGCAGAGCCAGCATGATTGCAGCTCTTACTGTTTTGTGGAGGCTACTTACAGTAAGATCCCAGATGTACATATGGCCCAGACTACTTTTGAACAGCCCTCATAGCAACCATAAACCAATATACCGTTAAACCAATCAGAGAAAAATACATTGTTTTATCTCTATGATAGCAACATTAATCTCATGCATCGTTGTATGGGCTCCCGAGTGGTGCAGCAGTCTAAGGCACTGCATCTCAGTGCTCGAGGCGTCACTACAGACCCTGTTTCGATTCTAGGCTGTATCACAACTGGCCTTGATTGGGAGTCCCATAGGGCGGCACACAATTGGCCTAGCATCGTCAGGGTTAGGGTTTGGCCGGGGTAGGCCGTCATTGTAAATAAGAATTTGTTCTTAACTGACTTGCCTAATTAAATCAAACATTTAAAATCATAATAAAATTAGCGATAGTGATGACAAGATATCCCAGGGCCAATATACATGTAGTGTAACATGTTCAGCACATCCCTACAGGGTGCGGGCCCGCATACAGGAAGTGGAAGAGGGTGAACCAACCCAGGAGCGCTTCTTCCGACCTCACTTCCTCCAGGCTCCAGGGGACATGGTGGCTCATGAGGGCAGAGTCTGTAGATTAGACTGCAAGGTATGTCATCTCTGGATTAAATAACCATGGATTTGTAAATAAGCAATGGGCATTTAATACATTTTAGAATGACTATTAAAAAAAAAAATGCTATAAATCAGTTAGGATAGCCTTTGAAGATAGATAGGACTGTATACATCTCTCATCTCAAGTGTTGTGTGTTTCTCTGTTTTCCAGGTGAGTGGCCTTCCAAACCCAGAGCTGATGTGGCTGATCAACGGGAGGCCCATCTACCCAGACTTCTACCACCGGATGCTGGTGAGGGAGAACGGCATCCATTCCCTTGTCATAGACCCCCTTAAACAGGACGACGCTGGGACATACACCTGCATCGCCAGCAACAAAGCAGGACAGAGCTCCTTCGGTCTGGAGTTAAGAGTTGTGGGTAAGAGATCTCGAAACAATTAAGTATTTTCATGAAACCCAAATAGTGTACCTCTTGATAACAAATTAGTATTTCATTATTTATAAAGATTTATAAGCATTTGTGATGAGTAGGTAATCAGTGATAGCCTTTGAATAAGTACAAAGTCAAAACCATTAATTTGTTGCTATAGTGACGTATGCCATGACAATTAATAAGTAGTAGTAATTAGTAATTGTACATGACAGAGAATAACTATTCTTTGCACGTTCAGAAAAAGAGATGAAGCAGGCCCCCCACTTTGTTGAGAAGCTCCAGAACACAGGCATCGCAGAGGGCACCCCCGTCCGACTGGAGTGCAGGGTTCTGGGCATGCCTCCACCTGTAATCTATTGGAAGAAAGACAACGACACCATTCCTCACACCAAGGCCAGAGTCAGGTTAGTATTCCCTAACTAACCTCTCCCCTTCCAGCCAGAAAGGTGACTGCCCATCCTGTAGGTACACTTATATTCAAACTCATGAAGACAAGAGGTAACACAAAACCATGCTCAGCGATGTCGGTACATGCCAAATTAGCTTCGACTTTTTGAGATTAGAATATTGATGCGTCTTATTCACAATTTTTTTTTATAATAGAACACAGGGAATATATACATTTCGAATGATCATTTAATTGAGGAGATTAATTTTGATTCTAGCATACACCAGGATGCTACTGGATATGTTTGCCTCCTGATTCAGCCTACCAGGAAAGAGGATGCTGGCTGGTACACCGTGTCAGCAAAGAATGAAGCTGGAATTGTTTCATGCACAGCCAGGCTAGACATCTATGGTGAGTTCAATACAACTTTCAACAGCTTTCTTTTACCCACCAGTGTTTATTGTGATAGTTTTGAATGAGTTAATAGTTGCTAATGATTGTGCTTAAAGTACATCAAGATTTCAAATAAATGCACAATAATACCCAAAGCTACAGTGCCTTCAGAAAGTATTCACGCACCTTGACTTTTCCCACATTTTGTTGTGTTACAGCCGGAGTTTAACATAGATTAAATTGAGATTTTGTGTCACTGGCCTTCAAACAATAACCCATAATGTCAAAATGGAATTATGGTTTTAGAATTTCTTATACAAATCAATACAAAATGAAAAAGTTAAAATGTCTTGAGTCAATAAATATTCAACCTCTTTGTTATGGCAAGCCTAAATAAGTTCAGGAGTAGAAATGTGCTTAACAAGTCACATAATAAGTTGCATAGACTGTGTGCAATAATAGTGTTTAATTAACATTATTTTTTAATGACTACCTCATCTCTGTACTCCACACCTACAATTTTCTGTAGGTTCCCTTAGTCAAGCAGTAAATTTCAAATACAGATTCAACCACAAAGACCAGGGAGATTTTCCAATGCCTCGCAAAGAAGGGCACCTATTGGTAGATGGGGGAAAAAGAAAAAAAAGCACACATTGAATTTCCTTTTGAGCATGGTGAAGTTATTACTTACACTTTGGATGGTGTATCAATACACCCAGTCACTACAAAGATACAGTTGAAGTCAGAAGTTTACATACACTTAGATTGGAGTCATTAAAACTCATTTTTTAACCACTCCACAAATTTCTTGTTAACAAATTATAGTTTGGCAAGTTGGTTAGGACATCTACTTTGTGCATGACACAAGTAATTTTTCCAACAATTGTTTACAGACAGATTATTTCACTTATAATTCACTGTAACACAATTCCAGTGGGTCAGAAGTTTACATACACTAAGTTGACAGTGCCTTTAAACAGCTAGGAAAATTCCAGAAAATGATGTCATGGCTTTAGAAGCATCTGATAGGCTAATTGACATCATTTGAGTCAATTGGAGGTGTACCTGTGGATGTATTTCAAGGCCTACCTTCAAACTCAGTGCCTCTTCGCTTGACATCATGGGAAAATCAAAATAAATCAGCCAAGACCTCAGAAAAAATTGTAGAGCTCCACAAGTCTGGTTCATCCTTGGGAGCAATTTCCAAATGCCTTGAAGGTACCACGTTCATCTGTACAAACAATAGTGCGCGAGTATAAACACCATGGGACCATGCAGCCGTCATGCCGCTCAGGAAGGAGACGCGTTCTGTCTCCTAGCTATGAACGTACTTTGGATTCGAAAGTGCAAATCAATCCCAGAACAACAGCAAAGGACCTTGTCAAGATGCTGGAGGAAACAGGTACAAAAGTATCTATATCTACAGTAAAACGAGTCCTATATCGACATAACCTGGAAGGCCACTCAGCAAGGAAGAAGCCACTGCTCCAAAACCACCATAAAAAGCCAGACTACGGTTTGCAACTGTACTTTTTGGAGAAATGTCCTCTGGTCTGATGAAACAAAAATAGAATTGTTTGGCCATAATGACCATCGTTATGTTTGGAGGAAAAAGGGGGAGGCTTGCAAGCCGAAGAACACCATCCCAACCGTGAAGCATGGGGGTCGCAGCTTCATGTTGTGGGGGTGCTTTGCTGCAGGAGGGACTGGTGCACTTCACAAAATAGATGGCATCATGAGGGAGGAAAATGATCTGGATATATTGAAGCAACATCTCAAGACATCAGTCAGGAAGTTAAAGCTTGGTCGCAAATGGGTCTTCCAAATGGACAATGACCCCAAGCATACTTCCAAAGTTGTGGCAAAATGGCTTAAGGACAACAAAGTCAAGATATTGGAGTGGCCATCACAATGCCCAGACCTCAATCCTATAGAAAATATGTGGGCAGAACTGAAAAAGCGTGTGCGAGCAAGGAGGCCTACAAACCTGACTCAGTTACACCAGCTCTGTCAGGAGGAATGGGCCAAAATTCACCCAACTTATTGTGGGAAGCTTGTGGAAGGCTACCTGAAATGTTTGACTCAAGTTAAACAATTTAAACGCATTTCTACCAAATACTAATTGAGTATATGTAAACTTCTGACCCACTGGGATTGTGATGAAAGAAATAAAAGCTGAAATAAATCATTCTCTCTACTATTATTCTGACATTTCACATTCTTAAAATAAAGTGCTGATCCTACAATGAAGTGGTGATCCTCACATACTACGTGATCCTACATTTTTACTAGGATTAAATGTCAGGAATTGTGAAAAACAGAGTTTAAATGTCTTTGGCTAAGGTGTATGTAAACTTACGACTTCAACTGTACATGCTTCCTAACTCAGTTGCCGGAGAGGCCACTCTTCATATTTTCAAGAATGGTGGTGGCTGCATCTTGTTATGGGTATGCTTGTCATTGGTAAGGATTAGGGATTTTTTGTTGTTGATAAAAAAATTAACCGAATAGAGCTAAGGAAAGAAAAATCCTAGAGGAAAACCTAGTTCAGTCTGATTTCCAACAGACACTGGGAGACAAATTCAACTTTCAGCAGGACAATAACCTAAAAAATAATAATATGCAAATATTGTACAATCCAGGTGTGCAAAGCTCAATTTAACCAGAAAGACTCACAGCGTTAATTGCTGCCAAAATTGATTATAACATGTATTTACTCAGGGGTGTGAATACATACAAATGAGATACTTCTGTATTTCATTTTCAGTAAAATGTGCTACATTTTCAAAAAAACATGTTTTCACTTTGTGGTGAGATTTGTGGTGAGATTTTTTTTTTATGAATCCATTTTGAATTCAGTCTGTAACACAACAACATTTTGAATAAATCAAGGGTATGAATACTTTGTCTCTGTTGTCTGCAGCCCAGTGGCATAAGCATGTCCCTCTGCCTATGAAAAAGGCTCCGCGGCAGGGCAGTCGCTATGCAGTGCTGACCGGTCAAGGCCTGGACATCAAATCTGCCTTCCCCACGATGGACAATAGCCCCATCCTGTTCTCCAGCTCCCCTGTGGAGGCACAGCTGGAGAGTGAGGAGCTGTGAGGAGCAGACACACTTCACCATAGGGTTGTAAAAGTCTGTAAACTTTCCCATAATGCACAGGTTTTTCCGAAATTCCAAAAGTTTAGGAAAGTTTGAGAATTTTGTCAACCTACTCCACCACCACTCTAATCACTACTGGCCCTTTGAACCTTCAAACTACTCTTCTCTGGAGTCTCATAGGGCTGGTTTCCCAGACACAGATTCAGCCAAATCCTGGACTAAAAAGCATGCCCAATAGAGAATCTCCATTGAAAGTGCTTTTAGTTCAAGACTAGTCTTAATTTGTGTCTGGGAAACCGGGTCCCAGAGTTTAGTCTGCTCTAACACCTCCTGATGACTAATCTACTAGTTCATCTAATCTGTCGTGGCCAGTGGGATGGAAGAGCAGGACTATAATCTTAGCAGTTTGTGTCATCTGGTTTGTGTGATACAGTTGATGTGATACATTGAAATTACAATGACAAAAACGGTTCGATTTCCAACTGGCAACCTAATGCTGTGTTTGTTTTTCTGCCATTCCTATTGAATTGTATCATTTGAAGCGTCTTATTCACACAAAACAGACAAACTTGCCAAGTTTCAGTTCACTATCATCTTTCGATAGGTCCGATTTGTTGATGGTTCATTTTGTTCTACTTTTTTTGATGAGTTAGTTTGATATTGAGAAAGTTGATTGAATGTTGATGATCGTGACATACTTTCATCGTCACACATTTCAACCTGTTCTTAATCTTTAGCAAATTCACTGTTTCGTTTGGACGTGGTTGTTGTATGGTTTTATTTCAAACGTATATATTTGTGTCAAATAAAGATAGTCTATTTTCATGTTTATATAAAATATATGTGCATTAAATGTAAATCAAAGAAATACACTAAAGGAAAGCCAAATGGACAAATTAAATTGTACACGTGCATACATTGAGTGGGGGAGGTGCTACTCAATATTAGGAAGGTGTTCTTAATGTTTTGTACACTCAGTGTATATAGCAAGTACTATGAATATGACCAGGTGAATCCAGGTGAAAGATATGATCCCTTATTGTTGTCACTTGTTAAATTCACTTCAATCAGTTTAGATGGAGGGGAGGAGACAGGTTAAATAAGAATTTTTAAGCCTTGAGACAATTGAGACATGGATTGCGTGTGTGCCATTCCGAGGGTGAATGGGCAAGACAAAATATTTAAGTGCCTTGGTTTTTCACGCTCAACAGTTTCCTGTGTGTATCAAGAATGATCCACCTCCCAAAGGACATCCAGCCAACTTGACACAACTGTGGGAAGCGTTGGTGAACATGAGCCAGCATCCCTGTGGAACGCTTTCGACATCTTGTGGAGTCCATGCCCCGACGAATTGTGGCTGTTGCAACTCAATATTAGGAAGGTGTCCTTAATGATTTGTACACTCAGTGTATATAGCAAGTACTATGAATATGTCTTTACAATTTGATATCTAGAATTGGTTCGAAAATATGATTGAGTTTTCCTTGATGTTCAATTAAAACAGAATATTTCACTTCGAATACATGATTTGTAAATGCACACTTTTGCACTGTGGTTCTGTTGTGTTTTGAGTCCATACTGATAGCATATG
The DNA here is from genome assembly GCF_045679555.1 of Salvelinus alpinus. Classification (NCBI taxonomy): domain Eukaryota; kingdom Metazoa; phylum Chordata; class Actinopteri; order Salmoniformes; family Salmonidae; genus Salvelinus; species Salvelinus alpinus. Next base: position 6,186,111 of record NC_092117.1, read on the forward strand.
GAAAAGCAAGTGAACTACTGTAAGCAAAGGGTGGCATTTTCGTGGTGCAAAAGCATTGTGCAAAGTCCAAAAAATACACTGTAAGCCTCATTATAAACTTGCACTGTGATTACATTTGAAACTTTTCTGCAAAAAAATGTGTGTTATAAGGTGGCGATCATTTGACAAGAGTTTAGTCAACCGAACAATACATAAATAGTCGCCTCTTTATAACGCAGTTTGAAAGGAAGCCAGATTGGAATGGGGTTTCTGGTCATTTTTGCACTTTGCTCAATGCTTTTGCATTACGAAAATGTCTCTGTTTCCTCTCACTGCCTCATGAATGGATAGTTGTGCTTACAGTAGCTTACAGTACACCAGGAGCCTTATCCAAGGATTGCATTTCAAACACTATCATGATGTTTACTTTACAGAAATGCCTCTTTAAGGTGAGGAATTTGAGCTGCTATTTCTGCTGTATGGAGATAGGTTACTGAATATGTAAGTTATTATAATAAGAAAAACGAAATTCTGACAGCAATTTATGCAATAATGTTCATACAGCAGTATAGTTGTACTTTGAAAAATATACTCATGTGTTTCAATGTTAGTGGGTCTAGGGAAAGGAAAGATATTTGTTTGTTGGTAGGCACATGTGCTTTAACAGAATTCACTGATAGAATGAAATGTATGTGTGGGAGAAATTATGTTTTGACGTTTTGATGGAACTGTACACACCCTTGTAGCTAACATGTGATTATTGAAAAAAACTGATGAAATGTTTTAACACATATTCAATAAATGTAAAGTTGCACCATGTAAAATAGTTTTTTCCCCCCTGAGAATAAAGTTATATTTATTCAAAAATATATATATAATGTATATTTTTGTACATACATGTGTCTTACACATTATGAATGCATAACATTTTATGGAAATATCTAAATTTTTTATTTATTTTATTTTTACGTAGAATCAGAATAAAATATATAATATATTGTTCCACCTACCTTTAAAAAACAAACATTGATCCACTAATTCACAATTGTTATTATTATGGATTATTGACTAATTCATTATCAGCTAGATTCATTTTTATGGAGTATACATTTGTAACATGATAATCAACACATATATCATTTACATTTACCTCTGTTAAACAGTACAATAATCCATTTTAATTGGATATCATGCTAGGTCTCAACTATTCTTCCCTTTGGTTTATTGTCAAATATGAGTTGAGATCTTGTTTCAGGCTTGATAGCTTGTTATTTACTTACTTTTTTCTGAGATCAATACGCAATTCCAGACAGGAGACAATGCTCAGCTAAGCCAATTAAGCAATGTTAATCACACCAATTAGACTAGCAAAAAAGTTCAAATAGGCATGAAATTACATTCACCTTACTTGACCTAATTACAGTCCCCAGCCTCATTTGACCAGCTGCTACTTGTTGGCTGATTGGTAAATTAACATGTTATACTGGGGTTTGGTACATGGTTGTTATAGTCCTATATATATAGTCCTATTATAGTCCTACGCATAAATCCCTCTCTACGGCATTATGTTACATGATCTATTTCAACAAGTAAATACAACGAGAAGAAAGTGACAAAAACGTTATACAATGAATAATTTGATAATGAATTAATCAAACCAAATTTGATTTAGTCTACTCCATTATTTAATTACTGTACTTTTATTAAAACCGTTACTAATTTCAAAATGTTTGTCACGCCCCTCATAAGCCATGTTTATACCTGGTTCTTACATCCGTCATATCCTGATCTTGTCTGCAGTCTGCATTTGGATTCTGCTATGAAATAATTTGCATACAGGGAGGGACCCGCAATAGTCTGTATTGCAGACACAGTGGAGGGATTTAAAAAATGTACATTTTTAAACCATGTGTAGACACATTTCTGAAAATGTGTGCACAATCAAAATGTAGACAAGATCAGGAGGGGGCTATAATGGACCCTGTTTCTATCTTTGATTGAACCCTGACGTTTGAGACTAGGTAATAGGCCCTCTGCTGCGGATATGTCCATGATGAATTGGCTGTGAAGGGACACTTGCTAGTGGTTGGTTTAGGCGAGTAAATGGTCACGTGGTTTCAAGTGCCATTTTTAGATAGAAGCCCTGGTTATACCTGGTGCTAACAAGCGTCCTGATCCTGTCCACATTGTTATTGTGCCCACATTTTTAGACAGGTGTAGACGATTAAAAGACGCATTGTGAGCTGATTGTGATCACATCTTCCTGGCCATCTACAGAGGTAGTCAGGAGCCTCGTTTAGACTTGGTGCTAACATGCTCTTAATCATTTCTAAATGAAACTTGAGTATATTATTTAATCTAGTCAGATTGACTGAGTCTGACCGAACATACTGTAGGCCCCTAATACTGACGTTTTCACACTTTCCCTATTCTTAAACTTCGGAGGCCGTAATCTCCAAGTATCTGGACGGGTCCCTCCTCTTCCTGTGACATATGGCTTTTGACAGAGGGGGTAAGCTAGCCACCAGTCCTTGTCAGACAAGCCAATCATACGAATGAGTGGGGAAACAAGGCTGGAAGAAATGGAAAGGTCGGAGACTGTGTGAGACATAGGCCACAGACAAGACAAGCAGCAGCTGGCCAACTACGTCAATCTGTAATCAATGAACCAAACTGGTAGATGGGATTATATGCCTAATTGCACAGCAAACCAGTCCATCCCCAAAATGACCAAACAGCATGAGCTTGTGTCCATGACCCAATATGACCTAGGCATGAGGCAGCATCTTGGGCATCTAGCAATAATTCATGATTCACACACAATGCTTCTATACCCTGGTTTTTCTTTTTCACGCATAAAAGTTTCACGCATAAATCCCTCTCTACGGCATTATGTTACATGATCTATTTCAACAAGTAAATACAACGAGAAGAGCTAATAAATATTGACCGGTATTGCTGTAGTCGTTATTCATGTTATTTTATGCAAATGTTCTACATATCTGTTAATGCCATTCAGAAATACAATTGTCTAACATTTGAGTGCATTTAGAGCTAGCTATAGGCCTATGCGTGGGATGTTGGTATGTACTGTGTGGGTTCGCGTTTAGTTGTGGGTGCGTTTGGATGGAAGGGGAGGGGCTGTTGACCTGGTCAGATTCATCCCTTGATTGTTGGACTCACTTGCACCAGATGGAAAGAACAGACAGTTAAACAAATGATTCTGTCAGTCTCATTTCCTCGGACCGCTAGACAGATCAATTATTTATTTCACACATGGTCCCCAGTAAGTACAAGGACACTAATGTATACCACATACTGTGCTTGATTAAGAACACAGCATTGGTAAACAGACCAGCAATAGCCACCCAATATTGGAGCAATCTCTTTTAGTACATTCTAATAAGCCATAGCATTAATGAATATACTTCTTATTTATTAATGTAATGTATGTCCCGTCCCTTACTCTACCCAAAATATCAAATTCAAAACAAAATGTTTCACAAGACCAATAACATGTCAGAATATTTTGTGTGTACATGATTTTGTCCTTCTCTAAATCTTTTTTTATTTTATTCATCCCAGCCGGTGAAAAGAGCAACTCAGCAGGGTGTTGTCTAGGAGTCACTCTTAAAACATTTTAAATCCCTGGGGTTAGGGGCCACACTTACAGTCACTTCCCTGGGGATAATCTGACTCAGATTATCTGAGATTATCAGTATTACCATTATGAGACCAAGAACGAACCCTGTGATAAGTGAGTAAATAAACAAGTGGTTCTTCCTTGATAAAACTCTCTCTTTGGTGCAATGGAGTTGACGGTTTCTCATTTATAGTGACATATTATCCCCCAAATGTTCTTTCTAAATGTAGGTATACGGTGCAAATCACAAATACATCATCAATAAACACACACAAATCATTTTAAAAATCATGATAATAAATCATATTTAGCAATGATAATTCATTCACTTTCTAAAGGAAATCTGACAAATTGATATTTTAAATAAACTGCATAAAAGCCTCAATAATCTATGTTACAACAAATGTCATGAATATTGACATCAAATTAAGTTCCCCTATTTTATATTTAACATCTGTTGTTCCTTCAGCTCTTGTGCAATTCAATTACTAATTTTACTTAAGGGACAAAATAACCTGCTATTATAATCATTGAATACAATATATGCCATACACAGCAAAAAAAGGCCTAATGTAAAAAACAAACAAAACAAAAAAATTATAATGGAAAGTATGACTGCAACATATTGATTTCCTATTGAATTCAAGTGAACATAAGACTTTAAATTGTTACTTAGATACATTTGCTTTGATGTCCTTTGATTTCAGCTCTATAGGTTTCATTGCCAGATGGTAGATTTCTGTGTTTGCAACGCATGGCTGTTAGTAAAGCCATGACGGCTCAGAGTGAAGCCATGACCAGATAGAACAGGCTGGCTTAATTGGAATTTCATTAAGGATTTGTTTGCGTTTTTGTGAGTGTGTGTGTGTTTGTGTGTCTGCGTTGGTGTCTATCCCAGCAAACAGTATTGAGGATGGGGGGAGGGCAATATTGGGGAGGGGGGGTGAAAGCAATATTGGGGATAGATGGGGGGTGTGAGAGATGGGATGGGACTCCACCTGCTGCCACCTGTTCATCTCCTCAGTCATATAAAAAGCTTGTTCCTCAGTCTCTCCAAGACCAGAGACACAGAAGCTGTTTTGCGGTTTAGGCTTAGCAGAGGACCAACAATTTGGATTAACTTCAAATTGTTCACTTGACATACAGCTTTATCGATATACAGCGTAATTAGACAAGGACTTTGGACAGCTACCACGACACCAGGCCATTTTGGACAGCTACAAGAGGAACTTTGCAAAATTTGAAAACGTCTTAAAACAGTCTGGCGGTTAGTGAACACACCACTTGACTTGGTTGACTCATCGCTACATTTTGGGAGATTTTGGTAACATACAGCAGACAGAACCAGGAGAAAACTTGTGAACTGAATCGTGGAATTGTGACCAAAACCATGGTGTCCCGCCAGCCCAGTTGCACTGGATCTGACTCTGGATCCGAGTCTGAGAGTCTGGATTCCAAGTCTGGATCTCCAGAGAAGCATGATGGTTCCACACGGCGGAGGATGGCAGCCAACGCCCGTGAGAGGAAGAGGATGCAGGGGCTGAACACAGCCTTTGACCGTCTCCGTAAAGTGGTCCCCCAGTGGGGCCAGGATAAGCAACTGTCCAAGTACGAGACTCTGCAGATGGCCCTCAGCTACATCATGGCCCTCAGCCGGATCCTGACGGACGCCCAGAAGCGCAAAGCCCCCCACAGACAGTGGCTGGACCTGCAGTTTGACTGTGTGCAGCCAGAGAACTATCAGTGCTTCAGTACTATCAGCTACAGCTCTCCAGATGAACACGAGTACACGCATTCGTCCTTTCCCTACCAGTACGACGGCCTCCAAGTTCCTACATAGACTGGATGGAAAACTGAAAACTAGTCATGTTGTTTGAGGTGAACGACAATCTGTACTTGTTTTTATGATGCAGGCATTTTCTCCAACCCAGGAGTCAATAAATAGATTTGTATTGCTTTTATTTATCATTTATAAAAAATCTATTTATTGACGTTTGTTTATATTTTATGATTATTAAATTAAGACATACGTTTAATCTAAAATTGTTCCGAACAAAGCAATTGACAGCTTGTATTGCATTTCAGTGTGCTGTACTACAATTGATTTTGCAAACAGACATCTGGTAAACAGACATCTTGGCTTTCTCTATTTTCTCTCTCTCTCTCTGTATTGTTGGGAAGGGCCCGTAAGTAAACATTTCACTGTTAGTCTACACCTGTTTTTAACGAAGCATGTGACAAATAAAATTTGATTTGATTTGTATCAAATCTTCCAGATGAGACCCTGACATCATTTTGTGTAATTTATAGTGAATGCGAATCATAGGATTGCATGTGTAGTTATTTGCCCCTATTGTTATTGTGTAAAAAAAAACTGTGACATTTTAAGACTTTGGTAAGATACATTTTGAATCTATTTTTGTAAATGTAAAACTTTTTGTCATTGAGTCTAGTTAACATAATGTTCTCTAGCCACGAAATGTAGGCATTTTGGAAATTCGACATGTTTTTTTGTGCTCTTCAGTTTTTCTAAACGATGACCTATACTTTGTTTAATAATAGTTTTTCTACTGAAATAAAAGTTGCTAGCTATTTTATTGAAATTGCTTTTGAGTTGTGTCAAGTTTTGTTCTTTTGTACATTTGCACATATTTGATCGTCTCATGGATCCCTTGACCAAGTCAGCAAGCAATGGTTCTCATCCAACAACCATCCTGTTTGGCTTGAGTGGAGACAGCAAAGCAGAGCACTTTTCAGGTGAAAGTCAATTTCCATTTAACTGAGACAGTATTTGTCTATCATCTAATAAGGAGGTACATTGATTGTTACGGTAACCAATCATAACATATATTTGGGGAATTAAATGTGAATGTACATCCTGTACCCAAAACAGCCATTAACTTATGCCATTTAAACTCTTTCTATCTTAATTGCCCCTTCTCATCTATGTTGTATCCCCAGACAACAGGGGGTGCAAAGGGGACCTAAACATGTACAGCATTTATTTTCTTTTGATGTGTCAGGTTCTAAGTGAGAGTGATGGCGGGTCAGTCTGGTCCTGCACCACCCTGATCAGTGTGCCGTCCTTTTGTCCCGGAGCTCCTGTGCCCTGAGATAAAACGGGATTACGTCAATGGTAGACCAACATATGAACAAATAAAAGGGCCTCGTTTTTGGGCGCACAATGTGAGAGAATAGGTGAGAGTGATGTCGTTGAGCTCCTTTTTTTTTTTTTTTAATGAGTGAAGAACATTAGACAAATCTAATCGATCGATCATCATCATTAATAAGAATGCATGTCATGTCGTTGATCAACCAATCTTTCATTATCAGAAATGAACAAAGTGCTAAACAGAATGGTTGAATCAGGATCACTAGGGATTGGGATTATTATTTCACAAATGCCCTGTCAATATTTTGGCACCAGTATAATGGTGATGTTGGCCTATACTGTACCTCTGACTCACACCCAAGAAATTACATAAATCAGGTCAGTAATAATTCGCTAATAATAAAAAGTCCCATATTACTTTAACACAACTGTACGGAGTTACCCCTAGAATAGTCGTATGACCACAACAAACCTGCATTCATTTGAATACCAAGAATTAGGGATGGAAAGTGATCGTTAGAAATGTTTAAATGTTGCCATCGTGGTACAAGCGGCATCTGATTATAGAAGCCTGTGTGCCAGATCCTGCCAAAGGCTCAACCAATGAGGAGATGTTAAACTCTATTGTTGGGCAATGGCTGTGCCTAATTCCACTGTTCAGGGGCACTGATGCACGGACCTCCATGGCTGGACTCTTAACACAGAATCTGTTACTACCACCAATCTCTTCATATGCCATTTAATCCGATAATTATTTCATTTTAAGGGGGCCAATCTGCGATCGCAACTTCCGTTTTTTGACTTGTAAAATAATGCTATATAACCCTTGATTCCTGAAGAATATAACTTACAAATGCCTCATGAGCTTAGTTCAAATGTTGTACCCTATCAGAACCCAAAATATAAGCATGTTTTACATCAAACAATGCAATTGTAAACAAACACTCTATAGCCTCAGAACATGGATAATACTATAATTTTTATATAATGGATGGTCAGTCCTTGCATACAGTACATAGCTCTGTCTATGTTATTGAATGTGGTTACATTTCTCCACCCCATCCCTCCGGACCGCGGAAGATCGGAGTTATAGCGTGTTTTAAATCCCCCCCTGCATTCACGGTAAACGCTGCATATGTCGGCTCAATTGGGAAAAAAACTCTAAATTTCAATCGCACTATAACGCGGCGGTCCGGATTGAATGTAGCCTTTTGTTATTGAACTGCAGATTGTCCCTTCAAAGCCAAAATCTGTAATATTTCCAGTAATTTCAACTATTGAAATATAGCGTATCCTTAGAGATTGAGATTAGTACAACTGTTTATTTTACCATACACAAAAAGGTGGGCTCTATTAATCCATTGTTTATGTTTCCGTTGTTATGTTTAGAAAAGTAATGTTTCCCTCTCATGGAATGACATTCATTGACCACTACAGATATATCATAGAAATCAATAGATTTGCATGTGAAAATGTCATAGGATGCATGTGTAACAGTATAACTTTAAACCGTCCCCTCGCCCCAACACGGGCGCGAACCAGGGACCCTCTGCACACATCAACAACAGTCACCCACGAAGCGTCGTTACCCATCGCTCCACAAAAGCCGCGGCCCTTGCAGAGCAAGGGGAAACCCTACTTAAGTCTCAGAGCAAGTGACTTAACTGATTGAAATGCTAGTAGCGCGTACCCGCTAACTAGCTAGCCATTTCACATCCGTTACACTCACCCCCCTTTCAACCTCCTCCTTTTCCGCTGCAACCAGTGATCCGGGTCAACAGCATCAATGTAACAGTATAACTTTAGTACGTCCCCTCGCCCCGACACGGGCGCGAACCAGGGACCCTCTGCACACATCAACAACAGTCACCCACGAAGCGTCGTTACCCATCGCTCCACAAAAGCCGCGGCCCTTGCAGAGCAAGGGGAAACCCTACTTAAGTCTCAGAGCAAGTGACGTAACTGATTGAAATGCTAGTAGCGTGTACCCGCTAACTAGCTAGCCATTTCACATCCGTTACACATGTACATGTTTATTTTATTTTAATTGTGTCCATTGTTACATTTTTGTAATTAATCAATTCATCTGATTAACAATTCATTTTTTGCTGCTCCAGATGTGCCCTTGAGCAAGGCATTTAACCCTAATTTCCTCGAGGGGCGCCGTACTACTATAGTTGACCCTGTAAAACAGCACAGTTCACTGCACTTATCCGGTGTATGTGACAATAAAACATTTTTTTTTCACGGAAGCTTGTCGTTACAAATGAACCAAGCCAGTGCAAAGATGATGTGATTCATTATTTCATCTCCGAGTGTATCGCATCCTCAACATACACTAAGTTGTAATGAGTATGTGTATCTGGGATGAGGTAAATTACACAGATGGTCATGGTAATTCAGAAGCTTTGTGGATTGTTTGCAAACTTAATATGCTTTTTGAGAGTTGGTCAAAAATGTATATGCTGATGAGGTGACCAGGGCCTATTATACTATACGTCTTCGGGCAGGAGATCAGAGGCACACTGCAGCAGCTATATCCTGATGAATTCAGCCACAAGCATTCAACAGTTGTCAATGGATCATGTGATTGACATGTAGTCAATTAATTTGTTTAGCAGGAGTTTGTTGCCATTGCGATTGACTGAGTGGTTAACAGGTTGTGACAGTTGGAAAACATCTTATTGGAATATGGAAATAATTGAGAGCCACACAGAAACAAACACGAAAAGTGATATATCAGCATCACTCTCACATTTTCTAAGGAAAATATGTCATTTTTCATTTTGCCAATTTTTTTTATGTCAGTTTTAAGCAACATCATCAAACAAATCATCACAAACATTTTCTCAGCACCCCTATTGCTGAAGAAAATGAACATGAGAAAAGTGCACATTTCTAATAACTCTGCATAATATGCTGCCTTTTAGTAGAAGAACGAGCATTGTGTCTCATGTATGCAATGTTAAACTGGGCAGTTTATTGTGCACAAGAAAGCACCAGCTCCTCCCTCTTCCATGCTTATGTCATCGGCCCTTTAAAGTGATCCCACCCGACAGTTGATGGTTAACAAGCTTGCTAGACTGGTCTTGCCTCACGATCATCTTGCTTGAGAACCTACGGCAATATTATCCCATATTGGAGTGTAGAGAGCCAGGTGATCCCAACCAGGCACCAATGCAGCGCCTCAACAACCGGTCGGAGAGCCACCTCAGTGGACAGGTGGAGTGTGAGTTGGACAGCCTGGGGAAGGGTTCCTGGGTGAACCAGGGGTACTGTGGCTCTCCTCCACCCATACCTCGGGCTGTCAGCACTGTCTACAACCCCCAGCCCCTGTACCCCCAAGGCTCCTTCGACAGCGTGTGCAAACCGACCACGCCGAGCCCTTTCCCAACCGAGGTCAAGCCGCTGGAGACAGGTTCTGAGAAAAGACGCGGTGGATGCTGCTCATTTTTTAAAGGTAGGAATTGGTTCACCACAGTTTGTTGTTGTTGTATTTGCTTCATTTGAATTATTTTACCTGGTAATGTTATCAAGTTGAAATTATGTACAGACTAATGCTGTGCAGGAAATGTTCCCTTCCTTGGTATGTCATGGAAGGACATGTGTACTGTCTTAAATTAGTATATAATTTCAGAGTTCTCTGAAATGTTCTTCATTTATGTAGGACTGTGGGGCACTACACTGACTGAGAATACATCAGACAACCGGGAACTGTTTGTTAGGACTACACTGAGGGAATTACTGGTCTATTTGGTGTTCCTTGTGGATATATGTCTATGTAAGTATGTCAACAATACACGTTTATTTTTGTTCATGGCTATGTATATTGAGTGAATACATATTTCAATGTAAGGATATGACAGTATAGTAACATGATCATTTCAAGTCTGCCGCTACTGTACATGTGTCTTAAAAACGGAAATTCATACAATAATTCATTTTTTTATGACTAACAGTAATTGTGTTATTTGAGTTTCTTAGTAAGTGTTCTGGTACAATTCAGGAACAATAAACGTTGTTGCGGGGATTAACTTGCCATTTTTATGATTTTCTATATAAATGCTCTGTTTTGGTCTGACATGCCCTTTTTGTTGTGTCAGAGTGGGCCAGGTCTTGGGTAAGCAAAGCAAACGTATGATCTGGGCCTTGTACATAGATCTAGTAACGATGCAGACTGGTTGACAATAGGCAAAACAGACAGAAAGTATGCCTTATCTGAGTGTAATCGGCATCTAAATGATCACTGTGCTTTGGCAAACTGAAACCTGTGTAATGTGTTGATTTATCATCAGCTGTTTCAATCTGCTTTAGTGCCCTATTATAAAATACCCTCCCCCTCCCTTCTGGCTGAAAGGCATTGTCCAGCGGGACATTACGACTGAAAGGAACACAGGCAGAGTGCTCCTGCCTTTCACTGATAAGAGCATGGGGCTTAAGCCATTGTTGCTTTGTCTGCAGCGGATTTACATTGTTTGATACGACTATTTGCGTCGCCCCAGTGTGCCATCTCTTCAACAAATGACCTGCTCTAATCGGTGCCACTTTGACTTCTGTGACGTGATTGGACTTCTGTGATGTGATTTTCACTAAATGACAAATCTTGAATGAGAGGCTCTGGCCTGCGTGTCTGTTTCAGACTTTCCTTATCTTGGACTTTTGAAAGGACAACATGGTCTGACTGAGCCCTGAGCAAAGTCTGACGTTATGAATCAATGGCTGGATATAACAATGTCGCTATATGTTGTCTTTCAGTGACATATGGCATGACCAGCTCCAATACCTACTACTACACTAAAGTCATGACAGACCTGTTCGTGCTTACGCCCAGTGGCAGCGGAGTTACGTTTCAGTCCATTAGCAGCATGGCAGACTTCTGGACGGTACGTACCCTCCCTGCTCTAACCCTGCTGAAATATTGAACTGTCTGATATCAACTTGTACCGATACAATTACTTTGATCACTCATAGCACAAATGTGACACAAGTCCATAAGTGACATATCATAAGATAATAATAATACAACATTAAAGGAAATACTAATGCATTGTTATAAACAAAACAAATATCGTAAATGCTTCGACCTGTTCATGCTGTAGCCTACCTACCTCTATTTGAACAGTATGCCCAGGGCCCAATGCTGGATGGCCTCTACTGGACCAAATGGTACAATGACCAGTCTCTACAGAATGGGGACCACTCCTTCATCTACTATGAGAACATGCTGCTGGGGGTGCCCAGGATGAGACAGATCAAGGTGATGAACAACTCCTGTAAGGTCCACAAAGACTTCCGCAACGAGATCTCCGGATGCTTTGATGTCTATAATGAGAAGAAGGAGGATGAGGTGGACTTTGGCCTTGTTAACGGAACTGCGTGAGTTCAAATGTTCTTTTCAATGCTTGTTTGTCCTGACATGGCTGTAGTTGACTCCTATTGCACCATACACTCTTCGGAAAAAAGGTGCCATGTAGAACCTATAAGGGTTCTTCGGCTGTCCCCATAGGAGAACCCTTTGAAGAACCCTTTTTGGTTACAGGTGGAATACGTTTGGTTCAAGATAGAACCCGTTTGGGTTCCATGTAGAACCCTTTTCACATAGAACCCAAAAGGGTTCTACCTGAAACCAAAAAGGATTCTACCTGGACCTAAAAAGGGTTATTCTATGGGGACAGCCGAAGAACCCTTTTGGGTCTTTGGCTTTCTCACGGCAAAGTGTTTGTATGTTTCTTTTTTCAGACCAATTTGGGTGTCAATCAAATAGACATTAAGACAACTTTGAAAAGATTGACGGTAGATCTGAAAGGCCTATGATAAAATACCTTCTCTCCTCCATGTCTGCAGCTGGCAATACCACAATGAGAAAGAGATAAAGGGTTCGGCCCACTGGGGTCTGCTGACCACGTACAGCGGTGGAGGGTACTACCAGGACCTGAACAGGACCAAGGAGGAGAGTGCTGAGATCCTGATGGAGATGAATAACAACCTGTGGTTGGACCATGGCACCAGGGCCGTGTTCATAGACTTCTCCACTTACAACGCTAACATCAATCTGTTCTGTGTCATCAGGTAGGGAGAACAGACCACTTCACGCAGTAACGCCACTGTAGACTCTGTCGTAGCAATTTCCTGTATTACCAAATGAGGAGAGTTACAAACCACACACCAGTCAGAGTTATACTTAAATTTCATCTTTAATAATATTATGAGCTTTACAATAGCCCTTTGACTCTCAGATCAATTCAGTGTCTATACTGAATTCTGAGAGTCCCTACAGTCGAATACAAATATCTTTTATAGCCAAGATACACCCCTCTCAACTTACATGACGAACCACAGAACTCTTCACAAAGGGCCTTTTACTTGAGAAAGCAGTATCCCATAGCCAGATAGCATTAGCTATAAATTATCGTTCAGTTTGGTCTCTAAGACGAGGTTCTAATCTCGTTCCTGGTACTTCATAGTACAAAAACATTACCTCACTATCTGGAATGCTCTTTAGGCTTTATTGGCCAAAGACATCGTAAATCTCCTCTGTCAGTGTTATCTCATAGAGGCTCATCCTCAGTGGAACAAACACACACAATAGTCGACAGATTCTATTCTGTCGAATAAAACAACCATTCTAATGCAATACAAAGATTCTAATATAATTTTACAAGCACTATAACATAATCTCGCAATTTTCCACGACAACTCTCTCACAAGTTCTAATGTATATTGGCTGTAGAAAGTCTACTCTCCTTGAACTTTTTTCACATTTTGTTGTGTTACAAAGTGCAAAAATGTATCCACTCACTACTGTAAGTCGCTCCGGATAAGAGTGTCTGCTAAATGACTCAAATGTATTAATTGTATTTTTTTGTCATTGATCTACACAAAATACTCCATAATGTCAAAGTGAAAATTAATACAAATGTAACAACTAAATATAGTAATTGCATAAGTATTCACCCCCTTTATTTAGGCAAAACTAAAGTAAAATTTGGCTTAACAAATCACATAAGTTATAATGACTCACTCTATGTGAAATAATAGGGGTTTACATAATTTGTTTAGAACTACCCCTTCCTCTGTCACCCATAAAAACAACATATGTAAGGTCTCACAGTCAAGTACTGAATTTGAAGCCCAGATTCATTCAACTGTAAAGACCAGGAACATTTTCGAAAACCTTATAAAGAAGGGCAGTGATTGGTAACAATAACAAATCAGACATTGAATATCTATTTAAGCATGGTCAAGTTAATACTGATGCTGTGGATGATGTATTAAACCACCCAAACACATAAACTGCTCAGGGATGTCACCATGAGGTCAAATCAAATCAAATTGTATTGGTCACATACATGTGTTTAGCAGATGTCATTGCGGGTGTAGCGAAATGCTTGCAAATTGGTGATTATAAAACAGCTACAGAGTTCAATGGCTGGGATAGGAGAAAACTGAGAATGGATCAACAACATTGTAGTGACTTGTAGTGACCTAAATGACTGAGTGAAAAGAATACAAATATACAGAATAAAAATATTCCAAACATGCATACAGTACCTTTGGAAAGTATTCAGACACCTTTACTTTTTGCACATTTTGTTACGTTACAGACTTATTAAAAAATGTATTAAATATATATTTTCTCATCAATCCACACACAATACCACATAATGACAAAGCAAAAACAGGTTTATAGAAATATTTGCTAATTTAAAAAACTTTAAAAACAAAAATACCTTATTTATATAAGTATATAAACACCTTTGGCAGTGATTATGGAATCGAGTCTTCTTAGATATGACACTACAAGCTTGGCACACCTGTATTTGGGTAGTTTCTCCCATTCTTCTCTGCAGATCCTCTCAAGCTCTGTCAGGTTGGATGGGGAGGTCTCTCCAAATCCGGGCTCTGGCTGGGCCACTCAAGGACATTCAGAGACTTGTCCCGAAGCCACTCCTGCATTGTCTTGGCTGTTTGCTTAGGGTTGTTGTCCTGTTGGAAGGTGAACCTTCGCCCCAATCTGAGGTCCTGAGCACTCTGGAGCAGGTTTTCATCAAGGATCTCTCTGTACTTTGCTCCGTTCATCTTTGCCTCGATCCTGACTAGTCTCCCAGTCCCTGCAGCTGAAAAACATCCCCACAGCATGATGCTGCCACCACCATGCTTCACACTGTAGGGATGGTGCCAGGTTTCCTCCAGACGTGACGCTTGGCATTCAGGCAAAAGAGTTTAATCTTGGTTTCATCAGACCATTGTTTCTCATGGTCTGAAAGTCTTTAGGTGCCTTTTGGCAACCTCCAAGTGGGCTGTCATGTGCCTTTTACTGAGGAGTGGCTTCTGTCTGGCCACTCTACCATAAAGGCCTGATTGGTGGAGTGCTTCAGAGATGGTTGTCCTTCTGGAAGGTTCTCCCATCTCCACAGAGGAACTCTAGAGCTCCATCAGAGTGACCATCGGGGTTCATGGTCACCTCCGTGATCAAGGCCTTTCTCCCCCGGGCGGCCAGCTCTAGCAAGAGTTTGGGTGTTTCCAAACTTCTTCCATTTAAGAATGTTGGAGGCCACTGTGTTCTTGGGGACCTACAATGCTGCAGACATTTTTGATACCCTTCCCCAGATCTGTGCCGAGACACAATCCTGTCTCGGAGCTTTACGGACAATTCATTCGACCTCATAGCTTAGTTTTTGCTCTGACATGCATTGTCAACTGTGGGACCTTACATAGACAGGTGTGTGCCTTTCCAAATCATGTCCAATCAATTGAATTTACCACAGGTGGACTCCAATCAAGTTATAGAAACAACTCAAGGATGATCAATGGAAACATTGATCAGGATGCACCTGAGCTCAATTTCAGGTCTCATAGCAAAGGGTCTGAATACTTATGTGAATAAGGTATTTCAATTTTTTATTTTTTATAAATTTGCAAAAATGTCTAAAAACCTGTTTTCACTTTGTCATTATGGGGTATTGTGTGTAGATTGCTGAGGATTTAAAAAATGTATTGAACCAATTTCAGAATAAGGTTGTATGGGTATGGGTATGGGTATGGGTATGGGTATGCTTGACATCGGTAAAGACTGGGAGGTTTTTCAGGATGAAAAGAAACGTGATGGAGCTAAGCACAGGCAAAATCCTAGAGGAAAACCTGCTTCAGTCTTCTTTACACCAGACACCAGACACTGGGAGAGGAATTAAATATCCTAATAAAATACCATATCAAATGCACCTTTCAATAACCTACAACATAAAGCCAAATCTACACTGGCGTTGGTTACCAATGTTCCTGAGTAGCCAAGTTACCGTTTTGACTTAAATCTGCTTGAAAATCTATGGCAAGACATGAAAATTGCTGTCTAGCCATGATACAGGTGTAAAGATACAGGTTTGAAAAGCTCTTATGAGACTTACCCAAGAAGACTCATAGCGGTAATCGCTGCCAAAGGTGTTTCTAACGTGTTGACTCATGGTAGTGAATACTTATCTATTCAAGGTATATTAGTGTTTCATTTTTCATTAATCGTTTTAAGAAAAATCCAATTTTTCTTCCACTTTAACATTACAGAGTATTTTGTGTAGATCGTTGATAAAAAAAAGACAATTAAATCCATTTTAAACCCACTTTATAACACAATAAAATGTGAACAAATCCAAAATGAGGGTAGACTTTCTATAGGCACTGTATATGGTGTCCATATTAGGACTGAGTCAGGTGACTTTGGATGTCTTCTGTGGATGTCCTAATATGGACATTATACATGTATTCTTTCACAAATGACCAGTGGTTAAAAGTGATTTCCTTTTCTGCAGGTTATTGGTTGAATTTCCGGCCACTGGTGGAGCGATACCCTCATATCAGATTAGAACGGTGAAGCTGATTCGTTACATCACCTACTGGGACTACTTCATCATTGGCTGTGAGATGGTGTTCTGCCTGTTCATCCTCTACTACATTGTGGAGGAGATTCTTGAGCTCCGAATCCACGGGTTCTCCTACTTCAGCAGTATCTGGAACACTCTGGATGTGGTTGTCATACTGGTGAGAGGACAGGCTGAAACATCACTCTCAATCTAGAGTACTCAGTAATACAAGAATCGGTATCAGTTACATATCAACCAGTGGTGGCTGGTGAGCTAAATAGTGGAGGAGGATGATTGATGCTGATTAATGAGTTATGATAAACCTAACCTAAACCTAACACAAATCTGTTTTTCCACAGCTTGCCATTGTTGCAATCATCTTCAATGTTTTTCGCACCATTAAAGTGGACAAATTACTTGGTAAACTCTTAGAACAACCTGACATTTATGCAGACTTTGAATTTCTTGCATTCTGGCAAACACAATACAACAACATGAATGCAGTGAACTTGTTCTTCGCTTGGATCAAGGTAGATTACTTCTTTCTTCCTCAGAATGTATCAATACTGTAATGCATTTCATTTAATTGTTGGCAGTGCCCAAAGTTTGACTCTTTCTGTTCTTGCCTCTAGGTTTTTAAGTACATCAGTTTCAATAAGACGATGACTCAGCTGTCTTCTACTCTGGGCCGCTGTGCCAAAGACATCATGGGATTCGCCATTATGTTCTTCATCGTGTTCTTTGCATACGCTCAGCTTGGCTACTTGCTCTTCGGTACCGAGGTGAAATCCTTCAGCACCTTCGTCAAGTGCATGTAAGAGAACACCAAAAATAGTTCTTATTCTTGTAAATAAATAACAATACAAGACCCACGCAAGCAATGGGCCAGATTTTTGAAAACTGTATTAATCAATTACTCAAATTGGTTTCCTTTTTCTCTGTAGCTTTACACAGTTCCGGATTATTCTTGGAGATTTTGATTATGATGCCATTGAACGTGCCAACAGAGTCCTGGGGCCAATCTATTTCGTCACCTATGTATTCTTTGTCTTCTTCGTGCTGCTTGTAAGTTGATCTGAACAAAATACTTTCTACTAGATTTTCGAAGTGTAAACTACACTTTGCCATCTTATTTTCATGGATTTTCTTCCCTAGAACATGTTTCTGGCCATCATCAACGACACATATTCTGAGGTCAAGGAAGAGCTGTCATCCCAGAAGGATGAGCTGCAGATTACTGACATCATCAAACAGGTAAACATATATATTATACCAATGTAAGATGGCATATGATACAAATCAGAATATAAAATATACACTGAGTATACACAACATTAAGAACACCTGCTCTCTCCATGACAGACTGGCCAGGTGAATCCAGGTGAAAGCTATGATCCCTTATTGTTGTTAAATCCACTTCAATCAGTGTAGATGAAGGGGAGGAGACAGGTTAAAGAAGATTTTTAAGCCTTCAGTCAGTTGAGACATGGATTGTATATGTGTGCCACTCAGAGGGTGAATGGGCAAGACAAAAAATGTAAGTGCCTTTGAACGGGGTATGGTAGTAGTGCCAGGTGCACCAGTTTGTGTCAAGAACTGCAACGCTACTGGGTTTTAAACGCTAAACTGTTCCCCGTGTGTATCAAGAATGGTCCACCACCCAAAGGACATCCAGCCAACTTGACACAAATGTGGAAAACATTGCAGTCAACATGGAACGCTTTTGACACCTTGCAGAGTCCATGCTCCGACGAATTGAGAATGTTCTGAGGGCAAAGGGGGATATGCAACTCAATAATGTTACTAATGTTCGCTATACTCAGTGTATGTAACATATGCAAAAAAATAAAAAATAAAACATGCATACATTTTTGTGTTTCAGAGCTACATGAAGACATTTATGAAATTGAAATTGAAAAAGGAGAAGATATCCGATGTTCAGGAAGTACTACGATCTGGGTCAAACAAACTAGAATTCAAAGACTTTAGAGAAACTCTCAAAGAGTAGGTGACTATCCTCACTGACAGAAGAAAAATCCGTAGACATAAATGAATAGCGTTCGGATTCTAGTCTATTACTCTCCTCCCTTGTCTTAACCCTACAGGTTGGGACATGCCGACCATGAGATATCTGAAGCTTTCTCCAAATTCGACCATGATGGAAACCAAATTCTAGACCAAGAGGAGCAAGAAAGGATGAAGAGGGAGCTAGAGGAGAAGAGGGTTAGTGGACTTGGCTAAACGAGCAATTTAACCTAACCCCTCTGCTATTCATGTGATAAAATAAATCCCTTCATGTATTTTCTCATGTCATTATCCTCAGGATGCTCTTAGTGACGAGCTCAACAACCTTGGAAAGAACTATGGGAATGGCTCTCTGGAGAAATCGACGGTGGATATAGATGAGCATGGCAAGCCAAGTAACACTCTGGTGGAGCAGGAGGACTTCCAGAGGTGTGTTGAATATTTGCATTGAGTATAACGCAGGGTGATCTCGGCTCCCAGAACAAAAACAGATAGGCTATCAAGAGAGACTAAGCGCAGGAAGCTGATACCATTTACAAAGATGGACACTTTGTAAAAAAAAATATGTCAAAACAAACATCTACTTACGTGCACCATGAATGACTCCTAATTGACTTGTGTCATATGAGATCCACAAGCTTTTTATAATCTTATGAAACATCAAGAGCTGGTCACATACTGAGGTCGAGATGTATACTGTACATGCATTGTTGTTGTCAGACAACAATTATCTTTAAAATTAGACTCTAGAAATACACTACATGACCAGAATAATGTGGAAACCTGCTCGTCAAAAATCTAATTTCAAAATCATTGGCATTAATATGGAGTTGGCCTACCTCTTTGCTGCCATAACAGCCTTCACTCTTCTGGGAAGGTTTTCCACTAGATGTTGGAACATTGATTCGGTGTCTTGCTTCCATTCAGCCACAAGAGCTCTTCAGTAAGGTCATTCTTCTGCCAATGTCTGTTTATGGAGATTGCATGGCTGTGTGCTCGATTTTATACACCTGTCCGCAACGAGTGAGGCTGAAATAGCCAAATCCACTAATTTGAAGGGGTGTCCACATACTTTTGTATCTATAGTGCATCAGAGGAAGTCAAAATCAAACCACACATCCATGCAGTCATGTCCAGCATTACACAATTTTCATTGTGTACCATCTACTCTAATGGCAATTATTT
Source organism: Salvelinus alpinus (assembly GCF_045679555.1). Taxonomy (NCBI): domain Eukaryota; kingdom Metazoa; phylum Chordata; class Actinopteri; order Salmoniformes; family Salmonidae; genus Salvelinus; species Salvelinus alpinus. The sequence goes on from NC_092117.1 coordinate 6,205,909, forward strand.
TTCCTCACTTCCATCAAAGGTTGGTCAGACAGGTTCTCCAACTAGAACACTCAGTAGCTGCTATTATGACCAAGATGGATATAGTCACGGAGAAACTGGAACTGCAGGAGAGCAACAGGACTAATGGGAAGGAGACAATGGGAAAACCAAGTGTGGCCAAAAACTATGTGAGAATGTTTGGTATTCAATCAGGTTTTCGGTGTTGAACATGTTTGGTATTCAATCAGGTTATCTGTCGTGCATTTTTGGTATTTATTCAATAAAGTTTACAAGAGTTGACCACTTGTTTACTGTACATTTCCCCCAGAACGAAAAATCAGCTTCGGATGGGAATGTTATGGTATATCTGGAAAGAGGGACAAGGGCTGAGATGGCACCCTGGAGATCAACCATTCCTGCAGGAAGTGCCCCCTATGATCGTCCTGGGACAGGCTGGACAATGGCCAACAGCCACATGTGAAGCATATTTAACTGACTTAAAGGTAATGGTGAATGGCTTAACAGGTTATTAACACTTCAATTCATGTTCAAAATTCTGCTATATACTGTACATGTATTCCATTTTAGTCAGAGAGAGAGAGGATAAGATAATGTAACATGGAACTTTATATATGAATTGTACTGTCCATACATTGTTCTAGGCTTTGTGATTGATATGTTAATCTTGTTTGTTGTTGATGCCATTTCTAAAAACAATTGTATCTTCTGAATTTGTGTATAAGACAAAAGTTAAATGTATGTACAATATTCTATACTATATAAGTACTCCCACCACCTTGCACCTGACTTAATGTGTATAATTCCTAAATATACAGGAACTTCTAAATTGAGTTTAAGTGCTTTAATATTGACAAGCGTCCCTTGGAACATGCAACTAAGACTATTTATCTTTTGACTACTTTATATGTGTTGAAATCTAGAATCTTCTTTAAAAAATGAGATAGGTATATATATATATATAGACTTCCTGTAAAGATCTAGACTCGCCTCAATTCAAAGCTGTTGCTCATTGTATCTGCTGTACATAAATAATTACTCAATAATGTGTCTCTCAATGTTTCTGAATAAAGTCAGATAGTAAGATTACTTTTCCTTCTTAATCTCTTACCCCGTGAGGGCTGATCATAACACTGTACAACCACTGTTTGACCACTTTTCAGATTACACTATAACAATGTATAGTGTAAGTCATTATAAATGCTTATGTTTACACATGAAAATCTTTACATTTATTCATGAAACTTTACATGGTTCCTTTCTTTACGCATCTTTTTCTTTTTCCCCAATTCAAGCCATCTCTCACGCCCAACACAGTCTTTAAAGAAAATTAACATTTGTTCCTTCTTCAATTCCAAATACTTAATTACTTAATATAGCCAAATCTAATTTTACCTGCATTAAGAATGCCACCACCCTATGAAGTTCATCATAATTTATTTAATCTGTAGCCTAAAAAAACAGAATGTTTTCACGAGTCGTAGTGGGATGACCACAAGTTACTTCGATATGATGGTTATTGTATCAATATTTGTGTGTGTGTGTGTGTGTGTGTGTGTGTGTGTGTGTGTGTGTGTGTGTGTGTGTGTGTGTGTGTGTGTGTGTGTGTGTGTGTGTGTGTGTGTGTGTGTGTGTGTGTGTGTGTGTGTGTGTGTGTGTGTGTGTGTGTGTGTGTGTGTGTGTGTGTGTGTGTGTGTGTGTGTGTGTGTGTGTGTGTGTGTGTGTGTGTGTGTGATTTAATTCAAATCTATGGTTTTATTTCACATGTTTGACAGACCAATTTTATATTCATGTTAGTGCAATTTCCAGAGTTTAGTTACTCGTAACATTGATTGCCTCAGTAATAGACACGCAGGCACGGACACAGACACACAGGCTGTGCACACACACACATTCTTTCTTTCACCTCCTTTCTTGTCCATGGACACCCATGGATGACCTCTTTATGGAGGTGTTTTCGTCCTCTCCCCCCCCAACACCACCAACATCTCGCTCCCCCTCCACCTCGTCTACGAGTGTTCAGATTCCAGAAACGAAATGCTGCTGTTCTGTGTTCTACCTGGCCAACTTTCTCCTCCTACCCCTCAATACCTGGGTCCTGTGGTTCGGAACCAGGCCGACAGTTTCCACAGCAAATCCAACGACAACAGACATCTTCACCTGTGATCTGGCTGCTATTGAGATAATCAACAGCTTTGAAATGTTCTGCAAAATAATTGTCCACTACCTGAATGTGGTTGTACTGATGGTCATCACCGTGGTAGAGAACGGCCTATTCACATCTGGTAGATCTCTGTTCCACTGATGTACCTGTCTGGAGCGCTACCTGGTTGTGGTCCATCCTGTGGCCTAACTGAGGCTCAGAGCTCCACGGAACGAGTGGGCAGGGCCTGGGGTTGTCTGGCTAATCAGTCCGGACTGGGTTGGGGGTGGTAGCGTGGTACTTTCCATCCTTTCCAACCAAACCATTTTACGGGAATGTTCCTACTCGCTTTTACGATCATGTGCTTCTACGGCTTGGCCATTCTGAGATCTCTGAATGGTCCAGGGCTGAGGGGAAGGGGTAGGGAGTGACCAATCAAAGATGAGGGCGTTCAGAACAATCGCGGTCGTCCTGGTGGTGCTAGTGGTCGGTATCGGGTCGTGTCTCTGTTGAATGAAGTGCTTTTGTACAACAAGGTTTGCATAGCTCACTCAGTCACCTATGCCTTGTCCTTTCCAAGCAAGTTCTGTTCAGCCTCTTTTTTTAAAACTATACAAGTTTGGAAAACTGCCTTGTCTTCAAAACCCTAAACCTAGGGACTAATATTCTGCAGGTTCGATTTTGATAATTGGTATTTTATTAGGATCCCCATTAGCTGTTGCAAAAGCAGCAACTACTTTTCCTGGGGTCCACACAAAACATAATACAGAATGACATAATACAGAACATCAATAGACAAGAACAAGCTCAAAGACAGAGCTCAAGGACAGAACTACTTTAAAGCTGTTTAACCCTTTTTTTTGTGGCAGGTAACCTACCTGACTTCCTATGATACCTTACAGCCATTGAGCAAACGTTACTACAAAATGTCTTGCACAACTAGCTCAATTCGTTTTTATCACTATATTTTGGGATTCCACTACTGTAAACATCTTTTGCCTGATGACGTGCAAGTGAAGCAGAGTGAATTTGTTTCAATGTTTCTTCTACTTGCCTCCGCACCTCGTATAGCTTTAACCTTTTTCAAAGAGCTGAGGAGGCGAGTAAAGCAGGAGATTCTCCCCATGAGTTCATCTGACTCTGGGTAAGTAGAAATAAGGCTTTAACAAAGATGGATACTGTCTGGCACTGTGACAAGCATCACCATAGGATTTCTATTTTCTATAGGCCTACTTGCTATTGCAATGGTGTTGTGTATCTGTTACAATACTATGTGTTTGATTTAAGTCCTAAATGTTGTCAATAAAGAAAAATGCTTTAAGATAAAATTATTTTATTAATTGTATTTACACTATAAGTAGTATCAAGTTATATATATAGTATTTCAAGTTGTTACTTGTGCTTAATCTTGAAAGTTATAACACATTAGCTTTAGAATATTTACTCCTGATTGATGCAAACATAGCTCAAGACTTGTAGACTACAGTACACAAAGAGAAGGGTCATCTTATTTTCTTCCAATAATTATTTTTATTGAGACCCTTTTACATTGAAAATTGAATTGTCAATTGCTGAACTTTATTCGTCATCAAAACAATTGCCATTTTACATTCAATACTTTGAGCAACCAAGATAATACATTTTCAAAAACGTGCAATTCATCCTCAAAATGTCTCCAGGAAATGTTCATTACTTGTCTCCTGCTATTAGCTGAAAATGGCACAACTTTAAAATGATAAAGACATCAGTTCTAAAATCTAGAGTTCAGCTTTCTAACAAGCTTCATTGAATAAAATAAACTGGTGCAGTAACTGACATTTAAATTAAGGCTTCTTTGTAAATTATATTGAATAGATTCAATATGTCAGCCCTGCATTGCACACTCATCTACAGTATATACAACATTAGGTTTGTGGAGCTCCTGTGATACTAAAGAGTACATGCTTGGAAACCCTTATTTCAAATCAGGTGTTCGAGGGTTATATACATGTTTGGCCTTCATGACCCTTTTCCATTATAAGTGACATTTACAGGTATAAGCAAATAATAGCATACAGATTTACACGCATTATCAAGAAACTCAGCTAGTACAATGTCAGGAGATGAAGAATGTGAAGTAAATAAATGTAAATATACATAATGGCACAAATCCATATGCCTTTGAAGATTTAAAGCAAATATGACCCTAAAAGTGCTTATAACTTGCTTTGTTGGGTCAAAATGCTAAACGTCTTAAAGCAGGAGACAGAAAATGTGTTTACTCATATCTATCAAATGTTCAGAAAGTGATTTAAAAATCAGAAACTCTTTAACAATTTAAAGAGCATTATGTTCTGAAAATGTACAACTTCTTTCTATATGTACCTGTGCAATGTCCTATGACAAACTAGGGTATATAAATGAAATTAAGTCTGTATTTAACTACATTAAGTGGTCAACTAAAACTCAGCAAAAAAATCTTTACCAAGATCTCCCCTATATAAAAGCGTGAAAATTCAGTCCAAGTTTTTTTTTCTCCCCCATACTTCTTCTTGACATTTAATTTGTACACAACACAACTTCAGCCAATAAAAACAACTCCCTACCTGTCTTTATAAATAACATTTGCTTCCTCAAAAGAGGTAAACTATTGTTGTTCCTGATCTTCTCTGCTTTAAAAACACAATCTCTCCAGATGATTACAATGTTAATGACTTTATGTTCTCCGAACTGAAAGTCCACTAATTCCCACTGATGTGAGTGAGAGCCTGATCACTGTGTCTGGTAACCAGCCATGTTGAAGTTTCCCTGGTTGGGCATCACAGGACCGGGCTGGGACGGCGCCGGGGATCCAAACCCTCCTACCCAGGCTGGGGACTGGGACTGTCTGCAAGAGAGAAGGTACACACAAGGGTCACAGCACGATGCAAAGGCTGGTAAGTGAAAGCTTTGGGCTGTGAAGCACTGAGTGCGTTAGTCACCTTGAAATGTTCTGTGCTGCTGCGGCCAGAATGGAATCCCTGTGAACAAGATGTCATAGTTTAGTGTGGCTCCGGAGTCAAACCATTTCCCCAGGCTTGCTAGTGTAACCGATGTGAAATGGCTAGCTAGTTAGCGGTGGTGCGTGCTAATAGCGTTTCAATCGGTGACGTCACTCGCTTTGAGACCTTGAAGAAGTGATTCCCCTTGGCTTTTGTGGAGCGATGGGTAACGATGCTTCGTGACTGTTGTTGATGTGTGCAGAGGGTCCCTGGTTCGCGGTCGGGGCGACGGACTAAAGTAAAACTGTTACACTGGATGGCCTATGCTTTCAAATGTCAACAAGAAACATCAGGACTGTCCTTAAAATGCCTCCAAACGGCTGTTTTTCAGGAGAAAATTGACAGAAAAGTAGGAGTAAAAGTTACATGAACTTTATAACTTCCACGCTATTCAAATTTAAACTACATACTGAAAATATAGCTGCGAGCAGAAATGAACGGGGATCAGAGGGTGACACGAAAGACAAGAGCAGTCAGAGAATAAAGCAAGGCCACTGCGGAGTTGATTTACAGTGGTTCAAAATGGACACGTAAAAATCAGATGGCTGAGTTAATGAAAAATCAACAATCTTCTGACCAATCCCTTAGCATTTCTCAAAATAAGTTAAGATGTACAGTGTAGTGTTGCAAGGTATACCAGTAACAAGGTAATATCACAGTACCAAAAACATCATGATACCAACATTTTAGAATACCGTAGTACCGTTTCATATGATACTACCAACTATTTCCAGCCCTACCGACCCAAAGAACCTGCTGGTCCCGGTTATAAAATGTTTATACATTCAGTTGAATTTAAGCAACAGCCACTAGTCTCACACCTGATTCTCTCCATCTGCTCTTCATGCGCGTCCATTCCCCTGTCAGTTTATATAAATATTAATTTAGCCGTAATGGCGAGCAGGGACGCAGACCCTGTTTTTAGATTTGTACATTTTGTTACATTTGAGCAGTGCGCAAAGCGAGCAATGTTGATACATTGAATCATTTCATCGCTTGTTATAACCAAGAGCACAGACCAGTCTGAGTAGACTTTGCAAGTTCACGGTCATGCAGCCTCTGAGTTCAGAGGGACAATAGCGCACCGCTTCGCGACAGCCTTCTTTTACTCCTCTTAAAAGCCCAATACTTTATGAGAAGTAATCATTATTTACTATTTTACACCTGGGGTTGCTATACATAACTTTAACCCATTGTATAAGAGACTCACCGAAATTAAAGCAATCCAGGCTTTCATATATATATGAATAAATCCTAGTCATACTTTATTAAACGCCTTTTCAAAATCTGCTATGAAGACCAGGCTTGGCATCTTTGATTTTTCATAATGTTCAATTGTTAAGTAATTGTCATATATTGTCGCCAATATATCGTCCATGTAAAAAAAACTGGTCTGATCAGGATGAACAATATCTTGTAAAACCTCTCTTCTGTGTGCTATGCATTTCACCAGGACTTTCACACCACAACATTGAAGTGTCAAAGGCCTCCATTTTTTAATTTTATTATTATATATTTTTTAAATGGACTGGATCTTTATACTTAGCACCTGGGTCCTGTTAATTTGTAACTAGTTTCTGTAAATTATTTTTGGTAGCATTTATATGTGGAAGATTCAAGAAAAATGTAGTGCATTTTCAGAATTTTCCATCCAATTTGCTTTATATTTAATAAATTACACTTCTTGAATAAGTACCTCCAACCCATTTTGTGCCTCTAAGTAGTTTCCATTACCATCTACATGCACCATCATTACCTCTATTTTCTTTATTAGTCTAATCTCTTTTGACCTGAACTGCTTTTGTTGTAATGATGAGTATTACATTGAACAGCCTCGAAAAGTCCATTTTTAAAAAAGTGTTCCATACAATAAGGGGATCTGCTGTACATATGTTGTGCAAGAAAATATAAAATTATACATTATTTCCTCTTTGTGATTACATTTCCAATACCCCCATACACATGGAAATTGTATAAGAGTTCTATGGATAGCAATTATATGGTGGTCCGATTGCAGTCAGCCTCATTGTACAGTACCAGTATCAAAAGTTAGGACACCTTCATTCAAGTTTCTTTATTTTTTACTATTTATAAAAATTGTAGAGTAATTAGTGAAGACATATCAAAACTGTGAAACACCACATATGGAATCATGTAGTAACCAAAAAAAGTGTTAAACAAATCAAAATACATTTTATATTTGAGATTCTTCAAAGCAGCCACTCTTTGCCTTGATGACAGCTTTGCACACTCTTGGCATTCTCTCAACCAGCGTCACGAGGAATGCTTTTCCAACAGTGCTGAGCACTAGTTGGCTGCTTTTCCTTCACTCTGCAGTCCAACTCATCCCAAACCATCTCAATTGGGTTGAGGTTGGGTGATTGTGGAGGCCAGGTCATCTGATGCAGCACCATCGCTCTCCTTGGTTTAAAAGATAGTGGATGAAATCAAAAATCTAAAATTTGGACTGTAGAACAAAGGACAGATTTCCACCAGTCTAAAGTCCATTGCTCGTGTTTCTTGGCCCAAATAAGTCTCTTCTTATTGGTGTCCTTTAGTAGTGGTTTCTTTGCAGCAATTCGACCATGAAGGCCTGATTCATGCAGTCTCTGAACAGTTGATGTTGAGATGAGTCTATTACTTGAACACTGAATAATTTTTTGGGGCTGCAATCAAACGCTGGGTCTTCCTTTCCTGTGGCAGTCCTCATGAGCGCTTGATGGTTTTTGCAGTTGCACTTGAAGAAACTTTCAAAGTTCTTGACATTTTACGGATTGACAGACCTTCGTGTTTTAAAGTAATGGACTGTCCGTTTCTCTTTGCTTATTTGAGCTGTTCTTGCCATAATATGGACATGGTCTTTTAACAAATAGGGCTATCTTCTGTATACCATGTCACAAAGCTGATTGGCTCAAATGCATTAAGGAAAGAAATTCCACAAATTAACTTAAGGCACACCTGTTAATCGAAATGCATTCCAGGTGACTACCTCATGAAGCTGGTTGAGATAATGCCAAGAGTATGCAAAGCTGTCATCAAGGCAAAGGGTGGCTACTTTGAAGAATCTCAAATATAAAACATATTTTCATTTGTTTAACACTTTTGGTTACTACATGATTCCATGTGTTATGTCATACAGTTGAAGTCTTCACTATCATTCTACAATGTAGAAAATAGTAAAAATAAAGAAGAGCCCTTGAAAGAGTACATGTCCATACTTTTGACTGGTACTGTATATCTCACCATGTCAGGGTTTTCCAGCCTCCATACATCCACTAGTTCTAATGTATCCATAATCTCCTTAAGCGCACGAGGGTGATAATTTGTAGTGTGATTTCCTTTACGATCCATTGAGGTACATATAAATCTCCCAACATAATAATTAATTACTTGTGAGCTCAATAGATTATTATACAGTGCATTCGGAAAGTATTCAGATCCCTAGCCTTTTTACACATTTTGTTACATTTTAGAATCAGGCAGTAATGTATCAATCTACACACAATACCCCATAATGAAACTGTTTATTGTACATTGTTGCAAATGTATTGAAATAAAAAACAGAAATACCTTTACATAAGTAATCAGACCTTTGCTATGAGATTTGAAATTAAGCTCAGGTGCATCCTGTTTCCATTTATCATCCACGAGATGTTTCTACAACTTGGTGTCCACCTGTGGTAAATTCAATTGATTGGACATTATTTTCTAAAGGCACACCTGTCTATATAAGGTCCCAAAGTTGACAGTGCATGTCAGAGAAAAAACCAAGCCATGAGGTCGAAGGAATTGTCTGTAGAGCTCCGAGACAGGACTGTGTCGAGGCACAGATCTGGGGAAGTGTACCACAAAATGTCTGCAGCGTTGAAAGTCCCATGAACAGTGGCCATCAATCTTAAAATGGAAGAAGTTTGGAACCACCAAGACTCTTCCTGGAGCTGACAGCCATCCCAAACAGAGCAAATCAGGAGGGAAGTGACCAAGAACCCGATGGTGACTGACAGAGCTCCTCTGTGGAGATGGGAGAACTTTCCAGAAGGACAACCATCTCTGCAGCACTCCATCAATCAGTCCTTTATGGGAGAGTAGCCAGACAAAAGCCACTCCTCAGTAAAAAGCACATGACAGGCTGTTTGGAGTTTACCAAAAGGCACCTAAAGGACTCTGACCATGACAAACAAGATTCTCTGGTCTGTTGAAACCAAGATTGAACTCTTTGTCCTAAATGCCAAGCGACCCGTCTGGAAAAAACCTGGCACCATCCCTACGGTGAAGCATGGTGGTGGCAGCATCATGTTGTGGGGATGTTTTTCAGCGGCAGGGACTGGGAGACTAGTCAGGATCGAGGTAAAGATGAACGGAGCAAAGTACAGAGAGATCCTTGATGAAAACCTTTCCAGAGCACTCAAGACCTCAGACTGGTGCAAAGGTTCACCTTCCAACAGTACAAAGACCTTAAGCACACAGCCAAGACAACGCAGGAGTGGTTTCGGGAAAAGTCTCTGAATGTCATTGAGTGGCCCAGCCAGAGCCCAGACTTGAACATCCCTGAAAATACCTGTGCAGCGACACTCTCCAGCCAACCTAACAGAGCTTGAGGGGATCTGCAGAGAAGAATGGGAGAAAGTCCCCAAATACAAGTATGTAGCATCATACCCATGAAGACTCGGCTGTAGTCAGTGCCAAAGGCGCTTCAACAAAGTACAGAGTAAAGGGTCTGAATACTTATATAAAATCTAATATTTCCATGGTTTATTTCTAAGAAATTTGCCAAAATTTCTAAAAACCTGTTTTTGCTTTGTCATTATGGGGTATTGTGTGTAGATTAATGAGGAAAAAAACATTTTAAATCAACTTTAGAATAAGGCTATAATGAAATGTGTGAAAAGTCAAGGGGCCTGAACTTCCCAAATGCACTGTATACATTTTTGAAAAAGTGGGGATCATTATTTGGCCTTTATAGATTAGTTAGCGAGATCTGTTTTTGGTCCAATAGCATATTTAAAAGGATCCATCTTCCTTGAGGATCGGTTTGTACAATCTGATCAAAATTGTTGCTAATTAATATAGAAATCACCCCTTTTGAGTTTCTTTGCCCATGAGAAAAAAATACATTTTTGGTATTTTTCCCCACCCAACCTCATCTATATTTGTAGACCGAGTTTCCTGTAAACAGTAGATATTATATTCCTTATTTTTTAGCCAGGTAAATACTTAGTCTTTTCTTAATATCTGCTAAGCCATTACAATTAGAACTAGCTATACTTATTTCACCACTTACCATAATGAGATACAAGTTTCAATTATACTTAACACAACCAATGTTTGTAATCTTACCAACAAAAAGGACCATGATGATTAAATGTCCATATAGCTGTACCATAATATTTGTATTGTTAAGGTTACTGTAGCTGCAAATGTGTAAACCTCCAATTGTCCTAATATTCCACACATTAACCCCCCCCCCCATATCTAGATCTGTTGTCGCATCAGACCATCTCCCTGAGTCATGACGCACCTTCGCGGCCTAAGGCAAACCCTTGGTGTAGGGCAAAAGGAAATATGGGCAATCCCATGATAACATTATTCAATACTGCCACCCATCACTCACACATTCAAAGTCCCATAGGTCTATTGCATATCTATGAGGGCGTTTAAGAGAGAACTAACCAAATAACATGGAAAACAGTCTGGAACTAAATTAATAGATCATATTAATAGAAATAATAACAGCACAATATTATAAATTCATGGTCATATTAAGAAAGTCCTAGTAAAGGCTATAAGCATGTCAGTCCAGTCTGCTCATTTTCATGCTCTGACGTCACAAGACAGCTGGCCAGGGGGAAGAGCCGGGTTGGTTTGTTCAGCTGTCCACGTGCTTGGCACGTTCTGGCAAAATTCCTGGAGCATGTCTAGTGCACTGAGCGCTAGTTCAGTAAAACCCGATCTAGAAAGATGGCAGCAACCACAAAACGCCGTATGTGAGTAGATTACGTTGAAAACAACGATCGGCCATCTTGGACGCTGTCTAGTTCTTTTATAGCTCAATGGGGCGACAGATAGGGTTTAAGTGAGACTGCTTATAACAGCGCCCCCCTACAGGCCAATTGGTGCAACTTTTTTTTGACCAAGTTCCTCATGGCCTCTAGTTTCTGTGTGCCAAATTAGAAGAAAAGTTGACCATGTCAAGAAAAAACATTCCAGACAATAACAATAGGTTAAGCAAAGTGTGGGAAAAATATTATGAATGTAACTAGCAATTGTGAGCCTATTTTGTACAATCACAGTGCTATGGTGTAATTTCGCACCAGGAAGCCTACAGTATAGTCCGAAAACAATGGCGAACAGTCAGTCTACCATAACCGGAGATGGCAAGAACAGAACCCCATAACAAAGAGGTGCTGCAAACTGAACGGGTTTAGAAACTTAGGAAAGACTTGTCCTTTCAAGAGCATTACACAACATCCAAAATGTTTTATACTTACTCTACACCAAATCCTTGCTGATTCCATGACTGTCCATAAGACACTCCATAAGAAGGCACTTGCCAACCATTTGCCATGTACTGTTGCCCATACTGCTGGGCCTGGGGGCTCCCATACATTTGGTTCCATTGTCCCCACTGACCCTGACCATACTCCACCTGAAAGATAAAAGGAAACAATACAGAGCAGGACACATTTTTTCTGGGTGAATAAAGCAAATAAATGTGCAATGTAATGTAATGTAGCGATTTTATTTGAGCAATATCTCAATTCAAGATACCTGTGGTACGTTTTTGGCCATGTCGGGGGATTCTTTGCCCCAGTAGCACTTCACTATGTGGCATTCGATGGACGTTCCATTTACAGAGACAATTGCATGGGCAGCACTTTCATGGGAGGAAAACCTGCCAGAAGAACACAAAATGTCAACAAGAAACTGTGGTCAAGAAATATATATTTCAGCAGTTTAATGAAAATGTAAAGTAAAAACATGCAGGATGAAAGATTATTTTTTTTGTATGGTTTATATACAGGTAAATGCAAAAAATAAATTAAACCCTTGAGTAAATCAGGCTACATTATGGTGTAGGGTGCATTTATCTTGCACGGTTTAGGTTCACTCAACCCCTTAGAGGGAAAAGGTAAACGCCAATAACTACACAGCCATTCTGAGTGATCACCTTCAACCTATGGTGAAGCATTTATATTATAATGGGAGTGATCTCTTCCAGGATGACAATGCTCCCATCCACAAAGCCATAGGTGGGGCACTGAATGGTTTGATGGAATAGTATTAGTATTTAATTCAAGAGCATTTATAACTCCACTCAAACTCTTGGTATTTTTTTTCATTAGTCCACTGTTGATACAGTCCCCAAAAAGTTTTGCATGTCAGCAGTCAAGTTTTACAAATATTGGACATGGCAAGTGACACTTTGCTTCTTGAAAGTCCAAGACGTGGAAAACTTCACTGCTGGCCTCCAAACATTTTGGGAATGTATCAACAGTGGACTAATGAAAAAAAATACCTAAGTGGATTTTTCCTTTATTATCCTTTAATTATCATATCACATTTTATTTGTCACATGCGCCGAATACAACAGGTGTGAAATGCTTACTTACAAGCCCTTAACCAACAACGCAGTTCAAGAAATAGAGTTAAGAAAATATTTACTAAATCAACTGAAAAAATATATAATTAAAAGTAACAATAACGAGGCTATAGACAGGGGGTACCGGTACCGAGTCAATGTGCGGGGGTACAGGTTAGCCGGGGTAATTTGTACATGTAGGTAGGGGTAAAGTGACTATGCATCGATAATAAACAGCGAGTAGCAGCAGTGTAAAAACAAAAGGGGGGCTGTCAATGTAAATAATCCGGTTCGACATTTGATTAATGGCCACCATGGCTTGGGGATAGAAGCTGTTTTGGACCTAGACTTGACGATCCGGCACCGCTTGCCGTGCGGTAGCAGAGAGAACAGTCTAGGACTTGGGTGACAGGAGTATTTGACAATTTTTTGGGCCTTCCTCTGGCATCGCCTAGTATATAGGTCCTGGAAAGCAGGAAGCTTGGCCCCAGTGATGTACTGGGCCGTACGCACTACCCTCTGCAGCACCTTACGGTCGGATGCCGAGCAGTTGCCATACAAGGCGGTAATGCAATCGGTCGGGATGCTCTCGATGGTGCAGCTGTGGAACTGTTTGAGGATCTGGGGACCCATGCCGTGCCTAGTAAAATAAAAGTTAAAAAAAAAAGCCAAACCTTTCCAGTCTCCTGAGGGGGAAAAGGTTTTGTCGTGCCAGCTTCACGACTGTCTTGGTGTGTTTTGACCATGATAGTTTGTTGGTGATGTGGACACCAAGGAACTTGAAACTCTCGACCAACTACACTACAGCCCTGTCGATGTGAATGGGGGCGTGTTCGGCCCGCCTTTTCCTCTAGTCCACAATCAGCTCCTTTATCTAGCTCACGTTTAGGGAATGGTTGTTGTCCTGACAACACACTGCCAGGTCTCTGAACTCCTCCCTATAGGCTGTCTCATCGTTGTCGGTGATCAGGCCTACCACTGTTGTGTCGTCAGCAAACTTAATGGTGTTGGAGTCGTGCTTGGCCATGCAGTCGTGGGTGAACAGGGAGTACAGGAGGGGACTAAGCACGCACCCCCGAGGGGCCCCCGTGTTGTGGATCAGCGTGGCAGATGTGTTGCTGCCTACCCTTACCACCTGGGGGCAGCCCGTCAGGATGTCCAGGATCCAGTTGCAGAGGAAGGTGTTCAGTCCCAGGGTCCTTAGCTTAGTTATGAGCTTTGTGGGCACTATGGTGTTGAACGCTGAGCTGTAGTCAATTAACAACATTTTCACATAGGTGCTCCTTTTGTCCAGGTGGGAAAGGGCAGTGTGGAGTGCGATTGAGATTGAGTCATATGTGGATCTGTTGGGGCGGTATGCGAATTGGAGTGGGTCTAGGGTTTCCAGGATGATGGTGTTGATGTTAGCCATGACCAGCTTGTCAAAGCACTTCATGGCTACTAACATGAGTGCTAGGAGCGGTAATCATTTAGGCTTTCTTGGTCACAGGGACTATGGTGGTCTGCTTGAAACACGTAGGTATTAGACTCGGTCAGGGAGAGGTTGAAAATGTCAGTGATGACACTTGATAGTTGGTCCACGCATGCTCTGAGTACACGTCCTGGTAATCCGTCTGGCCCCGCGCCTTGTGAATGTTGACCTGTTTAAAGGTTTTACTCACATCGGCTACGGAGAGCGTGATCACAGTCGTCTGTAACAGATGCATGCTTCAGTGTTGCTTGCCTCGAAGCGAACATAAAAGGCATTTGTAGTGCGTAATAGTTTGCAAGCCCTGCCACATCCGACAAGCGTCAGAGCCGGTGTAGTAGGATTCAATCTTAGTCCTGTATTGAAGCTGTATATGTATTTATAAAATGGATTATCCAGGAAATGTACAATAAAGCATAACCAAACAAGGTTGTAATAAAAATCATTTAACTACTTCCACAACTAAATCTGATTGATTCTAGACATTATTGGGGGCTTTTGGTGTAGTATTGGAAGATGTATCATTAAGTCATGTACCAGTACTGCCATCTACAGGAAAGATTAGGCAATACATAGTGTAGTACATTAACAAAATAGGGAATCTTCACTTAGAACAAAAGATTACCTGATGAAAGAGTAACCTTTCTCTGGGAAAACTCGGATTTCCATTATTTGTCCAAAGGGCGAGAATGTCTGTCGCATGAGGTGCTCTGCAACGAAAAATATTTAATATAACATTCATCCAACTCTGTCAGCCAACCCAGTCTCAACTTCGTTTGCCAAAATGTATGTTAGCAACATCTAATGATTCTAAACCGTCTGTGTGTATCTTTTCATGTTTAAATGAACTTGCCTGACAGTCCTGACTGGATTCCTCCACAATACACGGTGCAGTTCTGGGGACTGGATTGGTTCACTACATCTTCAAACCTCAGCTGCTTCGAGCCATCTGGTGTAAAGATACAAAAAATATGAAAATGAGCATTCCAGTGGTGTAGTCGTGATTTGAACATTGGGGGGGCAGAATTATTATTACTTTTTTACTTGAAAACACATTTCCCACATTTAAAAAAGCCCAATGTAGCAGTTTTTATTTCAATAAATTATTTCCAGGTAACAATTAAGTACTGTAGTACTGTAATGTAATAATTTTCCCTTAAAATGATCAAAGAGAGACAAAAATAGCTTTTTAGCAAAAAACTTTTTATTATAACATTTTCCTTGGACTCCGGAAGTGGTCTGAGTCAGGAGGGGAATGGCACCAAAGCAGTGTATTAACCACAATGTGGATCAACCAACCAGAGCAGAGGGGCCTAATGAGAGGGATATGTGACCTGAAAATGTGCTATTATTGGCAGAGAAGTTTCAAACTCTTTGTTTTTGGTCTATTAACATATACCACCTGGTGACGTCACCAGGCAAGCAAAAACTCCAACCATGAAAAACCTGCTGATTAGAAGGTCCTGTGTAGATTGTATTTTCAACCAGCAACAATAACAGTTCACATGATCTCGCACCTTTTACAGTGTTAGTTTCTTCGGCTGGTGTATAATATGATACAAAACACAGTAAAAACAATTCTGACTGCACCGGGCCTTTAACAAGAGTCGCCAATACTCATGGTCTCTCTGGAAGGTTTGTAGAAAAACAGAGAGGAAAGACACGTTTGAGTGGCGTTTTAAAAATACCCCCCCCCATAGGAAGTTGACGCCATATTTCAACATAATTTCCTGTCCTAGAGAGGAAATGCACGTTTAGGTTTCACCTCCAAAGAATGGCGAAGGCTACTTATACACATTCACTAATTGGATGTGGGAATTTCCACGTGGAGTTGATAAACCTCAAGAAATAGGGCACTGACAGCTGTCACTGTAGCGAGCTAGCTAGCGTGGTAACCTCATCTAGCTAGCTAGCCATCTGCTAACCTTATTTAGCTAGCTAACGTTAACTGTTGTTGCTGGGGTTTTGGCTCGTTCTGGAGTTGGATTTGTCATAAGCATAGATTTAAAGAAAACTTTGCCACAGATGGAAACCACTGGCCCATCTTTGACGTCGCCATCTATTGTTATCGCCAAAGTTTTGGCATCTTCCATTAATTGCGGCCGTGAATCCGCCATAGAAATAGTTTGAAGAAATAAGATGAAGCTCCGGTAATTTGGTTAACTCGACAATGTAATGGACACGGTGCAACCTTTGGTAGGAAAGCTGCTGATAATGCTTCGGCAAAGCCAAGCCAGCCCACGCTCATGGTTCTCAATGGGAAAATGAAACGATAGGCTACAATGACTTTTCTCATTAGCATGCACGCGGCAAATGACATGCAACTATGTGTCTTTAAAATTATTTTGCAGGTGCCGTTTCATTACCTGGACAGACACTTCTGGTTTCTAGCGAACATTACACCAATCAAAGCAGGGGAGTGTGTAGTGAAGCAAAACTTTTGCTTTTATTTTGGGGGAGAGGGTTTGCAAAATGCCATCACATCACACAAGACATCTTTTTAAATACAGACTAGTTAAAAGATAAGTTCAAATTGACAAATTATCCAATGGATTATGATAATGATTATAATTCTGGTTAAAAAAGTTTGCACCCCCTATTTTCATTTGCTCTGTGGCTCAGGCAACCAAATGGACATACGGATGTTTGACTCATATCAATCGCAAAGAGGAATAACTTTGTTAATTTAATCAAACATTTGCAATGCCATGCTGGTGGGTGGTAACATCCAAATAAAACCCATCCCTGAAACAAAACGTTGGCTGAAATTAATTGCATGTCATATCATAGGAAAAGACACCGCACATGGTGTTCACATGGATTTGCACAAAGTTGGCAGTCCGGATTTGTCACGTCAAGCCCAAATATATCATACTTTGACTAAAACGTGACTTGATTTAAATCGTTGTGCAACCTCTGGCCATCGTCTTTCAGCTCGAAACGGTCGATTAATACTAGTGTGGGCGTTTAAGGACAATATAGGAAAGACAATGGGTGTGAACATTTTTACCTACTACATTTCAGAGAGCCTTTAAAAAGAGCCTTCATTTGGATGGCTTGCTCCCCACAGACTTTGCAAATGTGGCAGGTCCATGTCATGCCAAAGTGTCCACTGCAAAATAGAGTTCACCCCCCTTGCATCACAATGGTCTAAAACAGGGTTACGCAAGGTGTTCTTTGGTAGTCTTACAAATCTTAATGGGATCAAAAGTATACACCTCACACACATAGTTATTGCCTCAAATTAAAGACGACGCCTGAACCATTTCAGATCGTACACCTCTCCCCTAGCTGACCTAAATAACTTGTATGTCTATGTGAAGTAATATGTTTTCCTGAGTGTGTTCTCAGCATAGGACCTCTCATATTTCTACATTTAATATTAAAATGTATGTAGCTCTGTCCTTGAGCTGTTCTTGTCTATTATTGTTCTGTATTATGTCATGCTTTATGTGGACCCCAGGAAAAGTAGCTGCTGCTTTTGTAACAGCTAACGGGGATCCAAATAAAACCCCAGTAGTTTTGCAGTTCTTGACACTGACACCGGTGCGTTTGGTACCTACTAAAATACACAGTGCTTTGTACACATTGTACATTTCCACAGTATGAGGTTTGAATAATACTAGGACAATGTGAAAATTAGGATAATGCCCTAAGAGCTGTTTGAAAAGACCACCAGAAATCTGACTGTTTTGGCCTGCCTGGTGACATCACCAGGCGGTGAATTAGTTAATAGACCAACAACAAAGAGTTCCAAATCTCTGGCAGTGGCTCACGGGTCTGCGCGCCCAAATCCATACTCACACATGCAGTCAGAGCCGGCCTTAGCCTTTTCGGGGGCCTTAAGCGAAACATTTTAGCGGCTCCCATCGACGACGGAGAGACATTTTTTGTTTTAGGCTTAATTTCCTGCAACTCTATACATTTTGCCATGGCATGTAGAGTAATGTTTGCAGTTTTTAATATGATATCCGATTGAGAGTGACTAACAAAAATCAATGGGGGCCCCCCGGTCGGTAATTCGACCATGACTACACAAGTTTAGATAGCCGGTGAGACTAATTTACCAATCTATAAATGGTTTTGCCAGGCTACCCAGACTCCTTTGCTCCAGCCAAACGCTACGCCACACTCATGGACATTAGTTTCTTCACTGCAATGAGTCTGGATCAGAGTACCTCCCCGACCCCGAACACATTCGGGGGCCGTCTGATTGGTCCAGATACAGATGGGTTGGGCCAAAACCAGAACACACATGGGTAAAGCGGCGGTTAGAGACGATCCAATCGCTGATTCCTTTATTTTGTACAACACCCCTCGTCACGACAAACAAGTTAATGATGTCAGTCTCAGACTAGAGTATATAGCGAAACGACAGAGCAGTGGAAGAATTTAGTGTGAGTCATCAGGCTAAAAAAAAATTGTTGACATGGGTGAGTGTGTCAGTGACTAATATAACATGAGAACCCAGCTTCTAACGTGTCCTGCGCAACTTGTGAAGGTCGTAGAGGGAAATGTAAATGTACGTGTTCCTGAGAGTCGTGGCTTTCAGGGATGGGGTCATAATAGCTGATAGCCCCAACTGTTCAAAAGCTGGAGACAAATTTGTAGGAAGAAAACTAAAACTGCTCTGTTGGAGACAATTGCTTTTAGCGGATATTTTGGAGCTTGCTCACGTAACCGTGGTTCTATGAGCTAAGCGACACAGTCAGTGGATTGAAAATGATTGGGGGAGACAAAATAGCTCTCTGGAATATGTCCCCCTCAGTTATACACCAACTGGGCCAATGGAGCATTCAGCCTCATAACCCATTTCAACTCTATTAAATAAACACATTAGCCATCGCTCACTCATACTTACTGTCTTGCACATTTTTGGGGGCGGGTGGCTTGCGAGTTGCCCAGTTGGTCCTGATCTGCCGTCCTCCTAACCACTGTCCCCCCATGTGCACGATGGCATTCTCTGCATCCTGTCGATTTAAACAAAAGACAAAGTTCCTTCTCCAGATTCTACATGCTTCTATACATATTCTATAAACTAAGTGCTATTGTGTAATTAATAACATGTTTTACATACTAGATGGATGGATTAGAATAGATATTCAACAGGAATAATGAACTATCAAACTACAACTTGTACTTAAGTAAAAATTAGATCAATTATATTTTTTTAAAGTTTAACTTATCTAAAGATCAAATCTACGGAAAATAGAAAATAGTAAACAGAAATAACCTTCATCTTGTGTTCCTGCACTGGAGCCTTACCAGTTTGTTATAGAAGGACACAAATCCATACCCCTTAGATTTTCCTGTCGTCATGTCCTTCACAACACGCGCATCCCTGGAAGGACAAGACAACAGCATCCATAAAACAAAAACCACACACTGAACTGCAAATCGACTACATTCTCCCATAAATATCTTAACTTAAAAAAAAAAAATGTATCCTCAAATGATTATTGGTAATATTGCATTTGAGAAAGAAAAAAAAGTACAAAGACATCCGACCTATGCTGATATTTTAATTGCTTCTTCCTTCAGATTCATTTTCAGTTGAGGGTTCTCTGTCAAATATTACACCAATTATAATCCTCAAAAACTTAAAAGAAACACTTCTTATGGATTACCATGTATTCCTAATATTTGCTGATGGTGCTCATTCTACCATTAGAAATATCAAAGACAAAAAAAAAGGAATTAAAACAGCATACATGGCCTGATAACAGATTTCTTTATTTTTCCTGGTCAATTCTTTACCACCAATATGGAGTTTGGGGAGCTGCAAATTTTAAAACATTTACATTTTCAGAATTTTAGGAACGGAGCATAAAAATATCAACAATACTAAACAAACCAGAATGTTCTAAAGTATATACGGTTGGGTCCAAAATTGACACCCTTGATAATGTATAAAATAATTCAAATACTGAGCTATATTGTATACTCCAATTTGTTTAACAAGTTATACTTTTTCAACCAAAAAAAAGGTAGGTGTGAAAGTTTGACACCCCTGTTTTCAATACCTCACCTTGGCATTGAGCTTGGAGAACACATTGGGAGGGATCTTAGACCATTCCTTCATACAGAATCCTTTATCTGCATTATAGACTGCCCCCGTCAATTCAAACCACAGGTTTTCAAAATCGGTTTCAAGTCCGGAGACTGAGATGGCAATTGCAAAATGTTGATTGTGGCCAACTAACCATTTCTTTGCGGATTCATTTTGATGTGTGCTTGGAGTTATTGTCTTGCTGGAAGATCCACTTACAGACAAGTTTTAGCCTCCTGACAGAGGCAACCAGGTTTTTGGCTAAAATGTCCTGGTACTAGGTAAAGTTCATGACGCAGTTGATCTTAAGGGCCCCAGGACCAGTGGAAACAAAATAGCCCCAGAATATCAAAAGATCCACTAGCATATTTTACAGTAGGTATGGGGTTCTTTTCTGCTCATGCATTCTCATTTCGATGCCAAGCCCACCACTGTTGTGTGTGGCCAAGGAGCTCTATTTTCATGTCATCCAACAAATGTAAACACCTGGAGTGTTTAATGGCATTGGCACTTAGATTGGAACCGGTGCTTTGACCAGATGACATGAAAATAGAGCTCTTTGGCCACGCACAACAGTCTTGGGTTTCGCGACAATGAGAATGCATGAGCAGAAAAGAACCCCATACCTACTGTAAAATATGGTGGTGGATATTTGAATTATTTATTTTATAGTCATTTCTGCTCATCTTTACCAAGGGTGTCAATATCAGACCGCACTGTATATTGAATATTGGAGTTTGTTATTCTAAACTAGGTCATGTTAATACAAAAAAATACAAATGGAAAGGAATAACAAATAATGAGAAAAAATAGTCTACATCCGAGTTTCCAGTGTGTACAGTTCCTTGTTGTTAGCCTTCAAGCTCCTGTCTAATCCTATACGCGTTTCTGTAAAATAACCAGAGCACTACTACTTAACTGAGACTCACAACTATGGTAAGGCTGAAAGCTTTTCAGGGATACACATACAAGTACAATCTTAAATGTGTCATCACAAACTACTTACCATTTCCTACATTTATCAAAAAAGAATGAGGGAGAATAGAAAGCGGACACATTCAAATCAAAAAATAAATAAATTGGAAGTGAAATTAGTGGTGGGGGGGTTGATACAGCCTGAAAGTCAAAATCCATATTATACGTGACAATTGAGGAAAGCTTGTGTCACTTCTGTCATCCTGTTTCTCACAATGATCAAAACAGTTGAACGACTATTGAAAGGCATAGTGATTTATGTATCAAGACGGAGTGATGTGCTTTAAAATTGCATTTCAACCAATAGTCAAAGTAATTAGATCTACAGCACCAGTCAAAAGTTAAGACACACCTACTCCCAGGCTTTTCTTTATTTTTACTATTTTATACATTGTAGAATAATAGTGAAGACATCAAAACTATGAAATAACACATGTAATTATGTAGTAACCAAAAAAAGTGTTAAATCAAAATATATTTTATATTTGAGATTCTTCAAAGTAGCCACCCAAGCCTTGATGACAGCTTTGCACACTCTTGGCATTCTCTCAACCAGCTTCATGAGGTAGTCACCTGGAATGCATTTCAATTAACAGGTGTGCCTTGTTAAAAGTTAATTTGTGGTATTTCTTTCCTTCTTAATGCGTTTGAGCCAATCAGTTGTGTTGTGACAAGGTAGAGGTGGTATACAGAAGATAGGGCTATTTGGTAAAAGACCAAGTCCATCATTGCTTTAAGACATGAAGGTCAATCCGGAACATTTCAAGAACTTTGACAGTTTCTTCAAGTGCAGTCGCAAAAACCATCAAGTGCTATGATGAAACTGGCTCTCATGAGGACCGCCACAGGAAAGGAAGACCCAGAGTTACCTCTGCTGCAGAGGATAAGTTCATTATTGTTAACTGCACCTCAGATTAAGGCCCAAATAAATGCTTCACAGCAACATCAACTGTTCAGAGGAGACTGCGTGTAATCAGGCCTTCATGGTCAAATTGCTGCAAAGAAACCACTACTAAAGGACACCAATAAGAAGAGACTTGCTTGGGCCAAGAAACACAAGCAATGGACATTAGACTGGTGGAAATAGGTAATTTGGTCTGATGAGTCCAAATTTGAGATTTTTGGATACAACCGCCATGTCTTTGAGAGACGCAGAGTAGGTGAACGGATAATCTCCGCATGTGTGGTTCCCACCGTGAAGCCCAAAGGAGGAGGTGTGATGGTGCTTTGCTGGTGACGCTGTGATTTATTTTGAATTCAAGGAACACTTAACCATTATGGCTACCACAGACAACTGCAGCGATACACCATCCCATCTGGTTTGCGCTTAGTGGGACTATCATTTGTTTTTCAACAGGACAAAGACCCAACACACCTCCAGGTTGTGTAAGTGCTGCATCAGATGACCTGGCCTCCACAATCACCCAACCTCAACCCAATTGAGATGGTTTGGGATGAGTTGGACAGCAGAGTGAAGGAAAAGCAGCCAACAAGTGCTCAGCATTTATAGGAACTCCTTCAAGACTGTTGGAAAAGCATTCCAGGTGAAGCTGGTTGAGAGAATGCCAAGAGTGTGCAAAGCTGTCATCAAGGCAAGGGGGGCTACTATGAAGCTTCTCAAATATATTTTGATTTGTTTAACACTTTCAGTTACTACACGATTCCATGTGTTAATTGATAGTTTTGATGTCTTCACTATTATTCTACAATGTATAATATATTACATAGTATGTGGTTACACATCTATTTTGTTTATGGACCCCTTACAAAAACATTTTTATGAGAAGAACTCTAAAGTTACTAAAATGATCAAAAAAAGATAACTGAGTAAAACAATCTCCAGAGGATGTCAAGTCAGAGGAAACATACTAAATCAAATTCTTAAAAACACAAAGCAACTTACGATATTTTCCCAAAAGGTGCAAATGCAGCTTTGATATCCTCAGTGGTGATCTCAGGGCTCAAGTCTCCCACAAACACATGGAAGTGATCTGAAACGGCCAAGAAATAATGACTATTAGTCCCTGATGTAGCGACTGACTTTGAAGTAAAACAGGAAAAAGTTCAAAATGTAAACACTTACTCGATGTATCTTTCTTCTGGCTACTTGGAGTGGTGGCCCAATTTACTTTGACCTCCTGAAGATAAAACATGTCACAGAACAATCAAACGTAAGTGGAGCAAAGCCATTCATTCCATGTCCCTAAAAGCCACTGTGAAAGGGTTAGAACCAGCACTTCTTAGGAAGAAACAGCCACACACAGAGAGAGTATTTCATTGCAGAGTGGAAAAATTACCTTTCCCAATATCTTCCTCCCATTCATGGCTGCTAGGGCAGCAGCAGCATCTCTATGTTCAAAGAACTCCACAAAGCAATACGGGTCATTGCTTGACTGCTGCAAAACAGAAAATCCCACAGAAGAGTTCATCCTCCTGCTATCGGGTTGCTGAGAAGAAAAAAAAGTTGGGAGAGTATATTATTGCCAAACATATTTGGAATACAATTGCAAGTACTGAGTGACCATGTTACTCTATTGGGGGATTGCCATGTATCATCAATAGTGCTGCTACATGCAACAGATGTTATCCAATTCAAATCATGGCAATCATATGTAAAAGGCTGGGATTCCGTAACCCAAACCTCTTTCTTTTGGACAAGTGTGCCAAAGGTTAACCAGCTGGGTCTGTTAAATTTATTTTTTTAAATTAAAAAGCAATTTAATCTGATTGCATTCATCGCACAATATGTATATAGAACCCACTACAATTGGTGCCATCTGAATTAGGCTGAATCATACATTTATTAAAAGGAGAAAGAATTTGTTGAAATGGAATACATCCCATTTCGACTAGTAAACATACCCTGAAACATCTGACTGAACACGTCACTCAGGAGAAAAGAAAAAAGAAAAAAAAAGACCAAAACCTAAGACGTCTCAACTCATATACAGTGCATCCGCAAAGTAATCAGGACCCTAGACTTTTCCACATAGTTTTGTTACAGCCTTATTCAAAAATGATTAAATTGAAAAAAAAAAAAAAACTCACACACACAATAGCCCATTATGACAAACCCGAAAGTTTTTGAAATGTTTGGAAATGTATTACAAATAAAAAACATAAATATCACATTTACATACAGTTGAAGTCGGAGGTTTACATGCACCTTAGCCAAATACATTTAAACTCAGTTTCACAATTCCTGACATTTAATCCTAGTAAAAATAGGTCAGTTAGGATCCCCACTTTATTTTCAGAATGTGAAATGTCAGAATAATAGGAGAGAATTATTTATTTCAGCTTTTATTTCTTTCATCACATTCCCAGTGGGTCAGACATTTACATACACTCAAATTAGTATTTGGTAGCATTGCCTTTAAATTGTTTAACTTGGGTCAAACGTTTTGGGTAGCCTTCCACAAGCTTCCCACAATAAGTTGGGTAAAATTTGGCACATTCCTCCTGACAGAGCTGGTGTAACTGAGTCAGGTTTGTAAGCCTCCTTGCTCGCACACGCTTTTTCAGTTCTGCCCACAAATTTTCTATAGGATTGAGGTCAGGGCTTTGTGATGGTCACTCCAATACATTGACTTTGTTGCCCTTAAGCCATTTTTCCACAACTTTGGAAGTATGCTTGGGGTCATTGTCCATTTGGTTAACCCATTTGTAACCAAGCTTTAACTTCCTGACTGATGTCTTGAGATGTTGCTTCAATATATCCATAATATATTCAATATATATAAGGAATACCTAGGATAGGATAAAGTAATCCTTCTAACCCCCCCCCCCTTAAAAGAGTTAGATGCACTATTGTAAAGTGGTTGTTCCACTGGATATCATAAGGTGAATGCACCAATTTGTAAGTCGCTCTGGATAAGAGCGTCTGCTAAATGACTTAAATGTAAATGTAAATGTATATGTAAACTTATGCATAATGATCTAAAAGGCTAAACTTATCCTAGATCAGAACTCTTATTTTGAGATATTTCATGAATACAGGCCTTGTCTGATGAGATGACGAACTTCATATCAAATCAAGCATTCTAGAATCCTTCTAACCCCCCCCCCCCCTTAAAAGAGTTAGATGCACTATTGTAAAGTGGTTGTTCCACTGGATATCATAAGGTGAATGCACCAATTTGTAAGTCGCTCTGGATAAGAGCGTCTGCTAAATGACTTAAATGTAAATGTAAATCCCCATAATTTCCCTCCTCATGATGCCATCTACTTTGTGAAGTGTACCAGTCCCTCCGGCAGCAAGCACCCCCACAACATGATGCTGCCACCCCCGTGCTTCACGGTTGGGATGTTGTTCTTCGGCTTGCAAGCCTCCCCATTTCCCTCCAAACGATGTTCATTATGGCCAAACAGTTCTATTTTTGTTTCATCAGACCAGAGAACATTCTCCAAAAAGTACGATCTTTGTCAACATGTGCAGTTGCAAGCCGTAGTCTGGCTTTTTAATGGCGGTTTTGGAGCAGTGGCTTCTTCCTTGCTGAGTGGCCTTTCGGGTTATGTCGATATAGGACTAGTTTTACTGTGTATACAGATACTTTTTTTACCCGTTTCCTCCAGCATCTTCACAAGGTCCTTTGCTGTTGTTCTGGGATTGATTTGCACTTTTCGCACCACAGTACGTTCATCTCTAGGAGACAGAACGAGTCTCCTTCCTGACCAGTATGACACTGAGTGGTCCCATGGTGTTTATACTTGCGTACTATTGTTTGTACAGATGAACGTGGTACCTTCAGGCGTTTGGAAATTGCCCCCAAGGCTGAACCAGATTGGGAAGGTCTACAATTTTTTTTCTGAGGTCTTAGCTGATTTCTTTTGATTTTCCCATGATGTCAAGCAAAGAGGCACTGAGTTTGAAGGTAGGCCTTGGAATACATCCACAGGTACACCTCCAATTGACTCAAATGATGTCAATTAGCCTATCAGACGCTTCTAAAGCCATGACATCATTTTCTGGAATTTCCCCAGCTGTTTGAAGGCACAGTCAACTTAGTGTATGTTAACTCCTGACCCTCTGGAATTGTGGTACAGTGAATTATAAGTGAAATAATCTGTAAACAATTTTTGGAAAAATTACTTGTGTCATGCACAAAGTAGATGTCCTAAACAACTTGACAAAACTATAGTTTGTTAACAAGAAATTTGTGGATTGGTTGAAAAAAATAGTTTTAATGACTCAAACCTAAGTGTATGTAAACTTACGACTTCAACTAAGTATTCAGACCCTTCACTCAGTACTTTGTTGAAGCACCTTTGGCAGCGAGTACAGCCTCAGGTCTTCTTGGGTATGACACTACAAGCTTGGCACACCTGTATTTGGGGAGTACCTCCCATTCTTCTCTGCAGATCCTCTCAAGCTCTGTTTGGTTGGATGGGGAGCGTTGCTGCACAGCTATTTTCAGGTCTCTCCAGAGATGTTCGATCGGGTTCAAGTCTGTGCTAAGGC
This sequence comes from Salvelinus alpinus, assembly GCF_045679555.1. Lineage (NCBI taxonomy): Eukaryota > Metazoa > Chordata > Actinopteri > Salmoniformes > Salmonidae > Salvelinus > Salvelinus alpinus. The sequence goes on from NC_092117.1 coordinate 6,232,601, forward strand.
TGGGCCACTCTAGGACATTGAGACTTGTTGTGAAGCCACACCTGTACTGTCTTAGCTGTGTGCTTAGGGTCGTTGTCCTGTTGGAAGGTGAACCTTAGCCCCAGCCTGAGGTCCTGAGCACTCAGGAGCAGAGTTTCTTCATTGATCTCTTTACTTTGCTCTGTTCCTCTTTCCCTCAATCCTGACTAGTCTCCCAGTCCCTGCTGCTGAAAAACATCTCCACAGCATGATGCTACCACCACGCTTCACCATAGGGATGGTGCCAGGTTTCCTCCAGACGTGACACTTGGCATTCAGGCCAAATAGTTCAATCTTGGGCTCTCGAGTTGGGCAGCAGTCTAAGGCACTGCATCTCAGTGCAAGAGACACCACTACATTCCCTGGTTCGATTCCAGGCTCTATCACATCCGGACGTGATTGAGAGTCCCATAGGGCAGCGCACAATTGGCCCAGTGTCATCTGGGTTTGGTAGGCTGTCATTATAATTAAGAATTTGTTCTTAACTGACTTGCCTCGTTAAATAAAAAATATTAAATATCAGACCAGAGAATCTTGTTTCTCCTGGTCAGAGCCCTTTAAGTGCCTTTTGGCAAACTCCAAGCGGGCTGTCATGTGCCTTTTACTGAGTTGTGGCTTCCGTCTGGCCACTACCATAAAGGCCTGATTGGTGGAGTGCTGCAGAGATGGTTGTTCTTCTGGAAGGTTCTCCCATCCCCACAGAGGAACTTCTGGGTTCTTGGTCACCTCCCTGACCAAGGCCCTTCTGCCCGGATTGCTCAGTTTGGCCAGGCGGTCAGCTCTTGGAAGAGTCTTGGTGTTTCCAAACTTCTTCCATCTAAGAATGATCGTGGCCACTGTGTTCTTGGGGACCTTCAATGCTGCAGACATTTTTGGTACCCTTCCCCAGATCTGTGCCTCGACACAATCCTGTCTCGGAGCTCTATGGAAAATTCCTTCGACCTCATGGCTTGGTTTTTCCTCTGACATGCACTGTCAACTGTGGGACTTTATATAGACAGGTGTGTGCCTTTCCAAATCATGTCCAATCAATTGAATTTACCACAGGTGGACTCCAATAAAGTTGTAGAAACATCTCAAGGATGATCAATGGAAACAGGATGCACCTGAGCTTAATTTTGAGTCTCATAGCAAAGCTTCTGAATACTTACGTAAAGGTATTTTTTTAAATAAATTAGCAAAAATGTATTTAAAAAACTATTTGCTTCATCATTATCTACACACAATATTGTGTGTAGATTGATCAGGGACATTTTCAATTGAATCAATTTTAGAATAAGGCTGTAACGTAACAAAATGTGTAAAAAGTCAAGGTGTCTGAATACTTTCCGAATGCACTCCAGGTCATATGAGGGAAGCCTATACCGTCTCACCCAGCTACGCTGGAGACTTCGACAAACTATTGGTCAGGTCCAATAGAAACCATTATATCAGCAGCCCATGGTAGACCATGTTTACCCTTCTCCCCCTGTAACTACGGTAACTGCAAGGGGTAGGATATTAGACGGGTTTAGGGGAGGTGCTGAAACAGATCCATTTTGGGTGACAATGAAATTATTGAAAAAAGAACTGCATAAAAAATAAATGCTAGGTTATGCAAGGATGGATATAGGCGAAATGCTTTATAAAAGGGTAAGGCTAATTACAAATGACCTTTCCTGCCCTTGATATGGCAAGGCAATTATGTAAATGTAATGGTGTGTTTATCAACATGATGCAAATCTTATCAGTTTTATGTGCGAAAATAAAGACCAAACGGCAACATTGATTCAAAATGAATGGAAAAAGGGATGGAATTATGTGAAAAACTGGTATGTGCCAATGACCACTGTTACAGTCAAAAAGGTTAACAGCAGTACCCTGTCTACTGACTTGAATTCCTTGACCTAGTGCATAATCCATGATAAGGAAACTCGTCAACACAAATGTGTCCATAAGTCATCATAGCTAATAGAGCAGAACACATCTTACCTCAGTGATCATTTTACAACTTTTGCAAGGTCCAATTTGGGTGAACAGCTGAAGAATCAAAATTTCTGTTACATCTCTGGACAGGTTACCAACATACCTAGGGAAAAGATGGGGCAAATTAGTGATCTCAGGAGCAGTGGTGGAAAAAGTACCCACTTGTCATACTTGAGTAAAAGTAATGATACCTTAATATAAAATGACTCAAGTAAAAGTCACCCAGTAAAATACTACTTGAGTAAAAGTCAAAGTATTTGGTTTGAAATATTCTTAAGTATCAAAAGTAAATGTAACTGCAAAATTATACGTAAGTATCAAAAGTAAAAAATAATTTCAAATTCCTCAAATTAGGCTAATCTTTTTAATTTACGGATAGCCAGGGGCAACCTCCAACATAATTTACAAACAAAGCATTTGTGTTTTGTGAGTCCGTCAGATCAGAGGCAGGAGGGATGACCAGGGATGTTCCTTGATTAGTGTGAATTGGACCATTTTCCTGTACTGCTAAGCATTACTAATGTAATGAGTACTTTTGGGTGTCAGGGAAAGTGTATGGAGTAAAAAATAATTTTTTTATTGAAGTAAAATTTGTCAAAAATATAAAAGGTAAAGTAAAGTGCAGATACCCCTCAAAAAAAGACTTATTTAGTACTTCAAGCCACTGCTTAGGAAGTTGGTTAAGGATAGGTGAGGATAGGATAAGTTAAGTTGCATCAATTATTGGCTTTAATGTTATTTATTGAATATCAAATTTAACTACACAAATATTTAGTTTTAAGCACACAGATATGATTTTGCTCATGACTGTGGGAAGGTGTGCCCCTATCTGTCCAATGAAGACATTTCTGGAAGAAAAAAAATATTCCTTCCATTTAGGGAACTTCTTTTGTCTTGGAGTCTAGGGGACCCCTTTTGGCACTAGACAAAAGGTCTGTCTGTATAGTCTCTAGATCGGACAAAATGTTGTTAGATTGAACGTGTTATTTGGGTTAAGGATTAGGCCTAATTAGTCAACAGAAGACGAGGACCAAGGCACTCTTCTTGCAATTCATTATAGCCTAATTATTATGTATCTATTATTTATTGACCAACCAAAGTAGATAGTTAGCTATAACTATCAACTTGTCTTGATACTAAGAAGCTAATTCGTTTCAAATAACACATTTTCCTCGTCACTTCAGTATGCAGACAAGCGAAAGGCTAGTCCATTAAACTCAACTCGTAAATGGTGGAGTTGAGTAGGCTAAAGAAAGGCATGACTTAGTTACCTCTCAGCGAGCTAACTACTATAACATTATCCCAGCCATGATGGGGACATTTCAATAACATTAAGATAGCTAACGTTAGTTATCTATGTATCTGGGTAACTTAGCTGGCGAGCTGATGTGCCATGCAATGTAATATTGCATTAAATTCACGAATATTTTGGTCAGCCTACTGGATAGATTTGTAACCGTTGTTTCACTGGGGAGAAAAAAGTATGCTGATTCGCCTAGTGAGAGGTTAAAATGAGGAAGCTGTTGAGGTCGATAGTTATCTAGCTAGTTAACAGTTAGTTAGCTAACATTGCCAAGCTAGCTAGGAGGCAGTCGTGGCTGTTGTGTTGACAACTTACAGCGTTTTGGGGTGGCTTTCGTCTTCCATGTTCAAAAATCGATTGGTATGAATGCCGACTAACTAACTGAGTATGCTGAAATAAACAAGAAGATAGTCTAATCAATGTATTTATACGGTAGCTAAGCTAGCTAACTAAGAGGAATAAAATGGCGCTAACCGGAGAATCAGGAAGCCGACTGATGCGCATGCGCATGCAGTCTACAGGGGGACTCGAGTCAGCACTAAAATAAAAATCAATCTGATATCTCGAGTAGGCTAGTCTTATATTATAACATCTCGTTAAAATACGCTAGCCACGAGAGGAAGGTGGAATCCCGGTTGTGCCAACATCTGTCAAACGTCACAAACCTAATTGGGGGCTTTTATTTTGAAAATGTCAATTAAAGCGAGACTGTATAAACATTGAGGGGATTCGATTAATCTGTCTCGGGCGCCCAGATAGGCATGTATTGCACCAGGTGAAAGTTGATTGCATTCGTTTCGGAACCGGGCTACCACTTGGTCGTGAGCCAGGTGCCCGTTCAAAGCCCACGGTGAAATCGGCTCAAAACAAAAGTGACGTAATTACACTTAGAGTAACGAGTCTGTTTTCACGTGCAAAAGTGATTGATTTTGATTCAAACATATATTTAATGAAAAACAAATGCTTTATGTTTCTGGATGATGCACCGTGCTGCCTTGTTGACAACATCACCGAGCGGCGCAGATTCCTGTTCGATTTGAGAAGGGTGCATTCCTCCCTCACCGCTTTTGCCCATTCACGTCACGGGCCATAGACCGGTTCCCGGCGGCTCAGCGTTATCGAATCCGCCCATTGACCAACGATACATTTATAACTGTAGCCACGCTCTGAGCTGAATACATTGTACCACCACGTGTGAAGTAGTGCTATTATTGGAATCTATGGCGTAACGTTAAATTGGGAAATATACATACAAACAAACAAACAGGTGTTCCTGTCATGGTTGTAAATGCCAGATCGCCTCACTGTTAGGCTGGAACCTTCTCCCTGAATCTCGAGACACTGGAGGTGGCAATTTTTCCCCAATCCCAACATTGACGGTGCTATTTCGAGAAACTTCCAGCCCCCTTTCCCACACGTCACCGTGCGGAATCTTTAAAGGATCCGTTGACTGTATAACATGGCACAGTATAAAGGATCAAGGAGTTTGAGCAGCATGAAGACACAGTCACCAATGGTAGATATGGCCAATAACAACGACCCTCTACCCCCAGGATGGGAAATTAAAATTGACCCACAGACAGGATGGCCTTTTTTTGTGGATCACATTAATCGCACAACAAGCTGGAATGACCCCAGACACGATGTCAAAAAGGTAGGCTAATGGATTTTGTAAAAACGATGTGTAGCGTGGGAGGGCTAGTGTGATATGGAAACTTGGATTGAAAATGTAATGTCTACTGATAGCATGGCAGACACAACACAGAATATATATAGTATATGGAATGGCCGTCGACCAAGCGCTTCAGTGGTTAATTATGGTCACTGCCTCTGATACGCACTGGCTTTTATTATAGGGAGACAGAGTGGGCATATTCTATTTATAGTAGGCTAAACTTCTCTCTCCTTTTCTTTAACATTTAGAAACATAGGTTACAACTTGCCACTGCTCAAACTTCATATCTGCTTAGACTTCATATACGCCAACGCAATGGAATGTTGTCTCTTTTGGGCTCCAGCCCTCTCCCTCGTGCATTATAACGGGTTAAATAACGGGCAATGGCTGTTAGGTTATGTTCTTGTGTGATGATCTAAGCGTGGCTGGTTGGTTGATGACGCACTGCAGTCATATGTAAAGCCATGGCTTTGAGTGTTTGGACATCTCCATAATGTTTATTTAAAGCCTATTAGGCCACCTAGAACGCGTTTGTTCATATTTCGTATACCCGTTACTAAAACTTTTCCTTAAAAGGGATTTGAGGTGGGTTCATCACCCACCCAACTCCAGTAGCCTACTGCGCATATATAACAGCTCCAAGTAATCTACAATACATTAAATTAACAAATCACAGAAATTGGTGATATGGTTTTACACCATTAAACTGTGTCCTGAAGAACTGTGTCAACTTAGGTGTTGGGGAGCAGACCCTAGGTTGGCATCTTGCATTAGGAAGATCAACACTTGCTGCTGTCCAAAGTTAGTGTCACTAAGAATCTGCTAGAAAGACAGCTGTCGGGAGATAAAATTGGTGCTATGCTGGCAGTGTACAGGGACCCTGCCAAAATGGCAGAGGGCAAAAGGTCGTTCAGAGTTTCATAACTACTGTTGTTGTATCAAAAAAGCATAACGGGAATTATGTCAATTAAAAAGTACAACACTATGCCTCACACAGTACTTATTTCAAATCATAATTAATTTGAATGATTTATTACCAGACAAATTAAATAGTCATGGGGAGCTTGGGACTGTTCCAATACAGTAGGTCCAATGGGCCTACATAGTCTTGTGGACACTTATCTTTGTCGTGCTAAACTGTGTAGAGTGGACTTATATAGACTTTTGCTCAGTGGGTTGCTCCCACTTGTCTAAGCCGAGGCTATTTTGCATCATGTACCAGTGGAGTCTGGTGCTTTGTCACGCACTACCCACACATACAGTTTGTTGTTTCAGCTCTGTCTGTAGGACATGCTTCCAGTTTGGACAGTTTGGTTTTAGTTTGAGCCACACCTTGTAGAAGTATGTAAGTGTAGCACATGGGAATGTGTGAGGCTTACTTCTCAGCCTGCAATGTTCCCACTCGCACCAGTGAATAGCTAGCTTTTTGCTTGGCACCGACTGGTAAGATGCTTCAGTAGTGTGGTCACGTGCAGTGGTGGAAAAAGTACTCAATTGTGATACTTGAGTGAAAGTAAAGATACCTTAATAGAAAATGACTCAAGTGAAAGTCACCCAGTAAAATACTACTTGAGTAAAAGTCTAAAAGTATTTTGTTTTAAATATAGTTAAGTATCAAAAGTAAATGGAATTGCTCAAATGTACTTACGTCTCAAAAGTAAAAGTATAAATTATTTCAAATTCCTTATATTAAGCAAACCAGACGGCACAATTTTTAAACGTTTTTTTAAATTGACGGATAGCCAGACATAATTTACAAATGAAGCATTTGTGTTTAATGAGTCTGCCTGATCAGAGGCAGTAGGGAGGACCAGGGATGTTCTCTTGATTGTGTGTGAATTGGATCATTTTCCTGTCAGAATGTAATGAGTACTTTTGGGTGTCAGGGAAAATGTACAGAGTAAAAAGTACATTATTTTCTTTAGAAATGTTGTGAAGTAAAAGTAGGCAAAAATATAAATAGTAAATCACAGATACCCCAAAAAGCAACTTAAGTAGTACTTTAAAATATTTTTACTTAATCACTTTACACCATGGTCGCGTGTGCTAGCAAGGCAGAGGTTCTGGGTTCGAGCATTCAGTGTTGCGCCGAATCAAGAGGAAGCGGTACTTGCTAAGCAAGCAGTGTGACGTCCTTTATAGAAGCAAGCATAAGATGACAGCATAATCATAAAAGACAACAAAGCATTAAGGTTATAATTGTTGGTGAACCAGTTATATTCTGACTACAAACAAGAAAACCTAGATCTTTTTTTCTAAATATTTGAGCTGAGGAACATTGTATTTGTGGGCCTTACTGAATCTGGTATTGTTGGACTGTGGTACGCACCCCTGAAATATTTGGCTTGTGCTCTCCAGGCCTCAAGACAACTTAAGTTACATTGTGACAATACACATGTGTAGCCTGAAGGCAAGCAAATATTGGAGTATTCTTAAATCACTCACAATTAAATATACTTTATTGCTAATTAGATTTGCATGGTAAAGCAAAACTGGTCATGTAATGATATCACAGAGAGACTATATTTTCCGCTGTCACTGTCAGGTGTCTCACTCTAAATTGGTTTTCCTGGTGATCACCAAGGCAGCATCATGGAGTAGTTTGTCTCTACTGTGAGACACCCATATGAGGACATAAGATAAATATGATTTGTTATGTTTTATGATAGCAAATACTGCCTAGCAAACCAACAAATGCATACTCTTCATATCCACATGTAGTGATGGTATGCTTCTTATGACAGGCACATACTTGCAATTGGATAAGAACTAGTTTCCTCTTCCAATTGTCCAGGGAGGTGATACTTTTTACATCTCCCAGGGATATTTCACATTGTACCTAATGATGTTTGCTTATAGCCTGGATGCCAGAGCAGAATCTATTGAAGACTCATTTGTTTCAGCCTCTAGCAAACATGCTCTTTTCAATCAATCTCAATTTAATCTCAGTAGCCTAAGATATTAAATTGCTCTTTCTTCCTTAGTTTATAAGAAAGAACAAATCTGTCCGGGATGTTGGACATCATTCCCTTGTAGAATACATTAACTGAATGTTTTATGATGGATTGGCAATAATTGCTTGCCTCTGGGGTTAGAGTTTCACTCACATTACTTATCTTCATATCCTAAATATGTATTAATTCAGACTTTGTTTTCTTGTTCAGGTCAGCCAGTTGTCTCAGAATGGCCCAAGTGTGCCACCAGAGCCGAGTCCTCAGGAGATGCAGAAGGCCTTTGTGAAGGACATGAAGCACCCCACCCTCCGCCAGGGTTACATCCCAATTCCAGTCTGCCATGAAGGCGCAGACCTCCGTCAGCAACACCCGTGTTTCTCGTACATCCAGCCGACTGCTCTGCAAAATGTACGGGCAGAAGGGCGGACACCCTCCCCCACCCCGACGCTCCACTGCAGGCCTAGATCTCCTTTGCAGGGTTCCTCCGAGAGCTCTACTCCTGAGCCCTGCATGTCCTGTTCGCCTAGTTTACAAGGACCTGAGGTGAGATTGTTTTATCTATTGAGATTACTGCGCATGAACTCTTACCATTTGCTAAAACCATACATTGATGTCATTGGAGGATTTTTAGGGAAAGTTCTAGTTACACACGTGTTTGATGTTGGAATCAAACAAAACCTCTAGCTACTTCTAGACTACTTCTAATATTGAATATGCAATTGTACTTCCTCTGATTCACACTGGACTTTCATTCCTTAGGGCCATCCCCTCCACCAGCCCCCGCGACCCAGCAGCACAGGCCTCCAGGCAGGTTACATCCCCATCCCAGTGATCCACGAGAGGGCCGGAGGTCACACACAACAAGCCCCTGTCAATCCCGCTCTCTACACCCAGCGCTTTCCGGCTTACACAGAGCACCAGCCCTCCTTCCACCGACTGCAGCCAGAGGACTGGAGCAGTCATCATGGAGCCACGCCCTCTTCCCGGGAGCGAGCCTCCCCGTCCCCGAGCGTGCCTCCCCAGCACCGCGAGACTGCCGCCATCCATATCCCACCGCATATAAGGAGCCAGTCTCCCCTCAGAGCACAGGTCATTACAGAAAGACCACAGGTACCTTTTCCCCCCCTCACCACAACGCCTATTGCCAGTCAGCCAATAGCAGTAAGATTCTTCAAAATAAAAAGTCTCATATACATAGCCACAAATGCCAGTCTGGCAAATTTGACATAATGTTAATTCAGGATGAATAATTCCTTCTTACTTCCCCAGGTCCAGGTCCACCACCATGTGCCACAGAGAGAATCACCCCACAGAATGGAGCAGGAGCAGGAGATCTCTCAGTATCCCCAAACAGCGCAGAGAGAGGCTGACTCACAGCAGCGTCAACAGCCACAGATCTCACAGCAACCACAGCAGCCACCACAACAGTACCAAGGACCACAACAGTACCAAGGACCACAACAACCACAGCAGCAACAACATTATCAACAACAGCCACTACAATACCAACAGCCACAGCAGCCACAACAGCAGCCACAGCAGCCACAACAGCAGCCACAACAACAGCCACAGCAGCCACAACAACAGCCACAGCAGCCACAACAACAGCCACAACAACAGCCACAGCAGCCACAACAACAGCCACAGCAGCCACAACAACTCCCACAGCAGCCACAACAGTACCAACAGCCAAAACAACCACAACAATACCAACAACCTGAACAGTACCAAAAATCACAACAACCACAGCAGTACCAACAACCTGAACAGTACCAAAAACCACAACAGTACCAACAGCCACAACAATACCAACAACCTGAACAGTACCAACAACCACAACAGTACCAACAGCCACAGCAATACCAACAACCTGAACAGTACCAAAAACCACAACAGTACCAACAGCCACAACAATACCAACAACCGGAACAGTACCAGCAACCACAGCTGTATCAGCAACCACAACAGTCCCAGCAACAACCACAACCTCCACAACAACCCCAGCCACAGCCGCAACTGCAGCCGCAACAGACAGCAAACATCACAGTCCAGATGTCCCCGAAACCAGAAGCCCAGGAGCCAGTGGCTGTTCCTGCTCCACAGGAGGACTTTCCCCCAAAAGCAGAAAATGAGCCTGGCGCTCAGTGTCACCCAGGCTTGGCTAAAGTGCAAAAGATAGAGGAGAGAGTGGTGAAACTGGAGCAAGAAGTGAAATGCTTTGATGGGAAGAAGAACGATAAGAGGTACTTGCTGCTGGAGGAGCTGTTGACCAAAGAGCTTTTGGCACTGGACTCAGTGGACCCAGAGGGGCGTGTGGACGTGCGACAGGCGCGACGTGACGGAGTCCGGAGGGTCCAAACCACACTGGATGCACTGGAGATGCTGGATGAGCGGCCATCGGGGTCAGTCAATGAGTCCCCGATGGAGGGTGACAGCCCGCCACAGAAAGTAGAGCAGCCCAGCATGATCAGCCAAGCGAATGTGGAAATGGCCAGAGAGATCTCATAATGACTGCATAGCTTTATTATAGTGAAGAGGAGAGAAACGTAATCAAAGAGAACGTGGAAATAGGCTGCTCTCAATGCTCCCTGTACCCGCATTTCAACTGCAGATATCACATATGAACTATACGATGCATGTATTACTTAATTTACAGTGTTGGTATTGTCTGGCATTCACCACATTCTATGGTGGTATCTGAGTGCATCATGTATTCAATGATGTTAAGCCATTGTTGTTGCCTTTTGCTGTGCCAATGTCTTTTTGCAAGACCATTTTCATGATCAATGTGTTAAAGAGACATGCATAATAGAGGTTATATAAGAGGCCTTTATCCATCCATATATAAGAAAAGAAATTACCTGTATGTAGTTCATTTCGGCTCATGTGATGTGGTTGTTTTTAAAGTTATTCAATTCATATTCAAGAACACTGGTATGTATAGTAGTAGACATCTCCTCTATAAGAAAGGGCTTCTGTGGAAATTGTCAGAGATGTTTAATATTTCCCTCTTATTTTTAATCGACTACTTCGAGAAACAATATTTACCTCAGATTCCGTCAGAAGAAATGGGACAAATCAATGTTAGTGAATGTTAAAGACTCAGTCAGAGAAAATTATTTATTTTTGTGCCTCAGATGACAGAGCCATTTGAGAGCAAAATCTTCTTCTTTGTTTCTCAAAAAAACAACAAACAAGTTATTTCACACACATACCCAACAAATGATATGGTTCATTTGGGTTTCATTAGTTTCAGCCTGTAGGTGCATTGCCTGTTTTGCTGTCCTGGGCCTGGTTGCATAAGACATCTTCAGTTAATTTCCCCTTTATCTTTTCCCCTTAAAGTTACCTTAACTTTAAGTCAGTTGCACAAAACATTTTAAGGTGAATTTCCCCCTTAAATAAAGTGAAAAAGTTAAGGGTGCCCATGAGTTCCCTTGTGCTTCATTTACTATGGATATCATATCAATGTACACAGCAAATGTGGAGGTCAATGTTGCTGTCCTCTGCCCTGGTTGCAAAAGGAAAACATCAACCAGCTAGCTAGGTGTATACAGTGCATTCAGAAAGTATTCAGACCCTTTGACTTTTTCCACTTTTTGTTTTACATTAAACATTTAATTTAAATTAAAAAAAACAACGGAAGTACCTTATTTACATAAGTATTCAGAACCTTTGCTGTGAAACTCAAAATTTAGCTCAGGTGAATCCTGTTACCATTGATAATCCTTGAGATGTTTCTCCAGCTTGATTGGAGTCCACCTATGGTCAATTCAATTGATTGGACATGATTTGGAAAGGCACACACCTGTCTATATAAGGTCCCACAGTTGACAGTGCATGTCAGAGCAAAAACCAAGCCATGAGGTCGAATATATTTTCTGTAGAGCGCCGAGACAGGATTCTGTCGGGGCACAGATCTGGGGAAGGGTACATTGAAGGTCTCCAAGAACACAGTGGCCTCCATCATTCTTAAATGGAGGAAGTTTGGAACCACCGAGACTGTTCCTAGAACTGGCCAACCCGGTCAAACTGAGCAATCCGGGGAGAAGGGCCATGGTCAGGGAGGTGAAAAAGAACCCGATGGTCACTCTGACAGAGTTCCTCTGTGGAGGTGGGAGAACCTTCCATAAGGACAACCATCTCTGCAGCAGGTGTGCCAAGCTTGTAGTGTCATACCCAAGAAGACTTGAGGCTGTAATCACTGCCAAAGGTGCTTCAACAAAGTACTGAGTAAAGAATACTTATGAAACTCTATTTCTTGTTTTTTTTTAAATAAATGTGCAAAAATGGCTAAAAACACGTTTTTGCTTTGTCATTATGGGGTATTGTGTGTAGATTGAGGGGGGAAACTATTTAGTCAATTTTAGAATAAGGCTGTAATGTTACAAAATGTGGAAAAAGTCAAGGGGTCTGAATACTTTCCCGAATGCACTGTAGATGGCTAGCTACTTAGCTAAACAATGGCAGGTGCACAATCCATGGCTACAAAGATAGCTGGCCAGCTAGCTTACATTTAAAAAAAATCTTTATTTAACTAGGCAAGCCAGTTAAGAACAAATTCTTATTTACAATGACGGCCTACCCAGGCCAAATCCTAACCTGGGCAACGCTGGGCCAATTGTGTGCCGCCCTATGGCTAGCTAGCTACCTACTCTGTAAGTTAGCTTGATGTGCAAGAAAGTAATAGAAACTTGATTTATGATCATCTGAATCAATTTTTTTCTCCTGTCTTGAATGTAGAAGTTCTATTTTGCTATCTCTCAAAATAAATGTGATCTCTTTGCCTAATGTTCAGTCAGTGAATCAGGTCATATCCATGGTAACCAGAGACTCTTTCTGTCATACATGCCTTCAAACTACTGTAAATCCCCTTAAGTATGCACTTACCTAAGGAAAACGTTTGAGGGGCTCCATGCCAAGCCCAAACAGTTCCCTTTACTGAAGGAAGACATTTAAGGTAAATCCTTATGAGAAACACTTCAGGTGTATTATGCAAGCAGGCCCTGGCACTTATTTCACCATTATAATAGGCCTATATTTAAATTTTATGAAAGGATATTGATATGTAACATACAACAACTCCATCCATTGACCTTTGATTCAAATCTATGGTGTAACGTTTGACATTTCTAGATTGTTTGAAGAATTGTTCATTTGTAAGTTCACTTGCAATGTCATCCAAATATCATTCATACATTTTATTTAAAGGAATGATTTATTTATTCAAGAATACATTGAGACATTTTGGATGTGAGCTGACTCATCTCACATGAGATGTGAGACTATCAGCATCAAATGCTAATCAAGAATAACAATTCAAGGGTCAATGTAGTGTCAATGTAAAAGTATGCATTTTTTTTATCACAGCTTGTGCTTTGGAGTGTTGACAGCTTGGAGTCACGTTGGCATGGTTGCAAATAAAATGTATTTTGAAATGGTCTATAATTGAGTGGTTTTATAGTATATTGTGATATGTTGCTATCCTTGGTATCAAGTGGTTCTACGTGGCCTACTCAAACCTAAACCTCCCCTTGTATCTTAACCATCACTTACATCTTGACTCCATGTCTTATTTGAGACAAGCAACACATGGTAGATCTACACGTCCCTGTGGAACAAAGTAAAATTTACACATTTTAGAAGAATGAATAATAGAGTGAATAACTTGACGAGGTGTGTTTTTTTTATAGGTTTAATACATTCCATTCAATGTCCTGTTCACCAGCAACTGCGTGTTTTTCACTATGGGAGCATACACTGAGTATACAAATATTAAGAACATCTGCTCTTTCTATGACATTGACTGACCAGCTGAATCCAGGGGAAAGCTATGATCCCTTATTGATGTCACTTGTTAAATCCACTTCAATCAGAGTCGATGAAGGGGAGGGGACAGGTTAAAGAAGGATATTTAAGCCTTGAGACATGGATTGTGTATGTGTGTCATTCAGATTCAGAGGGTGAATGGTCAAGACACAAAATGTAAGTTCCATTGAATGAGGTATGGTAGTAGGTGCCATGCACACCGGTTTGTGTCAAGAACTGCAACGCTGCTGTTTTTTTTACACTCAACAATTTCCTGTATCAAGAATGGTCCACCACCCAAAGTATACTCAGCCAATTTGACACAGCTGTGGGAAGCATTGGAGTCAACATGGGTCAGCATCCCTGTGAAACGCTTTGGACACCTTGTAGAGCCCATGCCCCCGACTGTTCTGAGGGCAAAAGGAGGTGGGGGGTTCAAAAAACTGGGCCTAATTTTCTTTGTATTCCTGAAAGTTACTAGTTGGTGGATCTTATTTGGAACAGTCCTAGAAAAGAACCGTCCACCAATAGGAGCGCCAGGCAAGGTTAATAAAGTGAACCTGGGCCAGAGATAACGGAGAAGGTAGGAGATAGGAATCCCATTAGACAATGAATGAATGACCGTATAATCCACCCAGTAGATTTGACTAATCGCGTTGGTGTCATGCTGCGTCACGCTGTTGCTAAATTAATCTTCGCGCTATCTCTTGAAGTCACTAAACCGGACTATTTTCCTCGAAAGTACGTTATGTCACGATTCCAAAGCTCTACGATATTACAGACAACACAGCAGTTAACTTACATCTCAGAAAATATGTGTAACGTTATACTTGTTGTTCACGAAATTCATGCGAATGTTGGGTTTTTGATTTAGCGCCCAATTCACTCACTGAATGAGTTTCCTTGCCCCAAAGTAGCCCAAAATGCACCGCGCGGCCCATTGACGATGCATGGGCAACGTACATCGTGACCGTAATACGATTTTAATTGAGTTTCCCATCTCAGTTGAAGTATATCTACATGGGCCAGTTCAAGAACGGTGTGATTATGGTGACCCAAATGGAGATTGTATATGGTGTGTGAAATGATCACACCCATATTGATCCACACCTCGCCACACCCACCAAACCTGAGAAACCTTATCTCAAAAGCTTTTGAACAACAGTTCGCACCGTTTTTGGAAACGTGTCGTTCAGTACCATAGTTTATATGTCCAGTAAGTACAATTCGCCACGCAACGTAGCAAACGTTGAATCGAACTGAACAAACCTCCTGTGGAAGTAAATATCGGATGACGACTAAGGTCACGTGTGATTGTTTCTGCAGGAAATTGACAGTGTCGGTCTTCAAAATGGAAATGATTAGCCAGCGACATTTTCACACATTGAAGAAGTTTCTCACCTGATTTACACTATGCCTACTTTTTGAACTACGATATCAAATAACCAAAACAAACGTTAGCTAACTTGCTAGGGCAACGTGCTGTCAGCAACGCTAGCTAGCTAACACAACGTTACGTTAGCTAGCTAGCCAGCCAGCAACATTTCTCTGCTAGCTAGCCGGTTTGGACCACAGTTATATTTACAGGTTTTGACATACACGGTCAAAATGGAGCTGTTTCAAGCCAAAGACCATTACATTCTCCAGAGTGCCGATCATGCTCTATGGTGTAGCCGAATAGATGGGACCATGAATGTCAGACCTGGTAAGCAAAATACGTTTGTCAATTATATATATATATTTTATTTTGATAGCTAACGTACATCATCTAACGTTAGCTATCTCTTGGACAGCAGAGCCATTGTAATTATATAATTTAAGTTACAATGTCAAGAATTGACATGAGAATTTCATCTTGGCTTGTTGTCTTTGTTATCCAAGTTAACACTGCTATACACGTTTACAATGACAGCTCTGTAGGAAGCTGTGGATCGGACAGCGCACCGTACTTAAATTCCAGTGTGTTTCATTCCATTTTTTTTATTGTAGTGTAATTGTCTAGCTATCTAGACAATTCTCTTAACTGTCAAGCTATTACATCTTTATTATTGCCCTACTTTAATGAGGAGTGCTGCCCCGTTGACCTGATATTCGGAATAACCAGACACAGTGACGCTGATGTTGTGCAGAGCTAAGACGCTCGAGGGCGACAGTAAAAATGATTTAGCAGCAGGGGTTCCATTCAAATCAAATCTAGCCATGATTCGGAAAACAGATTATAATGTCAATGTTCCGTATGCTTTGTTTTTTTAAATGTCTTTAAATAGTGAAGTATTGAACAAAACAGCTGTTAGGGTTCATAATTCTTCCCTCCATCCATTCTTCGTTTCACATAAGATTTATTTAACAGATTCCTGTGGCTACATGGTTAACCATTCATTTCCTGAAATACCACTTAAGCATCAGGTCCAGTGGTTCCTTATTTCCTTATGCTGGATTCCACATAATCAGACTAGTTAGCTGCTCACTGCTACACACTAAACTACCTTGCTGGACTTGATCTGCTCCAGGCTGGCCTGCACCCCAGGGTCTTGTCAAAACACCTCTTCTCTGTGCCGAGTTAAGCCGGGAAAATTCGGAGCAAAGCCTACAGCTGAGCCTGTGAAGCTTGCCTTTCTGTAGTAACAAAAAGGCAGTTGGGAGAGGGAGTAGCCATTGTGTATTGATGTGAATGAGTACCCTGTGGGCTGGCTGAAGTCACATGGGTGTGTAGCCAGCCTGAACAGGTTTGGGTTGCACCGCTCTTCCATTATTTAATTGGAAAAGAGTTTATACTCCTCATTGGACCTGTTGACACGAGCACTGCCAGGAATTTCCACAATACACTTCTGAACATCTATGGTTGAGTTTTGCCCTAATGTACTGTAGCGTGTCTGTATCATGGACAAACAGAGAGAGGTATGTAGGGGCAGCCCTTATTTTCCACCGCCCTACCCGGGCTCCAATGCTGAGGCCGGTACACAGAGTTCTTTGGCTCCATGGAACAGGAAGAGTTATTGTCTGAGCTGCCTAGATGTTCTTCACTCTCCACCCTCTTTGTCGCCCATTCATGACTTAACTCCTCAAGGGTGTGTCAAGCAGTTGAAGTCTAGTGTTCTGTTATAAACGGTTTTAATCAGCAGCATCAGTCAGTTTTTTTGTAGGCTAGCTGTGATGTAGTCATGCCTCAGTGCATCATGTTACTACACAATTTTTTTTAAAGAATGGAAACTCACACTAGCTAGGTTTCCATCCGAGGCCTGTGATCCTCTATGACCTGGTTTTCATACCCCTGTTTCGGAGGTAAAGAAATTGTCATGTATTCTGCCAGTGTATTCTCTACATCATTTGTACTATTCTACCCAATTGATAACACGTGTCTTTTTGAGCTCTGAGAAGAATCTCTTGATGCATTAAATACTTCTGAACTTGGCTGCAGTAGTAGCTAGCTACTGAGTGCATACCGGTGATGCTCCATGATTCCTAACAGTACAAACAGAAACCCTCAGTCCAAGCCTAGCATGGAAGGTGCAGGAAATTGTTCACAGCCATGTGTGGAATGTAAATATTATTAGGCCGCAATCCATCAACTATCTTCAAACAGCTTCATTGCTCTTAGTGTGTAGAGCTATTTATTTTAGAAAATGTTTTTACCTTGTGTCCACTCCACAAGTCTTTATTTTCTCTGATTGTCTCTTCTCTTTATTATTTCAGCAACAGACCTGCTGTTAGCTTGGAACCCAACGTGTTTAGGCCTGGTTGAGGGTCTCGTCGGGAAAATACAACTTCATATAGGTAAGTGAAATGGTGTGGGCCTTGTGCTACAAGTACCAACATTTGACACAACTGGATCATTTGAGATGTGATTTGACATGTACGCATGCTTTTAAATGTTACGCTGTGTGGCCCCTTGCACAATGTGGCCACAACTGTACCTTTATTCTCTGAAACCATGCCTTCTGTTCTTATTAGCTTGCGCTGTTTATTTTATAGCTTTCAAACCTCATCAGCGGTCCTCATATATACGACACAAATCACCCCCTAACAAGCCCTAGAATGTAGCCCTAGGCTAGCCCTGGGGCTTGGCTACAGGCAAGTATGAGTAATGTTTGTGCGGTAGATGCTTTTGGGGCGACTCATCATGAGAACACCCAGGATTACTGGATCCTTCTATTGCCTTAATGAGGTTTTGGATTAATTGTAGGAAGAGCCTCAGTCCTCAGAAATGCCAAGTATTTTCTTATGTTGTTTATGCAGTCTTTATTTATGCTCACAAAGGTGTGCTAAATGATTTGAGGAAAAGGACTGAGTTCTTGCAGATTATCTTAAATAAATGTCAGTTTGACTTGATCATGCTTAAAGCAGTCGGTGTTGGAAGTTCTTTTTTTCCCTCACCTTTATTTAACCAGGTAGGCCAGTTGAGAACAAGTTCTCATTTACAACTGCGACCTGGCCAAGATAATGCATAAAAAGGCAAAGCAAATGTATTCGAAAGCCTACATAATACATAGGTTTTTAGAAGAGAACAGCATGCAAATACTTCTGATTCTAACGAATCGTGCATTTTCATGGGTGAAATTTCAGTTCGCTTAGCCAGCTGCTGCGTTTCACCACCACATGAGACCACAGACTGAGAGACTGTGGGAGAGAGAAAACCAGCCGATGTAGTCACACCTATCGGAATGTGTGGAATTCTGTGCCTGTGATGACATATCCTTTACCCCTTTCTGTTGGCAGATCTTCCTCTGGGTCTCATACTGATCCGTCAGAAGGTGCTGGTTGGCCAGATGCCAGGTGACCACAAAGTCTACAAGATCACCAAGATAGCTGTCATTCCTCTGTCTGAGGAAGAGCCTCTGGATCTGGAGCTGGAGGTGAGAGACTGTGATGAGGCCTGTTTAATCTGGGAGCTTTATGGATTTCTGAGCACTCAAGTAATGTTGGGCCTTTTTAAGCAGTTTACACACACAGCAGTTACATTACAATAGCACATCAGTGGCTACTTTAGTCTCCTTTTTAAATCTAGGCTACAGTCATGAGATGTAATGAAAACCATCGCTGTCATCTAGGCTAGCTTTAGTTGTTTTACATTTTATGATTGCATTTCAATGTTTCCAGTAAAATATCTCGATTGCCCTGTTTTGATTGATACCTTGAGTTACTACCAATGAATCACTTTTTAAGATGGATATCACAATAGTGTTATTTTGATCTCGGAGGAATCAGGATTTTGCTTAGATGCCAGTCTTACAGGTGAGCCATGATGATGATGATACATATACGGATACAGATGATGAGGAAGTAAGTGAAACATTTCCAGATAACGGGATGTGTTGGATAATCGTTTCTCTGGTATGTTTTTAGAACATAGCCCTACATACTGTCCATACCACAGAATGGTTATTCCATCCCGTCTAGGATAGGAATTCAGTAGCCCTGTGAAGTTGTGTTTAGAGAGAGTTTTATGAACCACTAGTTTTGGATGTTGTTGACTGTTTGTTTTTTTGGTAGCTTTGAATTGATTTAATTAGCTAGAAAAGTCATTGAGAGACCCAATTAACCCACAGATACCATACCTATTAGCTGTCATTCAACCTATTAGACTTGTCCACAAGTATATTCCCGATTGTCTATCATTCCTTCTACATACATTTACATATATTTGGAATACTTTCATCATGCACTCAATTATATGGAAGATTAATATCAGAATGCTTTGGTATGCTCAATTAGCCTAATCTGAACTGAATGAATGGTAATGCCTTCAAATGGGTTAAAAGTGAGTGTATTTCCCAGAGTTCATATTTAAATTCCTGTCACGTATCGTTACAGCGGAAGATGACGCTGGTATCTTAACAATGTACAATTTCATAGAAAGTGGGATAGAAAGTCTGTGTTTTTCTTTCAGCTTTGTAAGAAGCATCACTTTGGGATCGACAAACCAGAGAAGCTTGCACAGTCTCCAGATGAGTCGAAGTTCCTGATGAAAACTCTGAGTCAGATCAAGTCCAATGTTGGGGCTCCCACAAAGAAAAAGGTAAAATAATGTATAGTACTGTGCTCAGATATCCCATGTGTTAACATCTTCCATACCTGTTGTACATTTTGGAATTGGTACATTTGCTGTTTTTACACTAGTCAATTTCTTTGTCAATTGGACAGTATACAATTATTATTATTATTTATTTCATTTAAATTTTTTCCTTTTCCTTTCCATTTTTTTTTTTTTTTTACAATTTAATACCATCCCTGTCCATGCCCACCACCCAGTATTCCCCTGCCTTTCAGGTCAAGGAAAACAAAGAAAAGGAGCGTCTCGAGAGGCGGCTGCTCGATGAGCTGTACAAGATATTCATGGACTCAGATTCCTTCTACTACAGCATGACCTATGACCTCACCAACACTGTGCAGCGGCAGGGAGACACAGAAAAGTCAAACTTGCCCCTATGGAACCAGGTTAGGGATATTACTATACTTTGAGGACACATTTACTAAAATGCTGCATTAAATTGGGTTGCCAGTTTGAGATGCCTGGTTAAAATACTACTAATACAGTAGTATTTTACCACATATATTTTCAGTAGTTTAACTGGGCTTCGACAAGTCAAATGAAGTAATTATGCTCGACTGATAATAGTTATTTTCCTCTTCAAGGTGGATGACAGATTCTTCTGGAACAAACACATGGTCCAGGAGCTCATTGATCTGCAGGTCGGATGAATTTCAAGACTGTTTTTGACAGGAATGGATTGACTAGATATTAATTTGTCAATGTTCAGGTATAAGAGTGCTGATGGTCATAGTGCACTAGTTTGGCAGCGTTACTTCTGCAGAACCCTATTTGAACAATAGGGAAATGTTTTGACAAGGAAACGCTTAGTGGCAGCTATTTTTGGAGTGATTGAAATCTATGTTAAATATATACTGAACTACTGAATTCCCTCTTTATACATCTACATTTGGCATCACTGTAGAGTTTGTAACTTTTTTTGTTTTGCAGGTTCCAGAGGTAGACTTCTGGGTGACACCCATCATCCAGGGCTTTGTGCAGGTGGAGGAGCTGGTGGTGAACTACAACGAGAGCCCAGATGAGGAGAAGAACAGCCCCGACACGCCGCTCCAGGAGCTCACCTGCGTGGACGACATCCACCCGCGCTTCACCGTGGCCCTCATCTCCCGCCGCAGTCGCCACCGTGCAGGTACAGTACAGAGGTCGAAGGTCATGGCCAAATTGCTAGGTTCTAATTGCAACACTTTGATAAGCAAATGTTTAAATTTTTCTTAAATAGAACTTTAATAACTTGATGAACAATAAACAATATTTTCTCTTCAACTTACTTAAAATGTCAGAAAACAACATTACATTCTCACATAACTTAGCCAGTTAAGCTCATTGGAGGGGGGAATGAATGATCCTAGTTTTCTCCCCCCCCCCCCCCCAAAGGGATGCGGTACAAACGCAGAGGGGTGGACACAGACGGCCACGTGGCTAACTTTGTGGAGACCGAGCAGCTGATCCACGTGCACAACCACTCGCTGTCCTTTGTGCAGAGCCGCGGCTCGGTGCCCGTCTTCTGGAGCCAAGCAGGCTACCGCTACAACCCCAGGCCCCGGCTGGAGAAAGGTCAGCGGGATATTTCCAATCCAAAAGAAGGCCTGGGGAATAATGGGTGTGTTCGTTTTAAGCACGCCCTGTCCCCCTGTGTGGGTGGAGTTTTCTTTTTTAGAGCTAATGGAATGGTCTTAAATGTGCTAACTCCGCCCGTCCAGGACACTGGGCAAGCTAAAACGAAAGCACGTGACCCCCGTCATTGTATACTTTCCCCATTTTTATAATCATCACTACTTGAGTTTGTGCAATTTCCAGATTTTTTTTTTTTTAGATTGTCTGTATGACAGGGATTGTTTTCCTTACTTCCTTTCCTTGTTTTCCTGATTTGTCAGGAGAGAAGGAGACCATTCCTTACTTTGCTGCGCACTTTGACGAACAGCTCAACCTTTACAAGAAGCAGGTGAGAAGCATATGCCAGATAACATTGGCATTACTTTCATTCTTTAGAGTCTAAGACGTTGGGGGAGGAGGGGGGTGCTAAACTGACATATGGAATTGTTTTAAGATGGTTATACTTTGTATCGTTTAGCTATTTGATTTTGAGTTTTAGAACCCCTTTAAGTATAAAAAAAAAAATCATAAACAAGGTTTTGAAGTGTCAGATATTTACCCTCTTTTTTTGGGTAGGCACAAAATGGCCTTCATACTGCCATTTTTTATTTTTTTTTAACCGTACCGGTTACCTTCAGACGAGTCCCGTGATACTTGTCGGGGTGAGAGTCTCCCCTTTCCATAGAGGGATCATAATAGTTTGTAGGTCAAACCATTCGGACGTTTATATGAGAAGACCAATTTTCGGGATGTCTCATGGTCTGACAAACACCGCTCTCTAGCTCTACCATCCTTTCACCGCAGATGCAGAAGTGCGACACTGGCGGATGCGGTGGATTGAAAAAAACGATATATCTAGCTTCAACTAACGGATTTGGATGGGGATTTTTTTGTTGTTATGTCACTTAGGTTGGTGCATCAATCGACTCTAGGGGGTTAATATCAATACCAAAGTTAGAGTTTTCATTGAACTTAGACGTATCTAAATCAAGTCTTATCGTTACAGTAAAGTTGATGGAATTTTACAACTGTTTTCCCTTGTTTTGACAGGTCATCATTAACTTAGTGGATCAAAGTGGGCGGGAGAAGATTATTGGCGACGCATATCTCAAACAAGTCCTTCTATACAACAATCCTAACCTGACATATGTCTCTTTTGACTTCCATGAGCACTGGTAAGAAAATTGCTGCACAGAAACAATCTTGACGGCACAGATCATTTAATCGAATAAGTCAATCTAAATGAGGAAAGAATAACTTAAACTACAATTCTTGTTATTTATTATGGTATGCACTTCCCCTGTATATATTTAATTGGTCTTCTTCTGTCTCATCAGTCGAGGTATGAAGTTTGAAAACGTGCAAACGCTGACAGATGCCATCTCCGACATTATTGCAGACATGAGATGGGGGTGGTAAGTGTGTGAGTGTATGTCATCCCAAACCCCAACAGACAATTTTTGAATGCAAGTAAAAATCCTCAACTAATCAGTAATTGATAGCGCATGTGGCTCCATATCCCCATGCAATGCATCAGTGTATGCTCCTCTGTCAGGGTCGACCAGGCAGGAGTCATCTGCCACCAGGAGGGCATTTTCCGGGTGAACTGCATGGACTGTCTGGACAGGACCAATGTAGTCCAGGCTTCCATCGCTCGTGCTGTAATGGAGGCACAGGTGAGAAATCTCCCCACTTTGAACACACGTCGACTTAAAGCTGAGGATGTCATAGCATTGCATTTCCCAGTGCTCTAATACAGATTTGAACTAAAGTCTCTGGGTTAGACACATGGTATACATATCAGATGAAATATTAAGGTGAAAGACCAAATGTTAAAAAATATATATATATACTTTTGAGTGGAAGTGCAGATGGTTAACTGTATGTCTCTGCGTCCCTCAGCTGAAGAAACTGGGTGTGATGCCCCCTGAGCAGCCTCTGCCCCTCAAGTGCTATAGGATCTACCAGGTCATGTGGGCCAACAACGGCGACACCATAAGTAGACAGTACGCCGGCACGGCCGCCCTCAAGGTAACATAATTTGCATGTGTGTTTAAGGTAATATTAGATTTGCGTCTTATAACAGTATACTGTCTTGGTTCTCCACAGAAGGCCTTCGCTGCCTGGGTAAATGTATCGAGTAATAAAACATATTTGCCCAGTCTTGTTTAACTACCAATTATATGAGGCCTCTGCAATTTGCATGGAGAAATGTACACTACCGTTCAAAAGTTTGGGGTCACATAGAAATGTTCTTGTTTTTGAAATATATATATTTTTAATTGTCCATTAAAATAACATAAAATTGATCAGAAATACAGTGTAGACATTGTTAATGTTGTAAATGACTATTGTAGCTGGAAACAGCAGATTTTTTCAAATGGAATATCTAAATAGGCGTACGGAGGCCCATTATCAGCAACCATCACTCTCTGTGTTCCAAAGACACGTTGTGTTAACTAATCCAAGTTTATCATTTTAAAAGGCTAATTTATCATTAGAAAACCGTTTTGCAATTATGTTAGCACAGCTGAAAACTTGTTCTGATTTAAAGAAGCAATAAAACTGGCCTTTAGACTAGTTGAGTATCTGGAGCATCAGTATTTGTGGGTTCGATTACAGGCTCAAAATGGCCTTTCTTCTGAAACTCGTCAGTCTATTCTTGTTCTGAGAAATGAAGGCTATTCCATGCGTGAAATTGCCAAGAAACTGAAGATCTCGTACAATGCTGTGTACTACTCCCTTCACAGAACAGCGCAAAACTGTCTCTAACCAGAATAGAAAGAGGAGTGGGAGGCCCTGGTGCACAACTGAGCACGCTGAGCACACTGAGTACACGGCATTGTACGAGCTCTGTACGAGCTTTGTTTACAGACAGATCATTTAACTTATAATTCACTGTATCACAATTCCAGTGAGTCAGAAGTTTACATACACTAAGTTGATTGTGCCTTTAAACAGCTAGGAAAATTCCAGAAAATTGTCATGGCTTTAGAAGCTTCTGATGGGCTAATTAACATAATTTGGGTCAATTGGAGGTGTACCTGTGGATATATTTCAAGGCCTACCTTCGAACTCAGTGCCTCTTTGCTTGACATCATGGGAACATCAAAAGAAATCAGCCAAGACCTCAGAAAAACAATTGTAGACTTGTAGAATTGTAGGTTCTTCCTTGGGAGCAATTTCCAAATGCCTGAAGGTACCACATTCATCTGTACAAACAATAGTACGCAAGTATAAACACCATGGGACCACGCAGCCATCATACCGCTCAGGAAGGAGACGCATTCTGTCTCCTAGAGATGAACGTACTTTGGTGCGAAAAGTGCAAATCAATCCCAGAACAACAGCAAAGGACCTTATGAAGATGCTGGAGGAAACGGGTACAAAAGTATCTATATCCACAGTAAAACGAGTCCTATATCGACATAACCTGGAAGGCCGGTCAGCAAGGAAGAAGCCACTGCTCCAAAACCGCCATAAAAAAGCCAGACTACGGTTTTCAACTGCACATGGGGACAAAGATGGTACTTTTTGAAGAAATGTCCACTGGTCTGATGAAACAAAAATAGAACTGTTTGGCCATAATGACCATCGTTATGTTTGGAGGAAAAAGGGGGAGGCTTGCAAGCCGAAGAACAACATCCCAACCGTGAAGCACAGGGGTGGCAGCATCATGTTGTGGGGGTGCTTTGCTGCAGGAGGGACTGATGCACTTCACAAACTAGATGGCATCATGAGGGAGGAAAATTATGTGGATATATTGAAGCAACATCTCAAGACATCAGTCAGGAAGTTCAAGCTTGGTCGCAAATGGGTTAACCAAATGGACAATGACCCCAAGCATACTTCCAAAGTTGTGGCAAATGGCTTAAAGACAACAAAGTCAAGGTATTGGAGTGGCCATCACAAAGCCCTGACCTACCCACAAATTTTCTATGGGATTGAGAACTGAAAAAGCGTGTGCGAGCAAGGAGTCCTACAAACCTGACTCAGTTGCACCCGCTCTGTCAGGAGGAATGGGCCAGAATTCACCCAACTTATTGTGGGAAGCTTGTGGAAGGCTACCCGAAACGTTAAAACAATTTGAAGGCAATGCTTCCAAATATTAATTAAGTGTATGTAAACTTCTGACCCACTGGGACTGTGATGAAAAATAAAAGCTGAAATAAATCATTCTCTCTACTATTATTCTGACATTTTCACATTCTTAAAATAAAGTGGTGATCCTAACTGACCTAAGACAGGGAATTTTTATTAGGTTTAAATGTCAGGAATTGTGAAACTGAGTTAAAATGTGTTTGGCTAAGGTGTATGTAAACTTCCGACTTCAACTGTAGACCCAGAACTTAATCGAGCATCTGTTCTGTTTGTTTTAGAGACTCATTTCTCTATTTGAAAAAGTGCCCATCACACAATTTGTTTGATTTTAAATGTAACCTTTTATTTTTTGAAGATAATTTGGGCTACGTACTTCATTTTTCTGTTTTAATAAAATACATAATTTGAAGAACAAAAGTAATTGTGTCAATTCATATCTTACAGTAAAATACTTTAATTTCAAGAGAAGACAAGTTAAAGGTATGATGTTCTCTTACTTAGAAAATAGTACTGATCATATAGGCCTAGACTATATCCCAAAAAAAGAAAAAAAAAATATATATATTCTGGAATTGATTGTGAACACAATACTCCAACAAACTAAATGTTCAAAAAAAAATTGTATTTAACCTTTATTTAACTAGGCAGGTCAGTTAAGAACACATTCTTATTTACAATGACGGCCTACCCCGGCCAAACCCGGACAACGCTGGGCCAATTGTGCGCCGCCCTATGGGACTCCCAATCACAGCCGGATGTTTCTGCCTGGATTCGACCCAGGGACTGTAGTGACTCCTCTTGCACTGAGATGCAGTGCCTTAGACCACTGCGCCACTCGAGAGCCCAATAAAGTGTTCAATAATTTAACTGTGTATTTCGGATGGAATCAAGGCATTAGGATGTACCCAAAGCCACCAAAATATGGCTTGTTCGGCCATAAAAATCATAGCTGGGGGATCCTGGCTGGCTTGTTTTTCTATTTGGCTGGTTGCTCCATATACTTGTGGAAAACACTGCTGATAAAGGCTGTTCTTAAGGGAGTAAACCGTTTTTTTTAAAGGCAGTCGCATGAAAGGCTAGTTGTATTGGTTTAACTTAAGTCTAGTGCAGTCAATTTGGTTTTACCTGTGTTTTGTATCATATTGTACAACAGCTGATGAAACTAAGACTGTAAAAGTGTGACTTTTCGATCAGTGTTATTTTCTTGATAGTTGCTGGTTGAAAATAAATAACATCTACATGGGACTTTCTAATTAGCCCGTTTGATTGGGCGGAATGTCTCTGCTTGCGTGGGGACATCAACCAGGCTGGGAATTGGTTAATAGACCAATAGTAAAGAGTTCCAAACCTCTCTGCCAATAACTGCTCTTTTTTTTGTTTGGCCTTTCCCACTCAGACCACTCCCAGACAGTCCTAACAATTCTTGCTTGAGAAAATAATGTTTTTGCAAAAAAAAAACATTTTCGCCCATTTATGGAAAACTAGTACAAATATTGATACCTAGAAATGGTTTTATATTGATATAAATATGGCTGCATTGGGCTTTAAGACAATTGTTGTGCAGACTGAAAAGCGGAAAAATTAACAATGTTTACTCGACACAGCCCTAAGCCAGGAAGAGTATAAAAGGGATCAGACGGTGACTCTGTAATATCTTGCTTGTTTTTTAACATGCTCTGTCTGTAATCCATTATGAAGGGAGATTTCACCAGAACGGGGGAGAGAAAACTGGCCGGGGTGATGAAAGATGGCGTGAACTCAGCCAACCGTTACTATCTGAACCGCTTCAGGGACGCATACAGACAAGCAGTCATTGGTAAGGAAATACCTGTAATACTTTACTTTAAAGCCTGCGGTTATAATGCGTTGGGATTCGTTCTAAGACATGAATATGTATGAGCCTCTTAGGTCTTTTTATCATTTCATAATGATCCTGACTAAATATCAATAGCCAGTTAAATCAGTAAAAAATATAAAACATGGACAGACATAACATATTATGATCCTTATTATAAGACATTATAGGTTCATATATGATTATAACAAGTTAAAATGCATTATACCGGCAGGCTGTAAGTACAGTAAAGTGTTATCAAAATGGATTCCACCCTCAGTCTCAAAACAATGACTCAGTCCTAATCAGTTTAGTCTTCGAAGTGTGACTCAACCGTCCTCGTTCTTCAACCTCTTCTCTTTCCAGATCTGATGATGGGGCATCCTGTGACGGAGGACCTATACTCCATCTTCAGTAAGGAGAAGGAGCATGAGGAGAAGGAGCAGGAGAGCCAGAGAGTAACCCAGGAGCAGGTCAGCCTCCTGCTGCAGACCTACATGCAGCTGCTGCTGCCCGACGATGAGAAGTTCCATGGGGGCTGGGCCCTTATCGACTGTGACATGAGGTTAGTGGTGGAACCGTCTACAAATCAAAACTCTAACCTTTAACACTGAAATCCTTTCGAAGAGTTTGCTCTCATAGTTTGTTCTCCCAACACTTTGTTAGCTAGCTCAATTCAGTTCAACTTTATTTATCCCCTCAGGGGTAATTAAGACACCCTTCAAAATCAACACCTTGAAAGTGTTTATTCCTCAATAAATTGTTAATGTGGAGAGCAAATGTTTCTCCTCATCAGCCTTATAGATGCAACCAGCAAGGATGTGGATGTTCTCCTGCTGCTATCCAACAGTGCATATTACGTTGCCTAGTAAGTGCCTGGATTTATTACAGACAGTAGTAAAGAGTCAATTACATGTATTTTAGCTGTTCCTTATATAATTCTGTTTATTTGCTTTTGTTTTTACAGTTATGATGAGGAAGCTGACAAAGTCAATCAGTACCAACGCCTCAACTTGGAGGGTTTGGAAAAGATTGAAATAGGTGAATGTTTCTAGAGGAATATAACTCCACCAAGTGAAAATTCCAAAATGTAGACCGGGACCGAGTCCTTCACAGCTTCATGATTTATTTTACACTGTAAAGCTACTAAGCACACACTATAGACATGGTTTTCATTATTATACACAAATTCTGAATGATGCAACTACTTTTTCATTTTTTTCATTTTCTTTTTACCACAAACATCTTAGTTACTCATGAATAAAGCTCACAACATGTCCTATGTGTTCTTTTGTAGGCCCAGAACCCACTCTGTTCGGGAAGCCCAAATTCTGCTGTATGCGTCTACACTATAATAATGGGGAGACAAGTGGTTATTTTCACACACTAAGGGCCCTCACAAGGAATCCTGAGGACGATGGTAAAGGTATGGGAAGATTACTTATTTTGTTAAACTGTCAGCATAAAACTAGTCGACCGTGAATAAAACCTGGTAGATTGGAAGCACACTGCCCGTATATCTCAAAAATAACCTGAAATCCTTGACCTGACAGCCTTTGTGGGAATTATTCATTTTTATTTCAGACACGTTGCAGTGCATAGCAGAGATGCTTCGCCTAACTAAGCAAGCCATGGGACTTGACCTGCAGGTGGTTGAAAAGAAACTGGAGAGGTGAGTTGGAATACATTATCACTCTCTCTAGATCTTCAGAATATTCTTCTCTTGCAGTTCAGTATGTCTATACTATCCTTTTTACGCAGGCTTTCCAAAAATAAATCTCATTGACATGGATGTGCATGATAACAAGCCCTGGCTAAAATACTACGACAGTATATTTTTTATTTAACATTTATTTAAATAAAATTATTTTTTAGGCAGGGCTTCTGTTTATCATGCATGTCAATTAGATTATGAGATATATATATTTTTAAACCATTTGTTTCAGGAGGCACAGTAAACCTCACGAGGACATCATGGGCATCCAGGGCAGACACCCAGACCAGGTCCTGGGCAGCTCTGGTCTGGCTCAGGGCAAGAGCTTCCTCCTCAACAAGTTCTCCTCCCTCAACCAGAGGGTGAAGAAGTCCAACGTCAACATGGGCTCCTTCAAGGGGAGGCTGGGCAACACCTTCTCCACCAAGCCGGACGTGAAGGTGAACTTTCTGAAACCCACCATGGGGGTCACCCTCTGGAAGTCTGATAGCAGCTTGGAGAAATCAGACTCGGCCAACATCGGCCCGGCTCGGAAGGACCTCTGTGACAACCACTCTGAGATGTCATCAGACTCGGACTCCTACAACTCGGACGAACAACTGCGCTCCAGCTCCTTGGAGAATGTGGACTACGTGCTGCCCAGCTGCGGCATCGTGGCGTCGGCTCCACGACTAGGCAGTCGAGGCAGCGTGGAGCTCAACATCCGGGTCACTGGCTGCGACAGTAACAGTAAGCAGGAGGCTCCGGCTCTAGCCAGTCCTGAAGACCAGTCCCCCGGGGTTACCTCGGAGGCTGAGGAGGCCATCCTGATAGACTTTGGAACTCCCATTGACGCCTATTGCCACCAATTCATCCAAGACGCGCAGACCAAACCTGTGGAGGTGTTTGGGGAGCAGGTGGTTTGTAGCCTCCCCACACAGAACCCAGACGTCCCTCCACATGCTAAAGGCCCCCTGGCCCCAGACAAACACCCAGGTTCAGATCAGCAGGAGGAGGAGCTGCAGCTCCCTCCCAGACCGTCCCAGCTAGATGTTGCCACCGGCCCCAATCTCCTGACCGTCCAGAAGCCCATCTCTGCAGCTTCCGGCAGCTCCCAGAGGAGCCTGGGCTCTCACATGGAGGGCAGCCTGGGCCCCTCACCCGCCGACAGCAACGGCATTCGCGTGGTCTCCCCCTTTGCCAAGATCAAGAGCTCCATGGTGCAGGTGGCCAGCCTGACCCAAGCTGGACTCACCCAAGGCATCAACTTTGCTGTGGCAAAGGTGCAGAAGAGCCCAGAGCCAGAAATGGCCACTCTCAACGAGACCCAAGAGAACGAGCTGAAGGCAATGTTTACACAGTGCCAGACCAGGATCATACAGATCTAGCACTTCCCCAAGTTGTAGCCTCTAAGCAGGTTTTTGTACAGTTTCTATGTGACTTCCAGTACAGTAGCATAAGCTGACTCAGCTAAGAACCCCCACTCTTCAATTTCCTCTATAGTTGACATGACCATGTTTACAGCCAGTGTTGTGTAGTGTGTATATAATACTCCAGCTCTATATGACAGCGTCCTTAATCCCGTTTCATTTCCTTTCAATAGATTTTCCATATATATTTGCATGTCGGGCTATTGGTAATAACTAAGGCAGGTAATATCCAGTGCATGTTGAGAGACAAGCTCTGAATATATCACTTTGGTGATCCCATATGTGCAGTGCACCAATTGGTATTTGTGATATAGGCCTAGTTTATAGCTCTGTTACCAAAAGAAGTACAAGTTTTTGACCAAATTTCCCAAATTTCAAAGGGCAGCTCAATGTTAGATAGTCCCCTAATAAGAAAACAAACTCCTAGTAGAATCAGTGTTGCCGAGTTTTTCCCTACCTATATTGGAAATGTACCAAGGTAGGATTTAATCAAGGTACAAGAGCTCCGGTAAGAGTATACTGTTTTGATATGTAAATATTGTACTGTATGTACAGTGCTTATCATACATATTTATCCCTCTTGGATTTCTTCACATTTTGTTACACAAGTGGGATTAAAATGGATTTAATTGTAATTTTTTTTTGTCAACGATCTACACAAAATACTTTGTCAAAAGATTTTCATTGAGATTAATGTAAAATATAACACTAATATATCTTGATTCGATAAGTACTCACCCTACAGCTGTGTCTTGGTTAAGTCTCTAAGAGCTTTTCACACCTGGATTGTGCAATATTTGTCAATTTTTTATTATTTTCAAAAATCTTCAAATTTCGCTATAGTTTTTCAAGCAGATTGAAATCAAACTGTAACTTGGCCACTCAGGAACATTCATTGTCTTCTTGGTAAGCAACTCATGTAGATTTGGCCTTGTGTTGTGATTGTTCTGCTGAAAGGTGAATTCCTCTCCCAGTGTCTGGTGTAAAGAAGACTGAACCAGGTTTTCCTCTAGGATTTCGCATGTGCTGAGCTCTATCCCGTTTATTTTTATCCTGAAAAACTCCGCCTTTGCCGATGTCAAGTATACCCATACCATGATGCAGCCACCACCATGCTTGAAAATAAAGAGGCAGTTACAGTGATGTGTTGTTGGATTTGCCCCAAACATAAGGCTTTGCATTTAGGTCAAAAAGTGTATTCCTTTGCTGTGTGTGTTTTTTTGCAGTATTACTTTAGTGCCTTATTGCTTACAGGATGTATGTTTTGGAATATTTGTATTATTCTTTTCAGTCATTTAGGTCATTATTGTGAAGTCACTACAATGTTATTAATCCACCAGTTTTCTCACATCACAACAATTCTGAAGCTGTTTTAAAATCACCAATGGCACCATGGTGACATCCCTGAGCAGTTTCCTTCCTGTCCTGCAGCTCAGTTCAGAAGGATGACTGTATCTGTTATGTGTCTGGGTGGTTTAATGCATCAGTATTAACTTAACCATGCTTAAAGATATATTCAATGTCTGATTTGTTATTGTTACCCATGTACCAATCACTGACCTTCTTTATGGAGCTTTCAAAATCTCCCCGTTCTTTTGTAGTTGAATCTGTGCTTGAAATCCAATACTTGACTGACAGACCTTGTATGGGGGACAGAGGAAGGGGTAGTCACAAAAAAATCATGACATCCCCTATTATTTCACCCAGTATGTCCATGTAACTTATTGTGATTTGTTAAGCGAAATGTTACTCCTGAACTAATTTAGGCTTGGCTAAACAAAGGGGGTGAATACTTATGCAACAGGTATATTTTAGTTATTACATTTGTATTAATTTGTTTAAAAAAAAAAGTTATTTATTTATTTTCACTTTGACATTATGGAGTATTTTGAATAGGTCAGGGATGGGCATCTCTAGTCCTCGGGGGGGCCGGAGTGCTGCCACGCACTTTTGCCCCATCTCTAGCAAACAAAGCTAATTAAACTAGTTGCATTCCAAACTGAAGATCGTGATTAGTTGATTATTGGAGTCAGGGGTGTTAGCTGGGGGAAAAGTGTGACATCAATCAGGCCCCTGAGGACTGGAGTTTCCCCATCCCTGGTGTACAATCAATGACAAAAAGATCACAATTTAAATATTTTTCAATCCAACTTTGCAACGCAACAAAGTGTGAAGAAATCCAAGGAGGTGAATACTTATATATTTGTTCCCTGTGTAGAACCTTTCTATTGACCAACATATATTGATGGACATAGCACTATAGTAGCAGTCAAAAGTTTGAACACACCTGCTCATTAAAGGGTTTTTCTTTATTTTTTATTATTTTCTACATTGTAGAATAATAGTGAAGATGTCAAAACTATGGAATCATGTAGTAACCAAAAAAGTGTTAAACAAATGAAAATATATTTTAGATTCTTCAAAGTAGCTCTTTGCCTTGATGACAGCTTTGCACACTCTTCACATTCTCCCAACCAGCTTCACATGGAATGCTTTTCCAACAGTCTTGAAGGAGTTCCCACATATGCTGAGTACTTGTTGGCTGCTTTTCCTTCACTCTGTGGTCCAACTCATCCCAAACCATCTCAATTGGGTTGAGGTCAGGTGATTGTGGAGGCCAGGTCATCTGATGCAGCACTCCATCACACTCCTTCTTGATCAAATAGCCCTTAGGCATCCTGGAGGTGTGTTGGGTCACTGTCCAGTTGAAAAA
Organism: Salvelinus alpinus; assembly: GCF_045679555.1. Taxonomy (NCBI): domain Eukaryota; kingdom Metazoa; phylum Chordata; class Actinopteri; order Salmoniformes; family Salmonidae; genus Salvelinus; species Salvelinus alpinus. Next base: position 6,265,737 of record NC_092117.1, read on the forward strand.
CAAATGATAGTCCCACTAAGCGCAAACCAGATGGGATGCTGTGGTAACCATGCTCGTTAAGTGTGCCTTGAATTCTAAATAAGTCAGTGTCACCAGCAAACCAGGTGACTACCTCATGAAGCTGGTTGAGAGAATGCAAAGAGTGTGCAAAAGCTGTCAAAGGCGAAGGGTGCCTATTTGAAGAATCTCATAAAATGTATATATATATTTTTTTTGGTTACTGCATGATTCCATATGTGTTATTTCATAGTTTGTCTTCACTATTATTCTGCAATGTAGAAAATAGTAAAAATAAAGAGAAACCCTTGAATGAGTAGGTGTGTCCAAGCTTTTGACTGGTACTGTATGTCTCTGTACAGTTTGGCTTTTGATCATATTGATGTTAGAGTAAGATGCACTGCTTCTGAACATTTCCTAAGGGTAATGAGCATTTTTACTTGAGAATACCCAATATTCACTTTCAACTGACAAAATAATGTTGGTTTGATTCTGTAAGCATTAGTGGATAGAGAGGACTTAATAAAAATTGTACATAAATGATTGAACCTAATGTCTGAGGGTGCAGTAGGTTTATGAAACCCAAAGTCTGTCTCATGTTTGACACTGTACAGTAGCATATAGAATAATGCAACGTGGCCCGTCCAAACCTTATAAAAACACACTTTTCAAATGCTTTATGCACTCCTGAATCTAAAGCGTAGGCTTTAACAGGAAATTAAAGTGGGAGATTGTGTAGTGGGTATTTATGGCAAATCCACCTTTTTAGAGTTTAGTTTATTCCATCGTGTTGCATCATTTGTTTGATCTTGGTACTGTATATGAGATCCTTTTCAGGGTAACGCCATCTTTATCTTGGGATATTCCATCACCCGGCTTATATGCTTTTAAATGGTGTTGAATACTCAGGACATGAGCTTCGTGTGTGTGTGTGTGTTTGTGTGGCTCATGTTTGTGTAATAATCTTGCATTGCCAGTCCCGTGGGAGACTGAAGATTGTGTAACAATAGATGTGCAGAAAAACATCCCAGGCACCTGCTGCTGGTATTTTTGTGTGCCCTCTGTAGAAATAGAACTATAATATCTGTGATGCAAAACTTTTGGATGGATACAAACTTACATACATATTGAGTGAAATGGAATGGCATTTGACACAGGTACACCGCATAGGCCAGTTTCCTGGACCTAGATTAAGCCTAATACTGGACAAAAAAAGTGTTTATGAAGATGATCCATTTGACGTGCTTTTTTAGTCCGAGAAGGCCCTACAGCAACATTCCTTATATGTAACGACTATGCCCTATATCTAATGATTATGTTATGTGTTTAGTGTATGCCATGTGGGGCGGCAGGTAGCCTAGCGGTTAGAGCGTTGGGCCAGTAACCGAAAGGTTGCTGGATCGAATCCCCGAGCTGACAAGGTAAAAAAAATCAGTCGTTCTGCCCCTGAACAAGGCAGGACGACTGTTCTCCGGTAGGCCATCATTGTAAATAAGAATTTGTTCTTAACTGACTTGCCTAGTTAAATAAAAAGAAATACATGTGACTGTGTTAATAAGGCTTGTGAACCTCATAATATGGGGTGTTGCTGTGAACACATTATGTATGGAAGTAGTACAGAACAGTATCTGGACTCCTGTAACTCCCAGTCAAAGGGGGTGCTCCAGCAGGTCTTTCCAACCCTTTTCCCTGTGGCTTATGGGCCATATAAGATCATCTGGGAACCAGGCAGTGCAGCGCTACTCTCATTTGGTTCATGGTTAGAGTTAGCGCGACCCATTGGAATGTGTTACTGATTCTTAACCAGGGCTCTCCAACCCTGTTCCTGGAGAGCTACCCTCCTGTAGGTTTTTAGCTCCAACCCCAGTTGTAATTAACCTGATACAGCTCAACAGCTAATTATTAGTCAGGTGTGCTAGATTAGGGTTGGAGTGAACCTACAGGATGGTAGCTCTCTAGGAACAGGGTCGGAGAGCCCTGTTTTAAACACTGACGACACCCCCTAAAGCAGGGTTCCCTAAATGGCGGCCCACGGGTGGTTTTATTTGGCCCCCCCCCAAAGTTTTCTGAGCCCAAAAATATTTGTTTGCTCATACCATGTTCTGTGTTGGATATAAAAAAACACCAGGAAATGAGCTTCAAGTGATTTTAATTTGAGAAATCTGTTCCCAAGTATTTCCAAGAATTATAGAGAGACACGTGATCATAAACAAATGTAAGCAAGGTTTGAAATTATTACGTTTTATTCCAATATTATATGTTTGGGCTTCTTGCGGTTAATTTGCAGTCTACAAATGATTTGTAATTATGTTCCGGCCCCCCGACCACCCGCTCAAGAAAACAAATCGGCCCGTGGCTGAATCTAGATGATGATCCCTGCCCTAAAGGAATGAATACTTAGTAAGGACCAGACCCTAACTCATTTCAACCTCTTTATTAAACTCCTCTGGGTGTGGTAGCTTCTACTAGGAGTATCTTCTGTTCTTCCTCAGGCAGGAATATCCCAAGATAAATGGTCACTGTCTCCTTAGAACATTTGTGTTTCTGTACTAATCTGTCATTTCATCTGTTCTTCACAGCATTCAGTGGTGTAGCTTGCTCACCCGCTGTATCCCAGAGTCTGGGATGGTTTGTACATGTTTCTGTGTAACCTAATATAGTGAGACTGTTGTCTGTCCTGGGAATTGTGGGTGCTGACTCCTCAGTCACCAGACCTGCTGATACTGTCTTGCACTGCCAAAGCTTTAATATGATAGCTGCAATGCAATAGGAATATAATATGGCTTTAAGCAGGGCTAAGGGTTGAATTTGTGCTTTTATTGTATTTAGGAATGCATATACTGGACTGGAGCAACTCGGACCTATTGTAAAAATTAAGTTTCTTTAAAGTGTAAACATTCCTTTGAGATGGGGTTTTAGTGTTGGAATTGGGTATTTTTTGGCTAGTCTAGGGGTAAAGTTCAGGAGTTAGGTTAAAGGGTTAGCTAAAAGGGTTAGCGGAAGGATTAGCTAACATGCAAAGTAGCAAGTAGTTTCTAATTAGCTACAATGTTAAAGTTGTCTGTGTTGAGATTTGAGCTCGCAACTTTTGGGTTGCTAGATGTTGGCGTTATACGCCCACCCATCTACCCACCAACCTCCCTGTTTTTTGCCTTAAGTAACCATCTGTCTTATGTAACCATACCAAATGTAACATATCGTACTAAACTGAGAGTCTTGGATCTACGTACAGAAGTGCTAAACTTCACTTACCAGTGTTTCCCAACCCTGGTCCTCGAGTACCCCCAACAGTAAAGTTTCGTTGTAGCCCTTGACAAACACCCCTCATTCAACTCATTGAGGGCTTGATGATTAGTTGACATGTTGAATCAGGTGTGCTTGTCCAGGGTTACAATAAAAATGTGTACTGTTGGGGGTACTCGAGGACCAGGGTTGGGAAACACTGACTTATACCAGACATGCTCCAGTAAGGATCCTGCCTAGGTTTGCAACCCCAATCCTGCCCATAGAAAATTTAGTTACATTTGTGAGTGATGACGCAACACAATTGCACAGCATCTAAGTACATTTTCCTGCATTGTCCCATGTCTGTGGTTGTACTTCCATCTCTTTAAACTGACTTGTCATGTTTTCATGTTGTACTCATTTATTGAATATTAAAATATCCTATTTATTAATATTTCTACTGTTGCAAGTCATTTTTCCTGTTTATGAAAAATATACTGTAGCTACACTGTCTTGAATAATTTCAGTAAATTGAAGGTATTAACTATTTTACATGTCCAACTGTTCTGAATCTGTTTCATGAGTTGAAGCGTGAAAATGTTCACCCAACTGTCGTATTACAGTACCAGTCAAAAGTTTGGACACACCTACTCATTCAAGGGTTTTTCTTTGACTATTTTCTACATTGTAGTAACCAAAAAAGTGTTACACAAATAAAAAATATATTTGGGATTCTTCAAAGTAGCCACCTTTTGCCTTGATAATCGCTTTGCACACTCTTGGCATTTTCTCAACCAGCTTCACTTGGAATAATTTTCCAACAGTCTTGAAGGAGTTCCCACATATGCTGAGCACTTGTTGGCTGCTTTTCCTTCACTCTCATCCCAAACCATCTCAATTGGGTTGAGGCCGGGTGATTGTAAAGGCCAGGTCATCTGATGCAGCACTCCATCACTCTCCTTGGTCAAATAGCTCTTACACGGCCTGGAGGTGTGTTGGGTCATTGTCCTGTTGAAAAACAAATGATAGTCCCACTAAGCGCAAACCAGATGGGATGCTGTGGTAACCATGCTCGTTAAGTGTGCCTTGAATTCTAAATAAGTCAGTGTCACCAGCAAAGCACCCCCACACCACCTCCTCCATGCTTCAGGGTGGGAACCACACATGCGGAGATCATCCGTTCACCTACACTGCGTCTCACAGACACGGCGGTTAGAACCTAAAGACAGATTTCTACCGGTCTAATGTCTATTGCTTGTATTTCTTGGCCCAAACAAGTCTCTTATTGGTGTCCTTTAGTAGTGGTGGTTTCTTGGTGGCAATTTGACCATGAAGTCCCGATTTACAGTCTCCTCTGAACAGTTGATGTTGAGGTGAGTCCGTTAACATTTATTTGGGCTGCAATTTCTGTAGCTGGTAACTCTAATGAACTTATCCTCTGCATCAGAGGTAACTATGGGTTTTCCTTTCCTGTGGCGGTCCTCATGAGACAGTTTAATCACAGCACTTTTTTTGCAACTGCACTTGAAACGTTCAAAGCTCTTAATTTTCCTCATTCCAGGTGACTACCTCATGAAGCTGGTTGAGAGAATGACAAGTGTGCAAAGCTGTTAAGACAAAGGGTGTCTCCTTTGAAGAATCTCAAATATTTAGATTTGTTTGACACTTTTTTGGTAACATAATTCCATGTGTGTTGTTTTGATGTCTTCACTATTATTCTACAATGTAGAAAATAGTTTTAAAAAGAAAAACCCTTGAGTACAGTAGGTGTGTCCAAACTTTTGACTGGTATTGTATATATGCATTTGGGTCCGAATCCAGAGTGTCCCTTAAAATAATTAGCCGAAAATAACAAATGGCAAGCTATCCATATTTTAATGAGTCCAAACAATCATTCACAAACTCATCCCATAAAGCAAAATTACATTTTGGGGAAGGTCATTCAGCAAATCATGATCATTGTATTGACTCCTGAGAACTTTCAGGCACAAGATGGGGAGAATAAAATATGGTCTCAAAATGCCCTATTTACATATACTTTCAGTACCAGATCCAACATGTTCATCTAAAAACTACAACATTTGGTCTAGAGTAAGGGGAGAAAAGTCAACATTGGCGTAGCATATTCTGCATTAGTTCAAATTTACCTGGATTGAACCCCAAACGTAAACAGTACTTCAATGGAGTTCAAGGCAGTAACATACAAAGCACTGAAAACATCCCACAGTACAATTAGTCATGGATTTTTTTTTGCCAGGATTTTAAAAATGTTCTTATCAAGAAATTGCAAATATGACAACTGATAAAAAGCTTAACCTTATCTCCCAACACTGAAGCAAAAAAGCAAAATACAAACCCAGTGCTATGCAAAAAGAACAAAAACTTTTGTACATAAGTTTTATTAAGTTGAACTTTTCAACAACAAAAAAAATTGCTCTTCTGGTATCAAAATGAAAAATGTTTGTTCCACATAACATATTTTTTATTTCCACACCGGATGGGTGTTTGTGATTAAGGCTCGTTACCATTGAGACTCTTCTGTTGTTCGGTCCTGCTCCTGCGAAGCATGTCTATGTGCTTGGCTCTCATCCATCCATCCCGGGAAAGGGTGGTCAGTCCCAAACTTAAGGAGAGCAACCTGGGGACAAACGTTATGCCGACTTAGCTACAGAAAACGATTGCTTAACTTGAGCATGTTATGTTGAATTAAGACGCCAGGACAAGTATGGCTGAATAACTTCCACGTACCTTGCGACAACAAGCATCCTATGCAGGTCCTCTGCGGTGACGCTCTGGGGGTCATCTTTGCGCATGTCAACAAAGTCATCCTCAACTGCCTGTGGAAAACAGTAACAAGGCAAGTGAATAAGATTGAACAAAAATAAGAAACAAATAGGCTCATTTCTGAAGAAAATAGAGGGAGTGGTCAGAGTAACCACAGGTCTTGGAAACCTGATATCTTACCACGACATTAAACAAAACACCTCGACTGAGCTTTAACTATTCAATGTTGCTCTCAGCACAGAAGCTGGGTTCATAACAAAAGGTTAGGAAATCAGAAAAAAAATCTAAAGTAGCATTCACCTTGGTGACCTCATCAGAGATGCTGTAGTCGAGGGTACGGGCCAGACTCAGGTACACGCGGAACTTGTTAATCTGTGACGTGAACTGTGCCATGTGGATGGTAGTGAGATACTCCTCCATGTTGGGTGGGGTCACCTGGGGCTGTAGGGGCACCTGGCAGTCCGACTGTGGAATGGGAGCAGAGATTCTATGATAAACACATCCGGGGGGAGGGGGGTTATTTCCTGTAACAGCAGGAGAAAGATTCAGACCATCCAGTCAATGGGAGTGTGGCAAATATGTTGACGAGGTATTTGCAGGAAGTCCCCATGTCGAGGGCTTGATTTCAAACCTCTGGTGCTGGTAAGCACTGGTTCACTTAAACAGAGTTGGTGTGTATATAAAACTTCAGCAGCTCATTTCACATTCACAACACGTACTCATCATCGGCAGGAAGATGAACTTGTGACCATCTGCTCCCACAGTTGCTTATGACACATTCACCCTGCCCGTCACTGTGGCGTGTCCTGATAAGACGGCCCTATCCCGACGCCTCTGACCAGGATTGTCCCGGTGGCACAGCTGCAGCCATAGCAACTCCATTCGACCAACACACAGAAATAGCACACGGCGCATTCCTTTGGCCGTTTGCAACACAGCGAGGCCAAGTTCTAAAGCCAGACCCACGGCGCTGCTAGGGGGCTGGGGTGACCAATGGGCAGCGAGAGGGGGCAGCATGATGGCGCTGGTTGGAAACAAACCCATGGCATTGGACACGTGTCAGTCTCCTGACATCCTGGTTGAAACCTAACCCCTGCACGCACGCACGCCGACACACACACACACACACACACACGGGCCCCTCTTACGCCCTCTGGTGTGTGGGTCTTGCCTCCTCAGACCTTTTTTTTGTTGTACTCACCGGCAGCAGCGATCGGCCCTCTGATGTGACGAGCACGTTAATATTGCAGGGGAATTCCATCTGGTGGTAGTTGAAGTCATAATCAACCTTCTGCCAAGAGATCAGGTTCCCCAGGGCAGTGATGTTCCGCACACCTACGGCACACACGGATATCTATGGACATCTCGCCACGGCACATCGCTTATTCAACGGATTACATGACCATTGCACTACCGCAATTGGTAAACCAAATGAATTCATTAATATACCCCACGGACTTCGCACACAAAAGCTAGGAGGCACTCCGATACCTGCTGCGCGCTCGTCTTAAAATGTGTTCCCAGTCGCCATAGTTATTTCGCGCTGCCCAGGAACAACCCCTTGTCCCTACCACCTATCCCCACTTGTGGAGATCTGAGAGGATACAGCAGGTACAAGCAACGTGGGAAATTCCACCTAGCCTATCAGAGGGCAAGGTGGAGCAATCGCCACATTATGAACACCTATCAAATCCTCTCAGATCTACACAAGTGTCCGAGCTTAAAAGTTGTTTCCGGGCAGGGCCTCAGTTTCTTGCCCTAGTGGCTCAGGGCCAAAGCCCTAGTTGCTGCCCAATGCGGCCCATAGTTCACAGTGCCCCGTCCTCTTACCTGAGCTGTCCAGTTGACCCTGCTCCAGCTGCGTCTCATCAAGGAAGAGGGAGGTGTTCCTGGCCAGCTGCAAGGCTCCACTCACCAGCCGGTTGGCCACGTAGTCCTTCTTAGGCACCAGACGTATGCTGTTCATTGTGTGGAGGCTCATACTGAGACGGTATGACTACCGGGGAGAAGAAAAACAATAACCAAAGTTACTTTAACGTACATTGATAAACTGTCGGTTCAAGTCTTGTAATGTATGTTGTGTGATACATTGCATGAATAGAATGTACACTACATGACCAACAGTATGTGGACACCTGTTCGTTGAACATCTCATTCCAAAATCACAGGGATTAATATGGAGTTGGTCTCCTCTTTGCTGCTATAACAGCCTCCACTCTTCTGGGGAGGCTTTCCACTAAATGTTGGAACATTGCTGCGGGGACTTGCATCCATTCAGCCACAAGAGCATTAGTGAGGTCGGGCACTGATGTTGAGCGATTAGGCCTGGCTCGCAGTCGACGGTCCAATTCATCCCAAAGGTGTCTGATGGAGTTGAGGTCTGGGCTGTGGTGCAGGCCAGTCAAGGTTTTCCACACCTATCTCAACAAACCACTTCTGTATGGACCTCGCTTTGTACATGGGGGCATTGTCATGCTGAAACAGTAAAGGGCCTTCACCAAACTGTTGCCAGAAAGTTGGAAGCACAGAATCGTCTAGAATGTCATTGTACGCTGTAGCGTTAAGACCTCTCTTCACTGGAACTAATGGGCCTTGCCCGAACAATGAAAAACAGCCCCAGACCATTATTCCTCATCCACCAAACTTTACAGTTGGCAATATGCATTGGAGCAGGTAGCGTTCTCCTGGCATCCTCCAAACCCAGATTCGTCCATCGGACTGCCAGACGGTGAAGCGAGATTTATCACTCCAGAGAACGCGTTTCTACCGCTCCAGAGTCCAATGGCGGCAAGCTTTACACCCCTCCAGCCGATGCATGGCATTGCGCATGGTGATCTTAGGCTTGTGTGCGGCTGCTCGGCCATGGAAACCCATTTCATGAAGCTCCCAATGAACAGTTTATGCCAGTTTTATTGCTTCTTTAAATCAGGACAACAGTTTTCAGCTGTGCTAACATAATGCTGATAATGGGCCTCTGTACACCTATGTAGATATATATATATATATGTTTTTTATGGTATATTTTTATCTGCCGTTTCCAGCTACAATAGGCATTTACAGCATTAACAATGTCTACACTTTATTTCTGATCAATTTGATGTTATTTTAAAATGGACAAAGGACATTTCTACGTGACCCCAATCTTTTGAACGGTAGTGTATGTTTGCAAGCACATTTCTCTATGGGATATGTACACATTCAAACTGTCAAACTCCAAAGCCACTCCCCTCAGATTTGGAACAACCCTCACGCCCATGGATCCCTAATTGTCATCCTAGAGATCTACAAAGTATGCCTTCTTTCAGTATTGCCAGACTCTATTCTAATACTTACCTTACGTGGAAGGATCAATTAATTTAGTCATGGCAATGAAGAAACTCCACTGTCATACTTCTGGCTGGAGTTGCATGTCAGTGTTCGATTCAATTTTCAATCTCAATTACTAGTGGCACCCAAACGCTCAATTCAGAAGCTCAAACAACAGTCAAACCAGCCGATTTAATATGGGCCACGATAAAGAATATTAACTCACACAAGGCACCAGCTGTTGGATGATCTGATAGAGTCGCTCTGTGTAGGAGTTGAGCGGGCAGCCACTCAGATTCAGGGTGAATTTACCCAAAGGCAGGACATCCCGTCTGGTATACCTGTGATGACAGAGACCCACACAATCACTATCGGGAACCACCTTGGAGCTTGTTACAATAAAGAGTAGCGGTGTTACCGTACTTAATATGGCACTACAGATAGAGAAAGAAAATATACATCATATCTCTCTTGGCGCGGTTTCCCGGACCCAGATTAAGCCTAGTCCTGGATTAAAAATCATTCTCAAATGGAGAGAACGTCCATGAAATGTTTTAAGCCGGGACTAAGCTCACGCTGGGTTTTGGGGAAAACCATCTCTTTGTGTATGGAGTGCACACGCACACGTTAGAGATGAGGTGCAGTAAGAGGTACTCGGCAGCCAGTCCGTCTCCCAGAAGAACGTGAGTGAGGTAAGCGAGCAGATCTGCCCTCACAGATGCCATCTCAACCAGGAAAGAGGATACAACTGAGAAGGTGACACACACAATTTTAAAACAGACACTCCACATAACAGTTAAGGAACCCTATAATTTGATTTGAGAAAAAAAAGCATACAAAATCAAGTCCAAACTCAGATTTTTCCGCATAAATCATTCATTGATGTCAGTGGGAGAATTGCACCACCCTCAGTGAATACAAGTAAATGTATATTGTGATGTGTCCTAGTCTTACAGGCGCTTTGGTCCTCTGTGGGAGCAGAGGGCAGAAGAGGGTTGTTGTGTTGCAGGGGGCGGGCGTACAGCATGTGGAGACGGGGCACCAGTGAAGCAGGGGGGTCATGAGCTCTCTGTTCCTCTGGAGTCTCCATACTCTCGGCGGGGTTTAGCAGCAACGACGAGGTGTCTCTGTGTGGATACACATTGCGGTGAGCAATACGGACGCACAAAACGCAACTAGAACGAAACAGACCTCATTTAAAAACAAACTCAAGCGCCTCACTTTTCGTCGCCCAGCACAGTCAGCACTGGGTTGACGGAGAGAATCCCGTAGATCTCCAGTGTGTCGTTCAGTTTGAAGCTGTCCAACCCCTCGTAGACCTGTCGACAGAGCAGCTGGTGAGTCAGAGTCAATGGGATCTTTGGGATCACTTGACTATTCCGACACACAAATAGGGCTAGTCCCCTGAAACAGCTTGGTTACAGAACTTAGGCAAAATATAATATAAAATCAACCACTGGACAGGCCGGGCCTGAAAATCACCCAGGATGATTTTGTTTGTTTTACCTTCACTAGACAGGCTGGCCCCCTCTCCCCCGGCAGGGGGAAGTTGAGGTCCAGATGGGAGGAACAGTCTGAGGGGGCAGTTGTCCGGCTGGAGGGGGCTTCGGTCTCCTGCCGCTTGGAGTCCCCGTTGCCATGGGGCTCTGTAAATAGAAGAGAGAACGGTTGGTACAGTGGTTTCTCAATGAAAAAGTTGAGAGTTTATGCCGCGACACTGTGGCAGATAGTGGTACATTGCGTCATTCCATCATTGCGCCACACTACCACAAGGGGGAGTTAAGAACACCGATTATGCTTTTTTTCTCCCTCGAAAAACACAGAAAGAAATCTAAGATTACAAACTGGCTTTATTTACCACAGTGTGGAAATACCAATAGCCCCTCTTGACGAAGGGAGTTTCTGAAACATGGAGTCCTTCTTTGCTGATGTGAAGAAGAAACTGAAGGAGTCCTGCGAGGATACGGACGGAAAAAGGTTGCCCGTATTGTCAAGAGCTGAGCAATTTAATTTGTTTTATTTATTAAAACGTACTTGTTTATTTAGACAATTGAATGTATTTGTTTAAGCTTGGCCTATTTAGTAGGCTATTTTGGGGCATAAAGCTATATTTGCCAGCATAAAGCTCAGTGACTCACTCATTTGTGGCCCTGGCTCAAAATAAGACATTCTTTCTGATGGTAATTTTTTGTTTTGTTAGACTAAGTTAATCTGCTCAATTATTTGTGACATTATGGTTACAATGAAGAATGTAAACGAAAGAAATCAAATAAATCCTATGCATAATCAGATGTGTTGGGAGCTGTAATTTTCCTTATTTTTTTTTTTACATTACAAAAACACACAAATGACAACATCACACCTGCTCACACCCCCATCTTCAGCACGACTCTCCACCACATGGCCTCAAACGGCACCATTTCGTTTCTCTCCGTTGCCCACGCACTTTCAACATTTAGATAATAAAGCATTTGGCCTTTCCGTCGTGTTAATGGAATATTGGTTGATTTCCAGTTAAGTATACATTTTTCTTCTTCTTCAAGATGATTGACAAGAAAAGTATCCTCCAACCCATCGGGTAATCTCACTGCATGCACCTTCATATACCACGTCTTGAAGTATGCTGACGGACAGATTAAAAAGTACATTTCCATTGTAATACTTCCGACAGCCAACTTTCTAACTCCGCCCATAACTTTTAGACTTCATAACATTGCAAGGCGGGTGTGTGGCCTCTGACGCAACTGAGGAAATCACTGAGATTCATAAGTATTTTTTCACAAAAGCTGGCCTTATTTTATCTGCAGTTTTAAGCTGGGAACTGTCCCACTCCATGGTGAATAGCACCCTCCCCACGAGCACCCACGCATATTTAAATTTAAAAAAAATCTGAATCCACATGTCAAGTGTAATTGTGCCATTGTATTTACCCAAGTTTCCTCTCAACTCTGGGACCACCCACCAGCTGATTTTTTTTGCCCGATTCAGGACTCTAGCGCAAGAGGAGAGAGAGACTATTGGACAGAAAAATTCCCACCTCCATTCATTTACAAAGGGTTAGTCTAATAGCTCGGCTAGGTGTGAAAAATCCCCCAATTTGTGCTACAGTTTAGGATACAGATTACCGACTGACCTATGCAGCCAAACGGACAAAAAGGGCAAACTTGAAATGAATTCAAGGCTGAAGTCCTCTAAAGTTTTACATTTCTAACACAATATCACAGACCTGATTTTCCCGAACAAAAAAATGCATCAACCCCTAAAAATAATTCTAACAAAATGAGCTGTAGTGAGAGAGACTGGGAATGCTAAAGATTATCGGAAATAATGTGTCTTTAACCCTTCTTTATAGTATAACTTATTTTGAACGATAGCCACAAATGAGTGACTTACTCAGTCCTACGCGGAAAAATAAGTCCACGGTTCTGAAACAATCTTCAATGTGCCATTGAATTGGAGCCTTTCCCTATATGTTACTTTGTGCACAATAGCGAATTGAGGAGAGAGTAAACATCAATCTAATTAGGTCTACAAATCAATAGCCTAACTTAAATGCGCCTGGCTTTATAAATCATCCATATCTACAGGAATAAGACAGATCCTGCTTCTGTTGCCTGTTTGAGTTTAATAGCCTACTGATTCCGTGAGCACCAAGCCTCACGCAACTTCAAAATGTTGGACAAAGCAATTTCGCAAGTCCGGCTGTTTTTAAAATCATTGCTATGCTGTAATAAAGGCAGAAAATAATATGGAAGCAGCTCTCGCTCCTCTACCTCCTTGTTCTTTATCTCCTTATTGTTATTACAATTATGATCATTAATATAATAAGTAATGTCTTCACGCATTTTATAACCACCTGCTGTAGACCTAAGAGCGCATCCTGTTTAGCCTCAATAGCATAACTTGCTATGCGTGACGCATCTCCAGTCATAAGAGTTCCACCTAGTCGACAGATATTTAGAGACCTCATATACTGTCCTAACAGTTAAGAGTTACCAGTAGGTGTTGATTATAGAAAAAAGGTAGTGAATCAGTGGTTCCTGCGCCACAGACAGACAATTGCTTTGGAGTTGGTGAACATTTTTTATATGATCAACCCATAAATAATCTCAACCTATTCGCAACAGTATCTCTTGTGCTTTTGACTAGGATTTTACACGAGGCCTAATTCACACGATATGCCCGAAAATACTAATAACCACTAGGCTAATAAATAATCACATTTTCCTTTCAAATATTTAATTAACTTATGTTACTTCAAGTTATTCATTTAGAGCGCACACAAAAGCGATTTAGAGTTGAAAGGGAGTGTCGAGTGTGTTGATATTAACGGTAATATTATCAAAATTCCTCTTTCAACCGGCATAACGCTGTATGATTCAGTGCATTGCCAATCACATCACTCAAAAATATCAGAATTGTGGGCCTCCCGAGTGGTGCAGTGGTCTAAGTAACATAAGCTGCGTCACGACAGATCCTGGTTCGATCCCAGGCTGTGTCGCAGCCGGCAGCGACCGGGAGACCCATTTGGCGGCGCACAATTGGCCCAGCGTCATCCGGGTTAGGGGAGAATTGGTTAAATAAGGTTATGAATACCAACATATCAGGCAATAATTAAGAGCATGCAGCTGAGTTCACAGCTGGCGATGCCTCAACTGCAGAACAGGTGCTACGTTACAGCCTTATTCTAAAATGTATTAATCTACACACAATACCACGAGGACAAAGAACAAACATTTTTGTAAATTTATGAAAAATATAAAAACTGAAATTTCACATTTACATAAGTATTCAGACCCTTTACTGAGTACTTTGTTGAAGCACCTTTGGCAGCAATTACAGCCTAAATTCTTCTTAGGTATGACACTACAAGCTTGGCACACCTGGATTTGGGGTGTTTCTCCCATTCTTCGCTGCAGATCCTCTCAAGCTCTGTCAGGTTGGATGGGCTGAGTTGCTGCACAGCTATTTTCAGGTCTCTTCAGAAATGTTAGATCGGGTTCAAGTCCAGGCTCTGGCTGGGCCACTCAAGGAGATTCAGACACTTTTCCCGAAGCCACTCTTGCGTTGTCTTGGCTGTGTGCTTAGGGTCGTTTTCCTTTTGGGAAGGTGAACCTTCACCCCAGTCTGAGGTCCTGAGCAGGTTTTCATCAAGGATCTCTCTGTACTTTATACCGTTCATCTATGCCTTGATCCTGACTAGTCTTTCAGTCGCTGCTGCTGAAAAACATCCCCACAGCATGATGCTGCCACCACCATGCTTCACCGTAGGGATGGTGCCAGGTTTCCTCCAGATGCGACGCTTGGCATTCAGGCCAAAGAGTTCAATCTTGGTTTCATCAGACCAGAGAATCTTGTTTCTCATGGTCAGAGTCCTTTAGGTGCCTTTTGGCAAACTCCAAGCGGGCTGTCATGTGCCTTTTACTGAAGAGTGGCTTCCGTCTGGCCACTCTACCATAAAGGCCTGGATGGAGTGCTGCAGAGATGGTTGTACATCTTAAAGGTTCTCCCACCTCCACAGAGGAACTCTGGAGCTCTGTCAGAGTGACCATTGGGTTCTTGTTCACCTCCCTGACCAAGGCCCTTCTCCCCCGATTGCTCAGTTTGGCTGGGCCGCCAGCTCTAGGAAGAGTATTGACGGTTCCAAACTTCCTCCATTTAAGAATGATAGAGGCCCACGTGTTCTTGGGGACCTTCAATGCTGCAGACATTTTTTGGTACCCTTCCCCAGAACTGTACCTCGACACAATCCTGTCTCGGAGCTCTACGGACAACTCCTTCGACCTCATGGCTTGGTTTTTGCTCTGACATTCACTGTCAACTGCAATCAAGTTGTAGAAACAGCTCAAGGATGATCATTGGAAACAGGATGCACCTGAGCTCAATTTGAGTCTCATAGCAAAGGGCCTGAATACTTATGTAAATAAGGTTTGTTATATTTTTTTTATATATAAATTAGCAAAAATGTATATAAACACGCTTTCGCATTATGGGGTATTGTGTGAAACTCCCCAAATACAGGTGTGCCAAGCGTGTAGCGTCATACCCAAGAAGACTCGAGGCTGTAATAGCTGGCAAAGGTGCTTCAACAAAGTAAAGGGTCTGAATAGTTTTATAAATTTGGAAAAACGTCTAAAAACACGTTTTTGCTTTGCCATTATGGGGTATTGTGTGTAGATTGATTTAATCATCAATTTTAGAACAAGGCTGTAACAAAATGTGGAAAAAGTCTAGGGGTCTGAATAGTTTCCAAATGCACTGTGGAAAGTATTCAGACCCCTTGAATTTTTTCACATTCTGTTACGTTACGCGCTCCGTTGCATCAGTCGGTCTTGACTTGTAGCCTGCTTCGAAGCTGCGATGCCTGCGAGAAGGACCCAATCACGTGATGGCCATTGGCTAATAAGAATTGAGATATCTGGCGATTGGCAGCAGAGAAGGAAATGTATTACTGGAAAAAAGTCAGACCATTTGGAACACAACAAATACAACAATACTACAGGCAAGATTAAAAACAGTATGCATCCGTGACGGCAATATGCAGTTCATTTGTTGTTTAATTATTAAGGCTCCCTTTGTTACTTATTTTTATAACTAAAATGCTTGAATGAAATGATCAGACCAAAAGATGACACAACAGTTTACCTGACAAGACGAACGTCTGACATTTCTAACTCAATATCACAGACCTGATTTGCCCTGACGAAAATTAATCAAAGCCCAACCAACAAAACTACCGTATAATAGGCCATGACGTATATACTGTGTATCCAATGGAAAGCATACAGTATTTGTTCATCAACATATGTGTTTTCGTTAATAAAAGAAGGATAAAAAGACTAGATGGAGCAGACGTGCTCAAAGATGCCCTCTGGTGTCTCAAATGAGCATTGATGGCAAGCACTGTGACTCACCGAAGCATAACACAGCATACTATACTGCGGTATGATGCAACTTTAAAAAATGAGGAACCACTGTAGTACTGCTAAAACTGAGTCTTCAACCTGGCTGAACCAGCCAGGGTCATGTTCACTAGGCATGAAACTAAAGAAAAAAAACAGTCCAAACCGGGGAGGTACTACCTGAATGCATTAAAAAGAAAAGGTTTTGCTACAGTGTGCCCTAACGAACATGACTCAAACATGCATCCAAGTAAAGCAGTCCTTAAGGGGTGTGTACCCACCCGTGTGCGGTTCTCTCTGCTTCTGGGGTTGTGTGTCCATGTCGTCATCGTCCTCTTCGTAACTGCGCTTCTGTCTGCTTGGGACATAGGAGGTGGATGGGACAACTCTTGCCTGACTAGAACAGCCGTAGCTGTGTGGCAGAGTTAAGAACAACTTCATAGCTTGAGACAGGCATTTAGGCAAACCACTGCACCTACACAAAGTGTGAGCACAATTCTGACTCATTTCAACAAACAACAAAATATGGATAATCACAGAGCGTACTGCATAATCATATTCATAGACTCAAAGCCAAATTTGGACCAAAAAGTCAGAGGAGGATAAACCCCTCTTTTGACAGACAGCCAAATTAAAATACTTTGTTGAATATACAGTGTATTATTTGGAAAGTATTCAGACCCCTTGACTTTTACCACATTTTGTTAGGTAGTCTTTTTCTAAAATTGATTAAATTGTTCCCCCCCGCTCAATCAATCTACACACAATACCCCATAATGACAAAACAAAAACAGGGTGTGTGAAATTTTGCAAATGTATTAAAAATAAAAAAAACTGAAATATCACATTTACTTAAGTATTCAGACCCTTTACTCAGTACTTTGTTGAAGCACCTTTGGCAGCGATTACAGCCTTGAGTCTTCTTGGGTATGACGCTACAGGCTTGGCACACCTGTATTTGGGGAGTTTCTCCAATTATTCTCTGCAGATCCTCTCTAGCTCTGTCAGGTGTGATGGGGAGCGTCGCTGCACAGCTATTTTCAGGTCTCTCCAGAGATGTTTGATCGGGTTCAAGTCCAGGCTCTGGTGGGGCCACTCAAGGAGATTCAGACACTTTTCCCAAAGCCACTCATAAGTTGTCTGTTGTCTTAGCTGTGTGCTTTGGGTCATTGTCCTGTTGGAAGGTGAACCTTCACCCCAGTCTGAGGTCCTGAGCGATCTGGAGCAGGTTTTCATCAAGGATCTCTCTGTACTTTGCTCTGTTCATCTTTCCCTCGATCCGGACTAGTCTCCCAGTCCCTGCTGCTGAAAAACATCCCCACAGCATGATGCTGCCACCACCATGCTTCACCGTAGGTATGGTGCCAGGTTTCTTAGACGTGACGCTTGCCATTCAGGCCAAAGAGCTCAATCTTGGGTTTATCAGACCAGAGAATCTTGTTTTTCATGGTCTGAGAGTACTTCAAGTGCCTTTTGGCAAACTCCAAGCAGACTGTCATGTTCCTTTAACTGAGGAGTGGCTTCCGTCTGGCCACTCTACCATAAAGGCCTGATTGGTGAAATGCTGCAGAAATGGTTGTCCTGTAAGGTTCTCCCATCTCCACAGAGGAACTCTGGAGCTCTATCAGAGTGACCATCATGTTCTTGGTCTTCTCCCTGAACAAGTCCCTTCTCTCCTGATTGCTCAGGAGGCCAGCTCTTGGAAGAGTTTTGGTGTCTCCAAAATTCTTCCATTTAAGAATGATGGAGGCCACTGTGTTCTTGGGGATCTTCAATGCTGCAGATTTTTGTTTTGTACCCTTCTTCAGATCTGTGCATCAACACAATCCTGTCTTGGAGCTCTACGGATAATTCACCCGACCTCATGGCTTGGTTTTTGCTCTGACATGCACCATCAACTGTGGGACCTTATATAGACAGGTGTGTGCCTTTCAAATCAAGTCATATCAATTGAATTTACCACAGGTGGATTCCAATCAAGTTGAAGAAACATCTCAAGAATGATCAATGGAAACAGCTCAATTTTGAGTCTCATAGCAAAGGGTCTGAATACTTATGTAAATCAGATATTTCTGTTTCTTTTTTTTTTTAAATAAATTAGCAAAAATTTCTAAAAACCTGTTTTTGCTTTGTCATTATGGGGTATTGTGTGTAGATTGCTGGGGATTTTTTAAACGTTTTAATCCATTTTAGAATAATGCTGTAACGTAACAAAATATGGTAAAAGTCAAGGGGTCTGAATACTTTCCAAAGGCAGTGTAGATCACAGCAGAAAGAAAGGATATCTCTTTAGCCCAAGGGCTCTCTCCTGGAATAGGGACACAATAGAAGGTCTGTCTCTCTGCAGTCACAGTGTTTCTGGAGTTCAAATCCACCTGAAGAACACAGGTAATCAAGAGCAGTCATGTGAATTTGAATCTTAAAACACTACCACTCCTGGGTTTAAACTAAATCTACATTGTCGATACCACTTGCTTACTCTGTGTCAAAATGACCTGCCCTGACTTCCATGCAAAGGTCTAATACATGAGCTACGCATCTTTCAAACTATGGCTGCTGCTGAACTTAGACAATGTTAGAGAGGAGATGAGCTTACCCCACATTCTGTGACATCTTTGTACTTCCCACATCTCAACACCTGAGAAATGTCAGACAGACAACAACTAATGACTGGAGGAAGAGAACAAGATTGGAAAAGCTTTTTCCTACTTACCATATACTTCCACCAATTACAGTAAATTGACTGCACTTTCAACAAGTACATAGACTATGAACTATCTACAAAACTAAAACTGATTGTTTTCACAGGGCTAGGTGAAATGCACCTTGAACATCCTATAATTTCTCAGAGTCTCATTAGCAGATTCCCATGCAGGCAAATGTCTACAGATAACACTGACAGCAGGTGTCTGTGTAATATAGTGCATTCTGCAGCTACTGAAGCAAAGGAATGGAAGAGTTTAAGGTCTTACATTGGTCTTGGTTGAGGGGTCCACAGTCTCATACACTCCCATGTAGAACTCTGGATCAAACATGTCTTGGACCAAACAACGAAATTTCACAAGGCTGTTGGGCTTCAAGTAGTGCAAGGGCACATCGTTTAGCGAAGGTACCTGAAATGAAAACAAACACACTTAGAAAATATGTACAAAGAAAGGGTGTGCTGGATTCTATATTAATTTAAGTGTTTAGTGTGCTGCTAGTTCACAGTGACCAATGTTAGTCAAATGAGAATAAATAGCATTCTTCAAAGGCATTTTAAATGTCCATACCCAGCTATGAGATTCCTTTTCCTTCAGCTGCCCTTTGAAGTATTCCAAAACTTTTGCTTCCCATTCTGGGTTAGAGTTGCTCTGGGCTGCAGGACAACAGAAGCGACAGACAAACCACATCCGCATTATGCATGCTGATCAGCAGAAAGACACAGCACCATAAACGGGAGACGTAAACATGTGTATTGACCAATCATAAGAAACAACTAACTATTATAATACATAATAGAAATTCAACTAAATATGAATGACCTCCGAAAACATACACCACACTTAAAGCAGTTCCATGTTAGCTAACATTTGTAAATTATTCCAGTCTCATCAGTTTGTTAATCTGGAAATCAGCTATTTTCAAACTCGTAACTAGCTAGCTAACTGTGGCTAGCACCGGCTAGCTAGCTAGGTAGCTAAGTTCCTGAGCCAGCATGGTCTCGCTAGCAACAACTCTTCCACGGCATTTGTCTTCTTACCAAACATCGCTTCGACAACGCCCAATGGCTTGTTTATCCAATCGTGAGACGAAGGCATTATTTACCAGTAAATGTTTTGGAAGGCCGATAAAATAAACTACAGAAAATATGAATAATTATTCCTCAATAACTTTCTCCCTTTCTCTCTCTCCTGCACTGCACAGCTCAGTCCGCGTTCACTCTGGCGGGAAAATTGCGTCACTAGAAATTAGAACGCAACGCCCTGGTAGTCGCTGCATCTTTTTAGGGAAATTTTCGACAATATCTGTAATATTATTGCATTTTAAATAATAGCTATGTTACTAATGTTGACCGTCGACTAGAGAAGAAAGTAAATCAGAAACTTTGTGTAAACGTTGTATTGTTTAATTGCAGTAGCTCAGCCACAGCAGTAGATGGCAGCACTGAATCTTACTCATTTAATTTCGTAACCGGTTCATCAAGACTGCAAAGAACTTGCGGAGACTCATTGAGCTGATTACAATCAGCACCTACTCAACAAGGAATACTTGACCTTATGACTTGTATTACAGATCAGTGAATTTATCCTAACGCCATCACTGAGAACCACGTCTGAGATCCGGTTTGTGAAGTTATGCTGCTCTGGCTGTAAAATAAGCTTGGCTACGTGTAATTTGGAGTGACAATGGCTGATAGGAAAACCAATAATGTGCCAAATTCCAGCGCAAATTTACTGTTTTCTGCGGCACCGGAGTTCAATTTCAACCTACCTTTCATACCTGTCAGTCAGGCCAGTGGTCCGGCGGTGTTATCAGGAGGTAAGATAATGGCGAGGGCCACAGCAGGGCACCTATGACAAACATGACAGCTAGCTATCTAACGACGTTAGCTAGCTGCTAGCTAGTTAGCTGCCAACCATCCCATTATACATTTGAATAATTATAAATCCCTGCAATTTAATAGATATCAGGATGTTTCTGTGGGAGTTTAGTAAATAAATAGAATAATATTTGATACAGCAGTGTCAGGTCAACAAAACTCATATCAACATAACCCTTGTTTCATCTGATTTGTCTTTAGTAAGTCAGAGTTGAGGTTCTCAAACGGGTGGATTAACATTGGATTCTTGACACTGCTCACAGTTAGACTGTTGATAAGTTCAAATATACTGCAGTAACTCAGTTGCTCAATATTTCTGTTCATTTGTCCTAGATGATTCTGCAGATGTCGGAGAAGAAGACAGCTTTCTTGGCCAGACCTCTGGAAATGCCCCAGCACCGTCCACATTCAGCTACTTCTCCAGTCCCGTGAACAGCAGTGACCCATTTGCCTCCATTGGACATCAGCCGGCATGTCCACCCCCAGCATCACTATCAGTAGCCCCCGTGACATCTGGACCAACCTCTGTCCCCATTGTTGCCAGCATGGCCCCAACACCCCCTGTCCCACTAACCAACCCTAATGTGCCACAGCCATTTGGTGGTGTTGTTTACCAGAACCCCATGGGAAGGTACACTCCTCCCCCTAACACAGTGACCCCGCCCCCTCCACAAGCCCCCGATCAGAGTTATAATCCGTACCGTCACACACCCCTCAGCAGCAGAGCCAAACCCTATATGCCAGCTCCAGAGGTCCAGTCACTATCCAACACAACGGTGCAGCAAAATCCCTACACTATGGGCTCTCAAGCGCCAACATTCCAATCGGCACCCTCCACATACACAAAGGTAAACAACAACTCCACTCTGTTTTTTGCTTAGTGAATGGTGTTAACCTAGTGAGTAGTGAATAGTGTGAACCTCTTATTTTAAGATGAATTAAACTACTGGCAATCAGGCTAATATAAATGTTTCTAAATGTTTTATAGGAGAATTTTGCTTTTTTTACAACCAAATCAACATTTTGTATGGATTGTTGTAGATGGCTCCAGACACTTTGTTTGCGATTTGACTTGTTTTTGAGAAATCTTGCCCCAACCAGCGATTTGCTTCCTCATCCTCGTTGTGCAGTACGGGGGCTCTGAAAAAACATGAACACATGCTCCAAAAACACCCAAATACATCCTTTTAGGAACTGAAAAGCTCTCAGTAAAGTGATGCAGGTCTTTAGATGTTCTGCACATGAAATTGTTTTATTCCGAACTTTATGCGCAACGTAATATTCCATTTTGTTGCGAAGTGAATCGCTGGTTGGGGTAAGTTTCTCAAAAATGAATGAAATTGCAAAGAAAGTGTCTGGACTCTTCTATAACATGCCATTTACATCAAAAATAGAGATTTGGTTGTAAAAAAAAAAAGGTAACTTTTCCTTTAACTCTCTCTTCAGCCCCCTCCCACACAGATTCAGGGGCCGCCCCCTATGACCCATCACTCCACCACTGCTGGAGCACTGGTTCCAGCCAATCAAATGATGCAATATAACGTGTATGAGGCTGTCCAGCCTCACTGGTTCTTCTGCAAACAAGTGGAGTCCAAGAGCGTCTGGCTTCCCTTTAGTATCCTGGACTCCATTCAACTGGAGGAGATCTACAATTCAGGTGAGATGAATGATGTGATTTCTCCTATTTAAAAAAATATATCAGAGCCATTTTATATTCTAGGTATCCAATTTGACTTTGCATAGCTCTCTTCTTTATGTAGGCCTAGATATTTGTAAAACATGTTTGTTTAAACAGAGCAATTTTGAAATATGTGGTGTGTTCATTAGGCACCGAACGTTGCAAAATGTTTTGAAACATTATTCCTTGTGCGCCCTAGTAAACTCCACCCTAATTTATGCACACTCACAGACACATAATCATCTCACAAAAGTCTGTTGTCATTTTTATTTTGTTTTTAGTTCATTTGTATGTTTGATGTTATGTCTAGCCTATCTTTTTGTTGTGATTCTTTTCCTATCGCAATGCATTTTCTTGTACGTAAAGCAAATATCTGAGAAACAGACCATATCGAATCTAATACGATTAAATTTTTTCATTCTCCTCCAGTGCAACCAGACCCTGAGAATGTGATTGTGTGCACAGAAGGAGGGCGCTATGACGTGCAGCTCTATGACCGCATACGTACAGCTGTATTCTGGGAGGAGGAACCTACAGAGGTGCGGCGCTGCACCTGGTTCTACAAGGGAGACACAGACAGCCGCTTCATCCCCTACTCAGAGGAGTTCAGCGAGAAGCTAGAGGTTGGTCCCATCAATGTAAAAAAGAACAGGATCAGGGTCGTGTTCATTAGGGCACGCAATTAAAGAAAATGTTTGATTTCCATTGCAAAATGTTTTACCCTATTTTACTACAGTGTTCCCTAATGAACAAGACCCACGGTTCACTGTTACCCAGATTTAGAATACAGCTGAACAATGGGGTGTGTTGGGTTTTAGCCCTGAGAGTGGACTGAGAGTTTAATATTATGTCTGAGCATTGTTTGATTGGCTGTCTTCTCTATGTAGGGAGAATATAAGAAAGCTGTGTCAACCAACCAATGGCACCGTCGACTGGAGTTCCCATCAGGGGAAACCATTGTCATGCACAATCCAAAGGTATGTTTGTATGACTTAATTTTACAATGGATAATTACCAGGTGTTTACTAAAACATGAAATAGTAATAACTTGTTTGTTTCTTTGAAATTCATTAAAACAAGCACCAGGTAGTTACCAATCGTGAACACCATATCGTGGCTTTGAGTGGACTTTGTTGTTTTGCCGACCCAGACACGAGTGTATTTCTAGTTTGTGAAGAGGTTATTTTTGTCTTTCTACAGGTGATAGTGCAATTCCAGCCGTCCGCCATGCCGGACGAGTGGGGTACAACCCAGGATGGACAGACCAGACCCAGGGTGGTCAAGAGGGGCATTGATGATGACCATGATGAAGTTCCCGATGGGGAGCTCCCTCAGGTGGATCACCTGGTGTTCATGGTGCATGGCATCGGTCCAGTCTGTGACCTGAGGTTTAGGAGCATGGTGGAGTGTGGTATGTGTGATCTTTCGCTCCACGTGGCTCATTAAGTCGCCATTATTGCCCAGCTCTATATTCATATCATATTATGGATGTGTTTGTTTATGCCATGAACGGTATAGGTTGTGGTATGTTCTGCCTGTCATGGTGTTTCTTACTATGCCCAGCAAATGCCCCTAAAGTGTATTGAATGTAACTGTTGAATATCCATTTACTAACCCAGATAGAGTATTAGAAATGTGTGTTGCTTGTGTTCACAGTGGATGACTTCCGGAGTGTTTCCCTGAAGCTGCTGCAGAGTCATTTTAAGAAGGCGCAGGACGAGCGTGTCATCAGTCGAGTGGAGTTCCTTCCTGTTCAGTGGCACACGGCCCTGCATGGGGACGCCACAGGAGTGGACAGGTGAGGAGATGAAAAAAAGGCTCCGACTTTTGTTTCCACTTCCACGGCCCGGCTCCGACTCCGGTGTCTCTGACTTGAGAGCCAAGGCCAGGCCACTGGTACTTTTCTGCTTGCGTTAACATAATGGCTAACTGTGAACATGGGTTAACAACTTCCACGCTTAACCTCTCACATTCTGCTCGCCCCAAGTCTTTAGTGTCACACTCCTGATGGAAAAGCAATTCCCGAAAAATAACACTAGCGCTTATGTAAACATACAGTGCATTTGGAAAGTATTCAGATCCCTTGACTTGTTCTACATTTTGTTACTTTACAGCCTTATTCCAAAAATGGATTAAATAGTTCACTTTGTCATTTTGGGGTATTGTGTGTGGATTTCTGAGGATATTTATTCAATTTTAGAATAAGGATGTAACGTAACAAAATATTGAAAAAGGGGAAGGAGTCTGAATACTTTCCGAATGTACTGTGAACATTGGCGACACTGGTGTGGGGTAAGTCTCGGGTGGAAGTGAACCATAATGGAATTTTAAGGACGTTCATACACTTGGGAATACGTCCTGTTCTTTGGGATAGGGAAATTTATATTGTAACACGAAAAATCTGTGCTGACGTGAGCGGCAAGCTTTTACAAATGAAAGCACCCAATGGCTGTGTCTGAGAACATTACTAGCTGTCAAATCCTTGCTAATGCGTCCGCCCGTGGGAGGGACCTCAGATCCTGTCCTCCAATGCGCTTCGAGAGGAATTGAGGAAACAAGGGTGGAGAAAGCAAGGATTTGAGCGCTTGTAAATCAGACACAGCCAATTTCTCCCACTTTGACTCAATCCATTTCCTACTGTTGTTTTAGGAGGATAAAGAAGATCACCCTGCCCAGCACGGGTCGTCTGCGTCACTTCACTAACGAGACCCTCTTAGACGTGCTGTTCTACAACAGTCCTACCTACTGCCAGACCATCATGGACACAGTTGCCCTGGAGATTAACAGGATCTATGCCCTGTTCATGCAGCGGAATCCAGACTTTACAGGAGGCGTCTCAGTATCCGGACACAGCTTAGGTACAAACAGCCAGACAGCAAGGGCCACTTTTCTGGACCTAGATGAAATCTTAGTGTGGCTTAAAAATCTCTATTGAAAGTGCTTTTTAGTCCAGGACTAGGCTTAATCTGGGTCCAGGAAACCAGCCCCAAGTGTTCATACTTTTAGCTAAGTCATGTGAGAAAGATTTGGACAAACCTGGCTCTGTGTGTTTGCAGGTTCCCTCATACTTTTCGACTTGCTGTCAAACCAGAAGAATGTCTCACCTTTGCAAACCATGTCACCTGCAAATGGGAGCCACCCTGCAGGCAACAAACAGGTAATGGGTCCATAGCTATCCAAACATTGTTCATTTCATTATTTCGGTGACGCCAGAGAGTGTAACAATAGGAGGCCCCTCCCTCTTCTCCTTAAAGCAGGTGGCTCACCCCGCTGCTGCTACCCCACCTGCTGCTGTAGGGGAGGAGCCTAAGGAGGAAGGGGAGGAGTTTGCCGATCTTTCTGCATCCCTGGAACATCTGGGCCTGTCTGAGTACCAGAGCACTTTAGAACAGGAGAAGATTGACCTTGAATCTTTTGTAAGAACCCTCTCTGCTTGTCATGAACCCATATACGGTAGTTATTGATATTTACTTTCAATTCTTATGACCTATGTTCCCATTAAGCTGCTTCACAGAAGAAATATCAGCGAGCACAGAGAAGCACGAGATTGAACTTCAGGGGAAAGGAAAGGAGGAGTTGTACAACAGTCAGTTGTACAACTGAATGCATTCCTCATTTAATCCAACCCCTCTGAATCAGAAAGGTGCAGGGGGCTGCCTTAAATCGACATCAACGTCTTCGGCGCCTTGCTCAGGGGCAGAACGAAAGATTTTTACCTTGTCAGCTCGGGGATTCGACCCAGCAACCTTTCGGTTTCTGGCCCAACGCTCTAACCACTAGGCTACTACCCAACTTTTCTAGAGTTTTCCCCGTTAGTTGACACTATCAACGTTTCCCTTTACTGTGGGAATTGTGACCGAATCAACACAATATTAGCCATTTTCAATGCAACATACCGAAACAAAACAAACGATGCTAGACTTAGTATGCGAAACTAACTATGCAAGAGATTTGTAGGCAGAACGCATCGGAGTAGGATTATATTGCATTGACAGGCACAACTCAGGCCCGTACTCTACACAGACCGGTGCGCAATAACCAATCAGAGCTGCAGTAGGGCTATATGCAAATAGACCATTGCCACATATGGATCTGTGCCATTCACTTTGAACTGAACTGTGTATACAGCATGAGCGGTCGTGAGTTAGTTGCACTTGTTTTTAGATCAAAGCGAGAGCTACGTGTAGCGACGTGCACATTTGTTCATATCCTTTCCTAGTTAGTGAGTTATTAGCCCAGTTATAGATCAATTGTAGTCAGCAATTGGGGAGTGATTGCTTCCTACAAGAGCACAAAACGTGTACATCTTTGAAATGCAGGTCAGGTAAAGAGCTTTTTTTTTGTCTTAAAAGGGCAGTGTTGTAATTTGAGACGGGCATGAATAAGCTAAGTAGCCAATAGGCAGAGGGTAGCATAATTTGCCTGATTCTCTGTAATAGTGGTATGGGAGTAATGATGCATTTTATTTTATAAAGTGGTTTCTTGCATCAAACAAAACAACAGCATTTTCAGTCACCTCCTTGTCTGAAGGACAAGTGGATAAACAGGTTAATGTCAAGCTCTGCATGGTTTTTTTCAAGTCTCATGGAATGTAGGCTTACATTGAACACCACACATTGGCTGCTACTGTAGGCTGAATGATAGAACAGCTATTTCCATGTTAAAATGTTATGAAATGCATTTTCTCCATAGTTTATGGTAGGCCACTCTGGTAGGCCTACATTATGATCAAGTAGCCACAGTAGCCTACTTGACCACTGTTAAAACTAACTTAAAGCGGGTGCAGCCTCCGTGTTCACAGTAAACGCACGCCAGAATTTTCACAACTTTCAAGTTTGCACTCAGCAGGCCTGAAATTTGCTTAGTGATGGAAAAATGAGAGGGAACATTGCTTATGACACTATTAAAGAGACATTACACTCCAAAATAAACGTCTTAAAACATCTGACAAACCTCAAAAGTCAAGGTGAGTCCACATGCCACAGCATTGGTTGTGCAGATCCAGCTTAATGCCTAAATTATTCATATCTCAAATGAATGTAAAAGATAATTTTACGGTGCTCATCTTTAACATTTATTTTGTATTGTGGCTATAAGGGTATAGCTATATGGATCTACAAAACAAATGTCCTTGGGTAAAAAAAACACACATTTGAGGCCTGAAAATAACTGACTTTTGAGTGAAATTTCCCAGAAACGGAAAGTAAATGATTCAATTGTATTACAATGCCTCCCTAGGCCATTTCCTAGAATTGGTGATTACAATCTATGGTCCAAATCCCACTGTGAAATTACGTCTGACTGATTAATTTCCTCTTTTCTATATTTTGTTAGCTTATGTGCACAGTTGAGGACCTGAAAGAGATGGGCATTCCATTGGGGCCAAGGAAGAAAATTGCTAAATTTGTCAAAGAAAGAGCAATTAAGCAGGTGAGCATTTAATCGTCTTTGTCTCTCAGACACCAGTGTTGTGTTCAACAGGAAGAAAACGTTTTGAAATGGGCCGGTACTACCTGAACTTAGAATACAATTAGAATACAACATTTGATCTATTCCAAAATGTTTCACTACAGTGTGCCGTACTGAACACAACCCAGTGATGGCTAAAACTGTGTCAACTGAACATAATCTGTGTTCGTGTGCCTTCTATCTTCGGACTCCTTTCGTCAGGCAGCACAAGATAAGAAGGCAGCAGAAGTGAAGGTGGCCAGTCAAGAGGTCGTCCCCGCCCAATTAAGTGAGTCCCTCCCAGGGCCCGGCACCACGAAGCTTCCTGTTGGCGGGACTTACTCGTCCGTCCATGTGGATTACAACTACTTCAAAGTTGGCACTGGACAGGTAAACCTCTGCCAGGATTCAATCAGATCAGCGTAACCCGCGTAACTCTTCGTTGCTTTTGTTTAGGCGGTGTCGAAGGTGTAACTGCGTTAGAGCGGTCAAATCCTCAAGCGGCTCCTGGTGTTACCGATCGCAGACGTTGCAGTTGGATGCACCGAGTCGCAGCCGTGTTACGGCTGTTTGAATACTGGACTGTTGTTTTCTAGTGACATTAATTTGGATACATCCATAACAATGAGCTAATGAGGCGCGATTTCACCTGGCATAGAAAATGTGCTCACTCGTCAGGACACTGTTGTTCAGAGGAGCTAGCCAACAACACCGCTAACACAATCACTTCAAACTGAAGCTGGAAAGACTGCAAACTAGCTGCACTTCTTTTCACTGTTTTTCAATTGGCATCTTTGTATATATCCATAAAAATGATGCCAGCTGAGTCATGATTCGACTGGCTGAGAAACGCTGCCTGCCCCTCTGTCTCCTCCTGACACGTTCATTACTATGGGACAGCTGGAGATCCAAAGCAAATGTAGGAGAGACAGACCGCAAATTTATACAAATATCCCCTGTTGAAAACGAAATGTTACTCTCAAAGTAATGTGAGATAATGTTTAGATGCTTTTTATAAGTGGAGATCAAGTTACACATCCGACGCGCCTAAACAAAAGTAATGAAAAGCTATACATTTGTCAGCTAGCGCGGGTTTCCGCTGATCTGATTGGATCCCGACCCCACAACATGACGTTAGTGTGGAGTCACACATGTACACATGTAAAAGCACTGTCTGGTGTTGGTGTTCTGCCCCATAGGTGTCGGTGGTGTACCACACTCTGGACTTTGAACCGGTGAATTTCTTTGCCCTGGGATCTCCCATAGGGATGTTCCTCACAGTGCGAGGGCTGGAGAAGATTGAGGAAAACTACCAGCTACCCACCTGCAAGGGGTTCTTCAACATTTACCATCCGGTTAGACAATCTTCCTCACAAGTGTTCTGAGCGGAGTATGGGTGTGCATGCAGATGACATACTGAATGTGACAGGATTGCCACTGTCAGCTATAAAGCACATTGTGACAACTGTTTACGTAAAAAGGACTTTATAAATACATTTGATTGAACTGTGACATGGTTAATGCCAATGTGTTTAATTAAAGTAGATCAGGGTAGCAAATACATGATTTGATATGGAAGGGTGTAATAAATAATTTCCCCAAATGTTAAAATATCTGTTTGCTCAAACTGTTTGTTTTAGCTGGATCCAGTTGCTTACAGGATTGAGCCCATGATCCTGCCAGACCTGGACTTGAAACCTGTTCTGATTCCACATCACAAAGGGAGGAAGAGGCTGCATCTCGGTATGGAACTATAGATTCACCGCTGGCTATTTTATCTTCAGATTTGTGTTCTATTTATTACCATCGCCAGGTGAACCCTACCATTGTCATCACTGTCTCTTCCCATTTTGAAAATGACTAATCAGACCCTGGTCTCCGAGGAAGTGAACAGTGTTTCCCCTATATTTATTTAGCAGCGGTGGCCACCACTGCAAAAACAATATATTTTTTAATGATATATATATCACAGAGTGTACAAAACATTAAGAACCATTTCCTAATATTGGGTTGCACCCCCCCAGTTTGCCCTCAGAACAGCCTCAATTCGTTGGGGAATGGACTCTACAAGATGTCGAAAACGTTCCACAGGGATGCTGGCCCATGTTGACTCCAATGCGTCCCACAGTTGTCAACTTGGCTGGATGTCCTTAGGGTGGTGGACCATTCTTGATACACACAGGAAACTGTTGAGCTAGAAACACCCAGCAGCGTTGCAGTTCTTGACACAAACCGGTGCGCCTGGCACCTACTACCGTACCCCTTGCCACCACTGCTGGGGAAAAATCAGAGTGGAAACACTGGTTAATTACAGGACGTAAATCAAATACAATGACTCAGATCTTGGCAGAGTGAAACCTCACCAACAGAACACAAAGAGCAGTCCTGGAAGACCAGGATTCCAAAGTGTAGTATATTTAATTTATGTCAGTGAGGTTTACAATCATGGGTTGTTTTGTGTGTGTGGCAGAGCTGAAGGAGAGTCTCTCCCGCATGGGTTCAGACCTGAAGCACGGCTTCATCAGCTCCCTGAAGAGTGCCTGGCAGACCCTCAACGACTTTGCCCGTGCTCACACCTCCAATGCCCAGCTGGCAGCCGAGCTCGCTATGGTGGCCAATCAGATCAAGGAGGAGGAGGAGAAGCATGCACACAGTGAGGGTGAGTATAAGAGTGATTTTAAATAAGTCATGAAATATTGCTCTTTCGGTTTATTTGGATAGGGCTTTAAAAACCAACTTTATTTAAACGTCAAAACGTTGGTTAGTCGCAGAACACAGGATAGTGGAGAGTCCTGAGCTGCTGAGAGAAGAAGAGCCCCAGGTGATAATAGGCATGCTGAACGGGGGGAACCGCATCGACTACGTCCTACAGGAGAAGCCCATCGAGAGCTTCAATGAGTACCTCTTCGCCCTGCAGAGTCACCTGTGCTACTGGTATGAAAATCCGCTCTGCTGCTTACTCTGGCTCTTTTTATATTAAGGTGGAAACAGAGATGTTGATCAACGTGCACTGTTGAATACATTTCATGGCTGGATCGGCCAATCATCTCATTCTGGCCCTTGGGTACTCCACATGAGGTCATACTTGTGTGTGGTTGTTAAAAGCTGCTGTTTGATGAAAACGTTGTCATGTTATAACAGCTTTACCTCCCATTTTGTGTCTACTGCTTGATTAGAGTTTTGAACCTGAGGCTTAAGACCTGCTCCAAGGCTTGGATAACATTTGTCTTCTCTACACAGCTGATCTATTTTGAGTTGAGGTATTCTGTTTGAAAAATAATCCCGTGTGCAGACATTGATTTATTTGTCCCTTTTCTTTTCCCCAGGGAGTCTGAAGATACAGCCCTACTACTCCTGAAAGAGATCTACAAGACCATGGGGATAAACCCAGAACAGATTTTACATTAATGCAACGGATTGGTAACCTGGTGGAACCACCCTGATTGCTGCGTTCATTCCGTTTCACTGCACGTAAGTGAAATAGAATGGTGAATGCAGTGATCAGGCCGGTTCCACCATGTTAATGGATTGGTTGGAGTGAAAAATAAACCTTTCTGAAACCCTCATACTCCCCATCAGGTTTGTCCATGTCAATGATTTTTGATTTGATATTGTATATGGTTCTTTGTTAGTATTCATTGATTCTCATAGTCTATTGTATGAGGATGAATATGCTTGTAATATGCCCTTTGTCTTAAATTAAGAAAATAGATCAAATTAGTGGATTGATTCCAAGGACCACTTTACTTGTTTGAAATCAAATTTTTATAGCCTAAATTATAGAAATGGTGAGGTTTGCTGAACTATATGAAATTAAACATTTACAAGAGAAATCACAGAAACTGCTAATTTAAGTATTTACCTCAAATGTATTTTATGTTTAACAATAGCCGTAAAATAAACCATTTACTTTCACATTACTTGTGACTCTTATTTTCAGTCTTCGGTGCTTTTTATGTAGAATTTTTGTCGATTTGTTGCACAGGTAAGACTGCCACATATCCTCTTAAGTCTGGGTAGAAAAAGACAGCATTTACTTTCTGCTTTACGATTTGTGTGTTCCTAGTTTGCTTAAATAGAGAAAAGACAATACTTGTTTTTCAGTTGTGTTCAGGAAAAGATTGAGCTCTGAGGCATTCAAGAACAAAGACTGGAAACCTATTGTATACAGAGGGAGGAGAGCAATGTTTAATGAGAAAATAAGCATTTAACAAAAATTAACTCGAAGGCAGTCATGACTCATGTTTGATACAAAAAGGTGGGTCACCTTGATCATAGTTTTTCAACTGGTCATTCAATACCGTTTTCGTTGAATTCAACATTGCACACCGTTCTGTCATACTGAATGCAACCCTGTTACATAATCGCAAACATGTTTTGCTTGCTCTAACATAATACAACTTTGGACAAATCTAAATTACCATCACATTTTTTCCACTTCAATGGGTAGTTCCAAGTAATGTTTTATCAATAAAGATAAATGGTACCTGCCGACATTCAGGGCTCTATTCAATCCGTACCCTAGGTCGAAAAAAATACAGATAATGTAATAATTCCATGTGGCAATTAGAAAATAAACACTTTCATTGGCCCAGCACGGTTGATGATTCTACAGGATTAGCATTGGAAATGTGACATCAAGTAATAATGGCTGTAGATCTGAAAACATTTAAATATATAGAATGCAATTAAAACATGTGTTTGCTGGGTAGTTATCTGAAATTCACTACGATTGTGTTTATTTTCCACTTTGATGGCGAACTTTCTTTACTGCTAACACTCCGCTTCTGCACGGAATTAAACCTTTATCACAGAAGTATCGCGTGATTGAAATGTAAAGGCAATTTCCCCATTGTTAGCGGAGACTGCATTAAGGGTAAACACTTCATATGTCAGCATAAATCGGAAATTACCTTTAAATTTCTATCGGGCAATTTTTTGGGGTTTATTCAATTAATAATCGCGGAAGTGCAGCGTTACAACCTGATTGAAATTAAAGGCAATGTTCCCGTGTTAGAGACTGCATTCGGCAAATACCTTTCCTGTAACGCTTCAGTGATAGATTGAAGAGCCCCAAGTCTCATAAATATCAATGGCCTCAGGAAGGATAGTATCTTTAACCTCCTCTCCAGCTAATAGGCACATATTTAGACAAAGTATGACAATCCGTGGCTGAAAACCAATAAAACAATTTATACATTCCATTTAAGATTGACCACATCATTGAGTGGCTACAAGGTTCAACTTAATGAAAGGCAAGATTAATGTGATAATTCTTCAGTCACAATCCAGTCCGATCTGTACATGTTTGTACATTTCCCAAATAAATAAAATTAAAACCGATAGGATAAATCATTTTCGATGCTGATAAGTCAGAGGCAGTGTTTATTTCCCCTTTCAACAAAGCCTATTCAAACAAAGATCCCTTTTTTTAAATCACTGTACAACTTAAAATCAATCATGACATAAAAAAATTGGCAGAGTTATCATTGGGATACATTTTTAAAAAAGAACACTGTCCATTGATTGCTCGATCTCACAGGCAAGAACATTGCCTTAATAACTTGATAGATAGGTCATGCAAATTTCCCAACTTCAAATATGTTCCATCAGTCTTTTTGTGTTGACGCAGGTGGTGTCATTCTCAGTCTTGTTTAAATTGACGCTTCACATTCCCAAACGTGTCTTTAGCTAATCTGTGAAATGTAACAGGATTTTGTGCAAACAGGTCTTCTGTATAGTGCATTTTATTCATGTTAGTAACAGCATGTATAACTCAGTTCTTGTATTTGTAAAAAAATTAAAAAGCGAGGAGTTCTGATGCAGAGAGTATCTAAGATGGCCGCCTAGCGAAAAGGCATAATTCAGTCTTCAGTGTTGCCCTGGGTCTTATAGGCCTGCTTGCGGAGGTGATTCTCGATCTCCTCACGGAACACCAGCATGCCCAGGTGGGAGTGGGACGCCTCATTCATGGCTTTGGACTGGATGCACATGCGATACTGTTCTGGAGTCAGCTCGTCTGCACACTGCTTCTCGTGCCACAGGTGGAAGAGGCCAGATACTGGCGTACGCGTCACGATCAGGTCGCTCCGCAGGTACTTCCTGTACAAGTGGACATCTTCCACACCCCAACCTTTCACTTCCAGGTCAAAACCTCCTAGAAAATATAATTGAGGGGTAGTAAGATCTCTTGCTTATAGAATTGTCACAGTAAAAATACATAGAAAGCACAACACCGTAGCAATACTTCTCGGTTAACACGGCTTACCTATATTAAGGAAGTCTGAGCGATACTGACATGTCATTCCAAAGCCAAAATCTCTCCAGAATCCAGCATCTTTCTTGTGAATCTATACGGAAAGAACACTTGACATTGGCATGTTGACTAATGTAAACATTGAGTTACAATTAAATACACTACATATACACAAAAGTATGTGGACACCCCTTAACATTCGTGGATTCGGCTATTTCTGCCACACCCGTTGCTAACAGGTGTATAAAAATCTCCATCTGGCAGTACGACAGATGAATCTGGGTTTGGTGGATGCCAGGAGAACAGTACCTGCCCGAATGCATAGTGTCAACTGTAAACTTTGGTGGAGGAGGAATAATGGTCTGGGGCTGTTTTTCATGGTTCGGGCTAGGCCCCTTAGTTCCAGTGAAGGGAAATCTTGACAATGACATGGTAACAGTTTGGGAAGGCCCTTTACTGTTTCAGCATGACAATGCCACCGTGCACAAAGTGAGGTCCACACAGACATGGTTTGTCGATCAGTGTGGAAGAACTTGACTGGCCTGCACAGAGCCCTGACCTCAACCCCATCGAACACCTTTGGGATGAATTGGAACACCAACTGCGAGCCAGGCCTAATCGCCCAACACAGTGCCCGACCTCACTAATGCTCACGGCTGAATGAAAGCAAGTCCCTGCAGCAATGTGGAAAGCCTTCCCAGAACAGTGGAGGCTGTTAAAGCAACAAAGGGTGAGACCAACTCCATATTAATGCCCATGATTTTGGAATGAGATGTTCAACGAGCAGGTGTCCACATACTTTTGGTCATGTAGTGTATATTTTTTTTGGGCCATCCATTTTTACAGGTACTTACAAGTTGACTTTCAATGGGGGGAACCAGCTCCAGATTTCCATAGACTATGGCAGGATTATACAAACTGAAAACCACTGGATAAAATACTCTCTTGTCTACAAGAAGAAAACAAAATGGAGAGGTTGAAATACATTTTGGTACAAACTACATGCAAAATGCCAATAGTACACATTTAGAAGTACTCATGAAAACCCCCAAAGAATTTGAAGGTTGGAAACAGTAGGTATGTGCATCGTTCTCTTTCAAGACGATTCGATACGTAATTGAAGTCGGAAGTTTACATACACCTTAGCCAAATACATTTAAACTCTGTTTTTCACAATTCCTGACATTTAATCCTAGTATAAATTCCATGTCTTAGGTCAGTTAGGATCACCACTTTATTTTAAGAATGTGAAATGTCAGAATAATAGTAGAGTGATTTATTTCAGCTTTTATTTCTTTCATCACATTCCCAGTGGGTCAGAAGTTTACATACACTCAATTCGTTTTTGGTACATTGCCTTTAAATTGTTTAACTTGGGTCAAACGTTTTGGGTAGCCTTCCACAAGCTTCCCACAAGTTGGGTGAATTTTGACCCATTCCTCCTGACAGAGTCAGGTTTGTAGGCCTCCTTGCTCGCACACACTTTTTCAGTTCTGCCCACAAATTTTCTAGAGGATTGAGGTCAGGGCTTTATGATGGTCACTCCAATACCTTGTCTTTGTTGTCCTTAAGCCATTTTGCCACAACTTTGGAAGTATGCTTGGTCCATTTGGAAGACCCATTTGTGACCAAGCTTCAACTTCCTGACTGATGTCTTGAGATGTTGCTTCAAGATATCCACATAATTTCCCCTCATGATACCATCTATTTTGTGAAGTGCACCAGTCCCTCCTCCTGCAGCAAGCACCCCCACAACATGATGCTGCCACCCCCGTACTTCACAGTTAGGATGGTGTTCTTCGGCTTGCAAGCCTCCCCCTTTTTCCTCCAAACATAACGATGGTCATTATGGCCAAACAGTTCTATTTTTGTTTCATCAGAACAGAGGACATTTCTCGCCAAAATACGATCTTTGTTCCCACGTGCAGTTGCAAACTGTAGTCTGGCATTTTATGGAGGTTTTGGAGCAGTGGCTTCTTCCTTGCTGGGCGGCCTTTCACGTTATGTCAATATAGGACTCGTTTTACTGTGGATATAGATACTTTTGTACCCGTTTCCTCCAGCATATTCACAAGGTCCTTTGCTGTTGTTCTGGGATTGATTTGCACTTTTCGCACCAAAGTACGTTCATCTCTAGGAGACAGAACGCGTCTCCTTCCTGAGCGGTATGACGGCTGCGTGGTCCCATGGTGTTTATACTTGCGTACTATTGTTTGTACAGATGAACGTGGTACCTTTAGGTGTTTGGAAATTGCTCCCAAGGAAGAACCAGACTTGTGAAGGTCTACAATTTATTTTTCTGAGGTCTTGGCTGATTTCTTTTGATTTCCCCATGATGTCAAGCAGAGGCACTGCGTTTGAAGGTAGGCCTTGAAATACATCCACATGTACCTCTCCGATTGACTCAAATGATGTCAATTAGCCTATCAGAAGCTTCTAAAGCCATAACATCATTTTCTGGAATTTTACAAGCTGTTTAAAGGCACAGTCAACTTAGTGTATGTAAACCTCTGACCCACTGGAATTGTAATATAGTGAATTATAAGTGAAATAATCTGTCTGTAAACAATTGTTGGAAAAATTACTTGTGTCATGCACAAAGTAGATGTCCTAATCGACTTGCCAAAACTATAGTTTGTTAACAAGAAATGTGTGGAGTGGTTGAAAATGAGTTTTAATGACTCCAACCTAAGTGTATGTAAACTTCTGACTTCAACTGCATCTACAGTGCATTCGGAAAGTATTCAGACCCCTTCCCCTTTTGCACATTTTGTTACGTTACAGCCTTATTCTAAAATGTATTAAAATATATTTTGTCCTCATCAATCTACACACAATACCTCAATGACAAAGCGAAAAACAGTTTTTTTTAAATGTTTAGCAAATTTATAAATTTAAATAAAACGTCTGCAGCATTGAAGGACTGCAAGAACACAGTGGCCTCCATTCTTAAATGGAAGAAGTTTGGAACCACCAAGACTCTACCAGAGCTGGCCGCCCGGCCAAACTGAGCAATCGGGGCAGAAGGGCCTTGGTCAGGGAGGTGACCAAGAACCCGCTGGTCACTCTGACAGAGCTCCAGAGTTCCTCTGTGGAGATGGGAGAACCTTCCAGAAGCACAACCATCTCTGCAGCACTCCACCAATCAGGCCTTTATGGTAGAGTGGCCAGACGGAAGCCACTCCTAAGTAAAAGGCACAAACCCAGCCCGCTTGGAGTTTGCCAAAAGGCACCTGAAGGACTGTCAGACCATGACAAACAAGATTCTCTGCTCTGATGAAACCAAGATTGAACTCTTTGGCCTGAATGCCAAGCGTCACACCTGGAGGAAACCTTGCACCATACCTACTATGAAGCATGGTGGTGGCAGCAGGGGATGTTTTTCAGCGACAGGGACTGGGAGACTTTTCAGAATAGGGGGAAAGATGAAAGGAGCAAATACAGAGATCCTTGATGAAAACCTGCTACAGAGCACTCAGGACCTCAGACTGGAAGGTTCACCTTCCAACACAGCTATGACCCTAAGCACACAGCCAAGCCAATGCTCGAATCAAATTTTGATTTGATTCGAGAAAGAAACGATTCAGTTCGATACGATTCCACGCACTACCATTTGTTGCATGAACACATTCATTTTCCATTCTAAGTTCAAATTTGCTGCCGATGGAGATCATGACCTGGGCCTCTGAGCTGGATCTGTCTGAGCTGACTTCTGTGTGTCTGTGCGCATGTGTGTGTGTAAATGATATATGTGTATGTACTATGTAGGCACCTGACCTGAGCCATAAGGGAGACTAGGCATCTACCACCCCACTTCCATTATCAGATTGGGGGGAAATGTAGCATATGTTTTTTTGGTTCTGAAATCACCATCACTCACTAATTAACTTGTCATTTTTGCAGATTACGTGTTTGAGCTAGTAATGTATCAATATTTATCGTTTACAAATTAGCTATGACACAGCCAATGAATATATAGCAAAACTTTGGATTTCACCCCCATCTTAAAATTGAATGGTTTTGACCGTTTGGAAGTTTAAGTGAGCTTCTTTTCTCTTCCCAATTTGGCCATGCAGTGCGCCTCGCAAAGTGATTGCTGTCCTCGTTATGAAATGATCAACTTTACCCTATATATATCTAAAAATGACCACACACACACGCTGATGGTGAACCTGAACAATCCAAATAAAATATATTGCTAAGGCCCGTTCAACAGGTGAGAGTTGTGTCTCCAGTAGTTTACTTTAATTCCAGTAAAAACACATTTTCAACAATGCATAGATAACAATAACCTATCAAATTACAGAGGTTGTCACGCAACTAACAAACCCTAATGTCGCGCAAGTCATTTTAGCATTTGAACACTGAAGGTGCCATACAGATCAGGAACAGGCCACCTACCTCACGCTGGTCAGCACACGAAGCTGGGCACAGTGCACAGTTTGACTAGGCTGCTGATATTCCCCTGAGGTGGTTCGGCACGCAAAATGACTTGACTGTCAACACAATTACATGCTTAGTTCGACACTGAAGGAGAGGGCGCATCAGTTGTCACAAAAGACGAGGTATTTTCAGAAGGTGGAAAGCAATATGAGCAACAAAGCGACGATTCGTACCGTTTCAATCGATTTTCTGAACGATGTTTGCAAAGTTTGGATCGGTTTCGGGTCCGCGGCCGACGCAGTCATATCTCAAACACTTGAATCGGAGACCGATGCGTATCGGTGAATCGTTGCATCCCTCGGAAACAGGAATGTGTAGGCTACAATGTTTTGATAGAAGGCACCTACTTGGAGCGGTGTGAAGGAGGCAGGTGTTGAGATAGTCCAGTGTGAAGTAGATATCCACATCACAGAAGAACATCAATACGTCACCCTTCTTCCAGGCGCGGGCTCCGATGTCCAGACCCCTGCCCCTGGAAAACTCCTCGTCCACTGGGATGAGGGTGTAGTTGGAAAAACTCTCCTCCCTACAAACCAACAATGTCATTTCAGTTGTCTGTTGTTTGAGCACGAAACGTCTAGAAACATATAGACAAGTGACAAGATGTCCAGCAGTAAAATCCTATCAAAAGCACATCATAAATCCTTTCATCCATATTAAAAGAAAACAAACCTGGACATTCTTTCCAAATAAGACTTCACCTCTCGTAAGCCCTCTTGTCCAAAGTAGACCACCGTAAGATGCACTCCCCTATCATGTTTTATGCAAACTTCCCTGCAATCACAAAAAAAAAAAATCACACAATCTTTACGAATTGTAGGCATAGGCTGCATATTGCCATTTTCACATGACTCACCATCACTGACCTGAAGTTGTGTAGGAACTGTGAGAATGCCTCTGTTCTGCCCGCCAGTGGCACAATGATATTGATGACGACTCCGGATGTTTCTACGGACGTGCTCCTGACTTTCATTAAAGGACCGAATGGACGGAAAAGAGTAACGTGGCGGAAAATGTCGGAGTCCTCTTTTGCAAAGAAGAGCTCGTAGAGCGTGCCTTTGTCCCGTTCTGTTCTGTACAGCCCTGCCCACATAAGGGTAAACATCACAGTTTTGTCAAACACAGGGAACAAATATTGTTAAACTTTAAAAGGCAAGATTACATCATTTTTTGCATCCATGAAACAAGCAGATAGTGATCTGCATTAGGGGTTCCCATGCTGGACCTCAGCCACTCCAGATATTTGGCAGCACTAGCACATGCAATCGGTCAACTTATCATCAGGATCAGGTTGAGAACCACTGTTATACATTACCCCAGTATAACTCTCTTACCCTCAGTAAAGTGGCTCTCAGTGTACATCTGCCTCTGCATGGGCACATCATCCTCCTGGCCATCCTCCTCGTCTGGGTTGTTTATGACGTCCAGGGCCGCCTCAATGACCTCCACCAGCTCGTCCCTGCGGTCCTTCCGCACAGGCTTCTCCTCTGGGTGCCTGGTCAACCCCATTTCCAGCTGATACACCTTACCGGAGTTGAAGCTCTCGAAGGGGACCAGGGCGTACTCGCTGGGCAGCCGTGCCCCCGTGTTCACCTCGGCTTTGTCGATCTGGGAGTGGAGGAACTCGAGGAGATCCCCAGGCACCTGGTCCTTGGTCTCAGCCAGTCCCTGGACCCCGAGGCCTTCCTTCCTGTCCTGCAGGACCTTGAGCTTCTCACTCATCTGCTGGAGCTCCTGCTTGAGCTGGGCGATCTGCCGCTTGAGGCTGGCGGCACGGCTGAGGTGGTGCTCCTCCTGCTCTTGCAGCAGGGCCTGGTAGTACTCTTTCCCATAGGACTCCCCTCCCAAACCAGGCAGGACCAGGCTGACGTCAGCTGGGGGAGTGCACTCCAGCAAGTAAGCAAAAAGGAAGAGGACCAGCAGCAGGACGAGCCCCAGGAACAGCCAGCGCATCCGTCCCTGCAGCGGAAAGCTTCGTCTGGGCATCACGCTCGCATCCGGTCTATGGGCGACGACTCTGCATTCCCTTTCACGTCAGGTAAATCTACCTCAAGCTGGACTGAATTAGGTCCAATGCATATTCTAGGAATGTTAAAAAGTCCCCTCTAATGAACAAGGTAGATTAAGAACAAGGTGGACGTTTGTTCCCGAGCGCTGCTATAAAAAGCGACTTTGTTCATTCATGTCACATTATTCAGATAAAGTCAGGAACACCTCTGGTGCATCTTGTTTGATGATCGCAATGTGACTGTTATCTTGCAGGTGTTACATTGTGAGTGGAATCCATTTGGATTTCTTCCATCAGTGTATACATTATTTAGAACCTTGTAGATGAAAAAGCATTCATTCAGCAATCATTGTTCATTCACATGGTGTCAACAAATTATGCAAGAAAGGAAATGCTGGTGCAATAAACATACTGTTGACCTAGCAATGACTTAAAGAGGAACTTGAATTTCATGTGTTACGTACAGTACCAGTTAAAAGTTTGGACACCTACTCATTCAAGGGTTTTTCTTTGTATTTACTATTTTCTACATTGTAGAAAAATAGTGACGACATCAAAACTATGAAATAACACATAAGAAATCATATAGTAACCAAAAGAGTGTTAAACAAATCAAAATCTATTTTATATTTGAGGTTCTTCAAAGTAGCCACCATTGCCTTGATGACTGCTATGCACACTCTTGGCATTCTCTCAACCAGCTTCATGAGGAATGCTTTTCCAACAGTTTTGAAGGAGTTCCCACATATGCTGAGCACTTGTTGGCTGCTTTTCCTTCACTCTGCGGTCCAACTTATCCCAAACCATCTCAATTGGGTTGAGGTCAGGTGATTGTAGAGGCCAGGTCATCTGATGCAGCACTCCATCACTCTCCTTCATCAAATAGTTCTTACACACCCTTGAGGTGTGGTTTGGGTCATTGTCCTGTTGAAAAACAAATCATAGTCTAAATAATCATGAATTCTAAATAAATCACAGACAGTGTCACCAGCAAAGCACCCTCACACCTCCTCCATGCTTCACGGTGGGAACCACACATGTGGAGATCATCCGTTCACCTACTCTGCATCTCACAAAGACACAGCGGTTGGAACCAAAAACCTCATCATACCAAAGGGAAGATTTCCACCGGTCTAATGTCCATTGCTCGTGTTTCTTGACCCAAGCAAGTCTCTTCTTCTCATTGGTGTCTTTTAGTAGTGGTTTCTTTGCAGCAACTTGACCATGAAGGCCTGATTCACACAGTCTCCTCTGAACAGATGATGTTGAGACTCTGTTAGGCATTTATTTGGGCTGCAATCTGAGGCTGGTAAGTCTAATGAGCTTATCCTCTGAAGCACAGGTAACACTGCGTCTTCCTTTCCTGTTGCGGTCCTCATGAGAGCTAGTTTCATCATAGCGCTTGATGGTTTTTGTGACTGTACTTAAAGAAACTTTCAAAGTTTTTGAAATTTTCCGTATTGACTGACCTTCTTGTCTTAAAGTAACGATGGACAGTCATTTCTCTTTGCTTATTTCAGTTGTTCTTTCCATAATATGGACTTGGTCTTTTACCAAATAGGGCTATCTTCTGAATACCACCCCTAACTTGTCACAACACAACTGATTGGCTCAAACGCATTAAGGAACGAAATTCCACAGATTAACTTTTAACAAGGCACACCTGTTAATTGAAATGCATTCCATGTGACTACCTCATGAAGCTGGTTGAGAGAATGCCAAGAGTGTGCAA
This sequence comes from Salvelinus alpinus, assembly GCF_045679555.1. NCBI lineage: Eukaryota > Metazoa > Chordata > Actinopteri > Salmoniformes > Salmonidae > Salvelinus > Salvelinus alpinus. The sequence goes on from NC_092117.1 coordinate 6,308,098, forward strand.
AGCTGTCATCAAGGCAGCTTTGCACTTTCACCTGAACCACTTTCCCTCAAAGTGATTTTTATTCAAGGCTCGATCTGAGGGCTGTCCAGCGATGCCTGTCTGCTTACGGAACTACTACATCTAGGAAGGTAGCTAACGTTAGCCAACAAGCTATACAACGACAACAACATTAGCCGAACTAATGAGCTTGTGGCTGGGTAACTACTGTAGCAACCAAGCTACAAAGGGAACCAGAGTTGGCTAACGTTAGCTGGAAAACTAGCTAACACCTAACGTTAGATACGTGTAAACAACCGCTTGCTATGAGCCGGTTGGAACGATTGTGTAGCTAGCTAGCTATCTGTATATCGAGAAATATTTGCTTCGAACAGAAACTTTATATTTTTGCAAATACTTACCAAGATATTCAGCTCTCCGTGTAAGGACTAAAAAGCAGTAGCATCAAAAATAATTATTCTAAACAACGCCACGGAGCAAAGTGGACTGATCGAGAGAAAAAAAGTGTACTTCCGCAAAAGAGTTTCTGTAGCTTCTTCTTAGGTGGGGTTTATCGGCGGTTGACATCCAACGTTATGGTGCATTACCGCCACCTACTGTACTGGAGTGTGGGCCATAGACAGGGATACATTAAATCGTACCTGCCAGTCCCGTTGCTCTTAAAAAATATAACAAAATATTTGAGACTATATCTAATGAAGTTCTACTCAATATACTCTTTAAACTAATTTCCTGTATCCACTTCTCCCTCATACTAGATCTCAGCCTCTCTCTTTCCTCTGATACTGCCCACACTGCAGCAATAAATGCTCCACGATCTCTGTTTCCTGGCAATAATCACACTTTCCTGTTGGATGCTTTCCTATCACATTTACGGATTTAGTCAGCTGGCTGTGTCCCACCCGTAATCTGGCAAAAATAGCCTCCTCTCTTCTATCCCTTCCTCCCCTCCCCAACCTTCACTGAACATGAAATAAATGCCTGCTCTTAGTCTCTCTATTACACTGCTGCTGCCATCACTGTCCATATCAGGCTTTTTGCCTCTGCCTTGCTCATTGAAACTACAACATCCACATCCCCACTACTAAGTGCTTGTTTAGCCAGTACATCAACATCCCCACTACTAAGTGCTTGTTTAGCCAGTACATCAACTGCCTCGTTCCCCTCCACCAACACATGGGCTGGGACCCAAATAAATCTTATCTGTATACACATCTGTCTAATCCTGCCATGGGTTTGTAGCACCTCATAAAGCAGGTCTTGTCTGCTACGTGACCTAAAGGACTGGAGACTCATTAACACTGCACATGAATCAGAGCAAATAGCTACTTCTGTCTGGCTTGACTTCCTCCACCAACTGCAAGGCCAACAGTATGGCCATCAGCTCCGCCATATATACAGCCAGATGATCTGTAACACGTTTTCTGACTTCCACCCCACATTCCTGCACTACAAATGCTGACCCAGTACGTCCTGTCCTTGGATCTTTTGATCCATCTGTGTAAATGGCCACAAAATCCTGATACACAGTATCCAGACTTCTCTTAAACACCCTCCCTATCTTTCTATAGTCTCTTCCTCACTTCTAGATCAACTACTGGAGGTGGGATTTACAGGAATAGCTACTATTGGACTAAACTCCCGTCCATACAGTCCCATCTCATTCGCCTGAGTCTTACCCACCCACCCAAAGCTTGCATTCTGTCTTCGCTCATGTTCCCAGCATGCCTGTAAAATCCCTTTTGCAGGATGAGACACCCCATGTCCCTGTAGGTTGACCCAATAATTAATTGCCAGCTGCTGTCTCCTAATCTGCAATGGCATATCCCAGCATCTCCAACTGTAGCGCAGCCACTGGAGAGGTCCGAAACACCCCACTACATATTCTGAGCCCTTGCCCCTGTATGACATTTAGCCTTTCCAATGACATTCGGGCTGCCGAACCACATGCTATACTGCTGTAGTCTATTATAGATCAGATCAATGCAACATACATGGTCCTCAATGAGGAACGCCCAGCCTCCCACTCCTTCCCCGTCAGACAGCGCATCACATTTAGCACCTTCTGACACTTTCCCACCACTCTCTCAATGTGTTCTGCCCCGGTCAGTCTAGTATCAAAATATACCCCAAGGAACCTGAAGGACCCCACTCTCTCAATGTGTTCTGCCCAGGTCAGTCTAGTGTCAAAGTATACCCCAAGCAACCTGAAGGCCCTCACCCTCTCCAAGTTTCTCCCATATAACCTCAAGCATACCTCATCTCCCACCTTCCTCCTGGTAGAGAACTCTGTCTGAGTTTTCTCTACAGAGAACCGGAATCCCACATTAATGCCCAACACTCTAACTCGTCAATTTCTTCCTGTACCTTCCTGACTATGTATGGCACATTTCTTCCCCTCTTCCATAAGGCCCCATCATTTGCAAATATCGACCTCCCAATATCTGGCTGTACCTGAGAGTAAACATCACTGATCATGATTGAGAACAACAGAGGACTAATCACGCTCCCCTGTGGTGTACCATTATCCACCAGGTAGCTGCCTGATAGTGACTTTCTCATCCTCACCTGGATAGACCTTCCAAACAGGAAATCCTTTATTCAGTTGTACATTCTTCCTCCCACCCCCATAATATCAAGCTTGATTAATAATCTCTCCTTCCACATCATATCATACGCCTTCTCCTCGTCAAAAAAGACAGCTATAACAGTCTCCTTGTTCACCTGAGCCTTCCTGACCTCTGCTTATAAGCAGAGCACTGGGTCCATAGTTCCTCTTCCCTTCCTGAACCCACTCTGATGTGGCGATACTAGGAAGTGCGTTACCCTCTCCGTAATCATACGTTCCATAATCTTACATACATGTGATGTTAAAGATATTGGCTGATAGCTTGTTGGCCTCATTGGGTCCTTCCCTGGCTTCCGGATTGGTACCACTACTGTCTCCTTCCTGTTGCCTGGTAGTTTCCCCTCCTCCCAACCTCTGTTGTACAACATCAATACCTCATCCAGTGCTTCATCACTAAGATGGTCCAACATAACATAGCACACCTCATCTTTCCCAGGTGAAGTCAACCCAGCCTTACCTATTGCCCTTTTCACCTCTGCCCCTGACAAATGGTGCATTTAACACATAATTTACATCCTCCCTCTTATCCAGCAATCCAGGATGCTCCTCTCTCGTTCTCTCTCTCCCCCTCTGACAAATTTGCCCGAGCTATGCACTTCGACAAACGATTTGGCCATCATCTCTGCTTTCTCCTCATCTGTTACTGCCACATCCTTCCCACTCGTCAACACTGGATAATCCCACTCCCGTCTGACCCCACTCATCCTCTTAATCATCCTGCACACTTCTCCCACAGGTTTTGCCCTTCCAATGGTGTCACAGAACCGACGCCAACATGACCTCTTTGCCTGACGGATAGTTCTCCTCACCAGGGCCTGGGCTTGCTTATATTGAATCAGATGTTGGAAGTTATGCGTCCTGGTCAGTACTTCAAAATAAAAGTTTATATATCTTTGCAGAGAGCAATAGGTGAAATCTTCGACATAGGCTACAAAAAAGAACAACATTTCATAAAAATCTAAATGAAAAGTTGATTAAAAGTGTAATAAAAGTGCATTAGATGGTGCCTTATTTCCCATTCCCATCCATGTCACTTTTATCTAAAAATAAATCTGACAAACTCAGATTTTGGGGTGCTAACTTTTATTTTGAAAATAAAATGTGGAAAAGTATTTTTCACTCAATTGGCACATGATGAAGATCATAAGGTCTGAAACAATTGTGTTCTTGTGTATACAGTTTATAAGCAAAATAATCTCTTGGAGTATTTAAAGTGTGCCTTCATCTACTCCAACAAATATAGATGTTACATGAACGGATGCTATAACCTCTAGTACTGGGCAGCAAGTTCAGTATTTCAGGTCATGTTATTCTATAGACAATGGCTAAATGACTAAATAACAAGCCAATATCCTTTATTAAATGCTTGTCATTCTGACAGGGCAAATCAAGGAATTCAATATGGCACATAAACCCTTTTCCATCCCCTAAAATAATTGTATATTCTGCAGTCTCATGATAATACAGTATTGCTGAGCACACGTTCTGTCTAATAATTCCTTTGCCTCATAACTATGATTTAGGTCTTCGGAAGTTGACATGGAAAGTTAATGTTTATGTTAGACTAGAACTTCCCTTCCTGCCCTCCTCCAATGAAAACTAAAACCACATCAAACCAATCTTAAAGAGTAACAGACTCACACAAAATATTTTGTATTAAATAATAAGGTAATCTAATTCTACCAAGCATGTCTTACCGGAAAGAAAGTCATGTTTTCTGACTGCTTCAGATAAATAAGGTTTTATTCACAATGTAAGCTTCCATTATTTTTTACATTATTACATCTGATGAAAGAAAGAGAGAAGAGGGAGCCTAGCATATAAATAGATCGCACATATTTGAACTTTTATTGATTGCAACATAATCACATAATGATAAAATAACAATTGATGACACTCATTTGTTTTCAAAATCCGAGCTAATTGTTGCACAAAGATTACCATTACGAGGAATCAAATGGTGAGCTGCAGCTTTGACACCGAACATGCCCATATTCTATTAAAGAGGAAAGACAAAAGTGGCTTTTACATTTCAAATATGAAGTAGAAACTTTACAGTTTTTCTGAATGAACTCAGTGTCCACTCTTTGTCCATCTTAACCTCACAGGTCTACAATATAGGACAGGTAATGGTAAAGAAGTCCCCTTTCATTTCTGGTCTGGAAACAACATCTTCACAGTCGTACACTACTAATTGGAGGCTATCGTAGAAGCAGCACAGGCACTTGAAAGACATTAACATTGACATACAACCTGGTACACGGTCATGCAATGATACTTGGCCAACATGACTTTGAGGTAATGATTAACATACCGAAGAGCTGCTTGATACACGGTCTATGCAATTCCAGCCATTTTTCAGCAAATGCACTTTTGAAATCCCCCTGTTTTAACTTGGAATACCCGTGCAACAGAAATAAATGGGCACCAACTTTAGATTGTATATGTACAGTTTTATATAAATATACACATCTACCCAATTAGGAATCTTTATTTTCTACAATGTTTTTTTGCTTTTAACTATCAAGCTTGTCCACAATTTTTGCGGGTGAAGGCAAAGCCATCCAGTTTGCATAAACACTATCATTGGCATATCTTGTAAAGACTGGGTTAGTGGCATCAAGTCTGTTGAGCAGTACCGGGCTCTTCTCAGGCCAGTTCGGGTATGACATGCCTAAAAACGAGAACATATCATTTTTCTGCACTGAGTAAAGGAAAAGTAGAGTGCAGACAGTAAGGCTCCCTCAAATTTTGGACAGAATACATTTCTCAGAAGTGAATTATAGACGATTGTTTGACATAGGAACACGAGAAGGCTATACATTTAGAATCCTTGCAGAAATCACTTCACAGACAATAACGGTGTCCATAGTTCCTGTATAGTTTAACCGAGAAATATATACTGGATTGATTAAATAAGATTCAAAGAAAAATAACAACAATTATCGTTACATTATTGGTAATGTATGTCATGATCTCTAAATGTTATCCTTGGCTCATGCACCATTGATAACTGTTGTCAATATAAAGCAGATGCAAGAATTGCATCATTGTAACAGGACACCACGGTCACCAAGTCACTGTTTGTTCATGGTAACTAAGTCACTGGCAGCCATCTTATTGCTAAATACTTTTATGAACTATCAACTGGAAGTGCTTAGGATCTATGGGATTTGTTTGGGAATTTCTTATGAAAATACTTTTACAAAGTATTGTTTATCAATGTTAGCCAAAAGTTTATTTCAAAAGACTTACTGTACGCTTACATTATGCTTAATAGGTAGCCTATATACACACAAACAATTCAGATAACTTAAGACAGTCTGGAATCCAAAGGTAATACATAATGATTGATTCAGCAAGGCCTTGTTTCAAATGTTAAACTGTATTTGAACAGTATTTTCCAAATTAATAGAAAATTGGGGGTGTTGGAATGTGTTTTGAAAATGTTTATGTCGTCCAAAATGTACGTTTCCTAATATAATATCAATACGTAGGATTGAATGTGGATTACAATATGTCATATAAGGGAATTATGGAAATGTTCACTATTTACAGATGTGTCAATTTGGTCAGGTTGAATGTACACCAGAAGCAGGTCCAAATAGTGATCATCAGACACAAGATTCTCCTTTTCCACTGACTCTCATTTCCTAAGAAATGGGAGACTTTTTTTTATGAAGTATGCCTAGATCACAGTCACACACTACAGGAAGCCAATCACAGCATGTCAAAAAACAGAGCTTATGTGTCCTGTCTCTAAAATCGAGTAAATGCATGGGAAATTCTACCATAGAGCTTGTTTTCAATCCATGTGGAGGGAATGGTTCGAGGGAGAGGGGCATTATTGCTGTCCACTAGGGGCGTGTCCTCTTCGGAGAGGGCGTCGTCGTACAGTAGGGTGTCGGCTGGCGTAGACGCTGCCAGGTCCAGGTAATCCTGATAACAGGAGAGGAACACCTGATTAGGCTAATCACTAACGACAGGAAGGTGGAGCATACTTCCAATACAGTCATAATACAGTCATATCCTACTATGCATTTATGACCATAACCAAATATATTAGAACAATACATTTCCTACTTTTTTGTGAGATAAAAAGTATTCAAAGTACTCTGTTTCAAATCCTAAACATATTAATCACATTTTTGCACTGTATTTGGCATCCTAAAAATTGCACTATATTTTGCCTCAACACAAGACTAACTGCCATCTACTGTAATTATATATATAACGTTTTGCAAATGTTGCCCAGGGCCATATTTTGGGGATGGCCATTTGCGGTTTACTCCATTTATGACATCGCGTACTGTAACTACCAGTGAACAGTGTAACGACCACATTAGACAGAGAATGAGTGTTGGTTGTTTTGCTTGATCCTACCCGGTTTTTCACCATCATCTTCTCCAGTTCTTTGCTGATGTCTATGAATATGGGCCTTTTGTTTGACTCCTGTTTCCAGCATCGAAGCATCAGATTATACCTGCAGAAACACATTCATACAACACGTAATGGTCAGAAGCAACAAAACGTAACACACGATTCACCGTGAAAATAAACAAATGGGATGGTTCACCTACAATTTACAATAGATCATTAGAATGAATAAGTGTGGGTTTGCTGCTGGTTTGTCATGTCATGGATGTCATTACCATCACAGTGTAATAGAGTAACAGTGAGTTTTACTGTGGTTACAATGATGCTGAGGTAAAGTAAAGTGGCAAACGTACATTTCCTCAGTACAGTTCTCTGGTTTCTCCATCCTGTAGCCAGTCTTGAGGAGGTTAAATAGGCGTTCAGGGGCGATGCCTGGGTACGGGTTTCCACCCAGTGTCACAATCTCCCACAACAGCACACCAAAGGACCAGCTGGCAGGAGACAGAGGACACCGCATTAATAGCACCACAGCCTAATGCATGGATGAAACAGTGACTCTGTTTGCTGTATAGCTTATCCGAGGCGGTAGGTAGCCTAGCGGTTAAGGGCATTGGGCCAGTAACTGAAAGGTAGCTGGTTCGAGTCACTGAGCTGGCAAGGTGGATAAATCTTCCACTCTGCCGTTGAGCAAGGCAGTTAACCCCCAACAACTGCTCGCTGGGTGCCAATGATGTTAATTAAGGCAGCCCCCAGCACCTCTCTGATTCAGAGGGTTTGGGTTAAATGTGGAAGACACATTTCGGTCGAATGCATTCAGTTGTGCAATTTAGTATGTTTTTTTGATCATGCAAACATTGTTGGTTATGGATATGTATCACAGGTGTTTTAAGTTGTTTGCGCAAGGTACTCACACGTCACTTTGTGTTGTGTAAATGTGATCAAACAAGGATTCTATTGCCATCCATTTCACTGGGATTCGACCCTGAAAAGAGAGGCCAAAAAAATAAGAGAATGGACATTGTGATCTCAGTTCTGTGAAAGAAATCCTTATTACAATCGATAACAAACTAATTGACCATTTCAGAAAACAATACAATTTTGTCATTTTTATAAGTACTTGGGTATTTGACATTTGGGTTCCCTACCTTGCTCCTCTTCACATATGAGTCTTCCTCATACACGTCCCGGGACAAACCAAAGTCTGAAATCTTCATCTTACGGCCCTCTGCAACTAGGACATTTCTTGCAGCGAGGTCCCTGTGAACAAGCTATTGGAGGACAAAAATCAATTCAAGCTCCTTTCTTTACACAATATGGAGTCACATTGATATCGAGCTAGGTTTAGCATGGAATTCATAAAATGTTGGTATCCTTGATTAATTGACCCCCCAAAAAATACTGAGCAATTTATATGCTCCAAAAAATGTGAAATGTATATTACTTTATACTAATGCAATTGATTAGAGAAAAGGATTTTGTTTAACAAGTAATATTTATTTGATCTTTAGCATGTTTTGGCATTAGTTAGGAGAACAATAACCAGAACTTTACCCAGAACAAAGAACAAACCCAAAACAGGAAGATCCGAATGCCATGAACCAAGATAATAATGGCTGTATAAATGAAAATGCACAATGTAATCATGTACAGTACCAGTCAAAAGTTTGGACACACCTACTCATTCAAGGGTCTTTCTTTTTTTAAACTATTTTCTACATTGTATTTTCAGATTTCGTTATCAACAAACGCGGTGAAAAGTACAGTAAATGTGAAATGCACATAAAATCAGTGTAATGTTTGGATTTAGTCTTACGTTAGGTGAACTGCTGTGTCCTCAACTTTGGTCTAATAATTTCTCCATAATCTCCCAACTGTTCCCTTTCAATTGCTACTATGCTTATGCATTTCATAGAAACATTCAAATGTAGCCCTATCCATATAAACCTATTCCTACTAGTGTAAAGGGTTAATGACCTAATGACACTCTTAAGGGAACGTTCTCTAAAGTTGTGTGAACATTTGTTGTTAGCTGGGAAGATTCTTATCAATAAAATCAAACAAAATGTAATATTTGGTCCCATATTCCTAGCGCGCATTGACTACATCAAGCAGTTTGTGTTAGTTGTGTTGGATTATTTTGCGTCCAATAGAAATGAATGGTAAATCATGTATTGTGTCATTTTGGAGTCACTTTAATTGTATATAAGAATGAAATGTTTCGAAACACTTCTACATAAATGTGGATGCTACCATGATTACAGATAATCCTAAATGAATCGTGAATAATGATGAGTGAGAAAGTTACAGAGGCACAATGATCATACCTCCAAGACATGCTATTCTCCCTTGAAATTGTTAATGGTGAGAGGGGTATAATTTTGTTTGATTTTATAGATCAGAATCTTTAGGGGTGCCAATAATTTTGACACCTATAATTTTGAGATAAACAATTTTTACTTGTAAAACAAAATCTTTCTCTCAACAATTGTATTAGTATAAATATTTACGTTTTTAGAGCATACAATATAGTTTAGTATTTGTATTATTTACTTTATACAGTCTTTTTGGCTCATACAGTATTTATCAAGGGTGCCAATAATTTTGGAGGTGACTGTATAATAAAGGCAAATTCTTACTTCCACTTCAGTCAAATTTTCACTGAGTCATGCATTGAAGTCAATGGGAGACTGAGTGAAATTTGACTTAAGATTTGCCACATGGTGAATATTTTGAAAGTGGTAATTGCTAGACAGGCACCTTCATTTCAGCCAGGTACTGCATGCCCCTGGAGATCTGCCAGGTGAAGGAGATCAGGTCGCCCATGGTGAGTGCCCTCTCATCTGGATTCTCCAGGTAGCTCGAGTTGCGGTTGGCATCGTTGCCTGACATGTAGCTGGGTCCCACCTTTCGGCTCTCACGCAGGAAGTTGCGCAGTGACCCATATTTGGCATATTCTACAATCAGATACATTGGACCTAGATGGAAAGACACAACACTTCAGAACACACACTTAGGCTTACAGTATCTGTCAGGATTGAATGAAATATGCATCACATATACCAGGTATAACACCGGAAGGTTAAGCATTGCAAGGACATCATGTTTTCATTAATATGATCAAGTGGGTCCACAATTTATTATACCGCAATCTCATGATGACTTTGAGCATAATTTGATCAGACAGGGTATCTGAGGCACTGCTACCATAAAGGACAAGCTCTGAAGACAAGATTCTCATGTATCACACATCTCCATTGTTGAAGGGACAGTCAATCAACAACATTGATGCCCTCAAATGTTGCTCGGAGTGGATCGGTATGAAGCCGTACCATCCTGGCTGCAGGCTCCATACATCTTGATGACGTGTGGATGGTTGACTTGCTTCAGTAAGGTGAATTCTGACAGGAGGTCCCGCAGTTCACTATGTGAGGCGTGGTCTGTTGCAAAAATAAAAGAGAGATTCATGAAATGCTTTCATAAAATACATCACCTTATAGGCCTGCCCACTAGGTAGGATTAGGTGGCCGCCTAGGGGGACATACCGACGAGGGCGGTATTTAATAAACTTGCGGGATTTAATAATCTTGGGTAGCTTATATTCAGAGCTTGAGTAGCCAAAGTGATCTGTTTTAGGTCTTAGTCAGGAATCAGGACTGACAAACTGTACCATATGGATGGGCAAGGGCGCAACTTTCAATGGGGATGGGAGGGGACATGTCCCCCCCACATTCTGAAATTGCATTTATGTCCCCCCCAGTTTTATCACATTGGAATGTGATACAAAACGAGGCGACGGTGTGCTTTAGGACCATGCGTACACCTCCGAGCGGTTGGGTAGGCTGTTTGGAGTATTTCTCATACCGGATAAAAAAATATAAATAATAATCATGTCTCCCCCACTTCTAAAACCAAAGTTGCACCTCTGTGGATGGGCATTCCTGAAAATGAATTGCGAGCTGACACTGTATACTATAGGCTACTATTCTACCTTGCGAGGATACGAGGGGGCATTTTATTTTGTCTCGCCTAGGGTGGCAGAACTGCCTGCACCTTATATCTATCATGGGCTGGCCAAAAGTCACATCATAAAAATCTGCTTCCACTGTATATTCAGTATACAGACACCTAGGGACTCACTCACTGCATGAGTCTTACAATAACTGTTCCTATTTTCTGCCCTTTGTCCGGGTTAGTCTTACCTTTAAGCATTTTCACAGCTACTGTGGTGTAACCAGCCTTTCCTTTCAGCCGGAATGCAGTCGCCTTAACAACCTTCCCAAACTCCCCTTCTCCTAACGTTTTGCCCAGCACCAGGTTTTTGCGTGGAAATTCCCATTTGGGATCCTCCTGTTAAAACAATTAAGCAACACATTTAAAAAAAAAAAAACGACTCTATTAATACAACATATATTTGCAGGTCTCATGATCATTCAAAAGGCAATTTAGTATAGCAAGGTTTGCAAAATTCCGGAAACTTCCCAAACATTTTCAGGAAAGGCCTTACAGGTATTTTGAAGGTGTCAATGGCTACTTGGTTCTCCATGGAGTCCAACGAGCCGCGGCGCATGTTGTTAGCGGAGTAGCTGATTGGGTAGGATTGTGCGGGCCGCCGGAAGGTCATCTCAGCCGAGGTGATGGGCGGCTTGGGGGAGTTCTTGTGGTAGCGATGGATGAAGTAGGAGGACAGGAGGATGGAGACGATGAATGAGAGCAGCACGGCGGTGGCAATGATGGTCTTGCAGACCTCGTCACACATGGCCTCTGCATCAGACAGGGCAGAAGGAGTCAGTGGTCAACAAAAAACACGATGGAAACCATCCTTTGACAACAAAGGGCAAAGTGTAATTTCACCTTTGATTGACATACAGTATCATATCCTGAAACATCTCCATTTGGAATATTGTTTCGTTACCTATGTGTGTGTGTGGGGGGGGGGGGTATATGGGTCAGTACACGTAGAACAAAAAGGATTTGAAATGAAACAACTCACCCTCTACATCATCCTTCTCACAGAAGCATTTTTCAGAGTAGCAGTAGCAGGTTCCATGGCCGGCTCTAATGCCAGACATGATGCCCTTCTCATGACCACCTATAACGGGTTCAACTGAGAGACGGAAACACATGTAAATCTATTGAATTCAACAATTAAAAAAATTCCTCTTGAAATACCGTCAAAAAATAAAGAACGTCAATAAGGTAGCCAAATATAAATGGCCGTAAAAGATTTAGGACATTTCTCACGTGTACAATCCTGAGGACAAATTGATGCGTCTTTGCTTTCAACTGCATCACAAAAGCCATCAGGGCACGTGCGGAGGTCAGGGGAGCAGGTGGAATAACTTTCTGATATTCCTGAAAGATAAAGGAAAAATATAATAGCATAATTTCCTGTTTCCATTAAATACCCCTATATGTGGCATATAGGGCTTGCACTGAAGAAGAATTTGTCTGTAACCGAGAATAGGACCTTCCAGCTGGATTACCTGGTCAATGACAGGTAATCTGGTCAATGACAGGTAATCTGGTCAATGACAGTGTGGGTACCTTTTGCAGAGCCCTGTCTCCATTGGCACCTCCCTGTGGTTGCCCCCAGGCCTCTGATGTTCTCACAATCCCCACGCTGTCTTCCCTTTGCACAGGAGAGGAACCGCTGGTCCTCTAGGCCCTGCTTATCAACTACACAACACAAACACAAACTTTATGAAGACAAAACGCATGTTCACGGTATGCCTCGCTATTATGCGATTGTCAAGCAAGATCACAAGAGTCTTGGACACGGACAAAGCTATGGATAGAGTCTTGGACACGGACAAAGCTATGGATAGAGTCTTGGACACGGACAAAGCTATGGATAGCGTCTTGGACATGGACAAAGCTATGGATAGAGTCTTGGACACGGACAAAGCTATGGATAGAGTCTTGGACACGGACAAAGCTATGGATAGAGTCTTGGACACGGACAAAGCTATGGATAGAGTCTTGGACACGGACAAAGCTATGGATAGAGTCTTGGACACGGACAAAGCTATGGATAGAGTCTTGGACACGGACAAAGCTATGGATAGAGTCTTGGACACGGACAAAGCTATGGATAGAGTCTTGGACACGGACAAAGCTATGGATAGAGTAGAAAGAGGAGGAAGGGAAGCGCTACTAAGGTACACTATAGTATATTTTGGTAGATAGAAGGTGCTCTTTGGTAAAAGGTGTAAATTGGTCATCAAAAAGAAAGGAGGACCAAGGCACTCTTCATATAATTAATTAAAATGCCTTTATTAGTATGGCATGTTCAATAGAAACAAAGTTGTTTAAAAACCGACGCGTTTCGGCTGCATGGCCTTCGTCAGGGAGTACAGAAAAAGGAGAATACAATGTCCTCTTTTGAAAGGCTTTTCCAATTAGCCCTAATTAGAAGAGGGAGTGGTTACCAAATTGGACACACCTAGTAAGCAATAATATACACATGAAAAGGTGAAATACTGTAGCTATGTTATCATGAGCATACAACTCCAAGCTAGAAGCATCAGAACACCCAGAGAGGCAGTTCCAACCCTAACCATGACTGGGAGAAGTGTCCAGAACAAGAAAGCAATATATTCCACAGTACTCCAGACCACAGCAAAACATGAACAACAGTCCAAACATAGCGTAGAGTCTTGGACACGGACAAAGCTATGGATAGAGTCTTGGACACGGACAAAGCTATGGATAGAGTCTTGGACACGGACAAAGCTATGGATAGAGTCTTGGACATGGATAGAGTTAACATAATTTGACAGGTCTCTACTACACTAGTACTAAGGTCTCTAACAATGAGGCCTTGAAAAATAACTGAACTGATGACTTCCAAATATGAATGCCATACACCCCATTCATTGGTAATCACTGTGACCAAATCAGCATCAGTCTGGGGTATTGCTGGGGATGAACTTATTATCTCAGGAGAGTACTTACTATCGCTATCGAGCACAATGAGGATCTGAGTGCTAGCCTGCAGCAGATTCTGTTGCTCTTGAGCAATAACCACATACTGCAGGTCCTGGCACTCTGGCCTGCGAAGCGCCTCTGTGTCGTTCACATATAGCACCCCCACCATGTCCTTGAGGCTCTGTGCAATGCTAATCGCAGCGTAGCATGACTGTACGTCGTCGGACACATTCTCTGTCTTCTCTGCTACTGCTAGCCGGTATGTGACATTGATGCCCTGGAACTTCAGGCTGTTGTCCACACAAATCCTACCGACCTGAAAAGAGAAGGAACAGAAATCATACAGGGAAAATGCTACAGTTCTAATCAGATTGACACATGATCTTACATTTAGCCTACTGGGGGAAAAATAGGTCCACGATGAGCTAACCTCTGAAATATCAACCAAGTAACCTCACAGACTGCTTTAATGGCATTTCATTGCATTACTCTTGAACAGCGGAATACTATTATCTTACAAGAGTTGTCTGCTTCATAAGCATTTCATAAGTAGTATCCCTCTTCTCAAGCAAAGAGGGCTGTATGTGAACTCGATAGGTACCTGGGAGTAGACATTAGCTCTACGTGTTAGGCCGAAGAGGTACGTCACATTGGTGAAGTGGATGGGGACAGGTAAGATGGTGATATTGTAGTGCAGCATCACAGTTCCCTCTGGACGGGGGTATGTAGTGTCATTGACCAGGTAATCCAGCTGGAAGGTCCTATTCTCGGTTACAGACAAATTCTTCTTCAGTGCAAGCCCTACATGCCACACAAAGGGAAGAGGGGGGTGGCTGTTTATTTAATGAACCGATCAAAAGATTTAGTAGAAGTTTGTCACATTAACAGGCTGGATTCCCGGACACATATTAAGTGTAGTCCTGGACTGAAAAGCGACAAGCCTTACTCTGTGTCTGGGAAACCAGTCTTTCGAGTGGTCGTGGAACTCATCTGGACTACTCACGGAACTCATGAACAGTGCCTCGGACGTTGCCAAAAATGGCCTTCTCTTCTTTGAAAGAGTACTCTATGGCGAACATTTCATCTATCCATGAGTCATTGGTCATCACATTTCCGACAAATCTGTTCTGACTCTGGGATTTGGGATACCTGGGTGTTGTGTCTCTATCATAGACAACCAAGTTGCCAAAAGAACTTCCCTGAGAAACACACAACAAGAACAAGAGTGGTATCAATGATACATGTATAGCAATGAACTGATATACAGTATTGGTAGTAAAGTAAAGTAAAGTCACCTGCTTGCGATCAAATTCCAGCACCACGTCCTCTGTGCCTGTTCCACTGACATAAGGTGCATTGTCGTCCTCGTCGTAGACGTTGATATGCAGTGTAACAAAAAAGGTGTCTATCATCGTGTCAGTCTGCACTGTGCAGATCAGCATGGGACTGTATGTCTCCCTCTCCTCGCGGTCCAATGGGGCAGTCACTACCAACTCAGTGGTGTTGTCAGTCACAGCGAATGGGGCTGGAACATCTAGAGCCGAACGGAACATGAAGAGGAGATGCGAACATGTCATGTTAGTCTCATGATGCCAGACTTTGTAGTTTCACATTCACCCAGCTACTGGAACTGTCACGCCCTGACCATAGAGTGCCTTTGTTTTTCTATGGTATAGTAGGTCAGGGCGTGACTGGGGGGTTTTCTAGTTATTATTTTCTATGTGGGGTTCTAGTTTAGTTTTTCTTTGTTGGTGCTTGGTATGATTCCCAATTAGAGGCAGCTGGCTATCGTTGTCTCTAATTGGGGATCATATTATAGTAGCATTTTTTCCACCTGTGTTTTATGGGATATTGTTTTGAGTAAGTGCACATAGTATCTCTGTAGCCATGGTCGTTTATTGTTTAAAGAAAATATAAAAAAGAGATTGAAGTTAATATCATGCTTTCTATAAGAGTGGGAACGTGGGGCAGACATTGTTAATGTTGTAAATGACTATTGTGGCTGGAAATGGCTGATTTTGAATGGAATACCTACGTAGGTGTACAGAGGCCCATAATCAGCAACCATCCCTCCTGTGTTCCAATGGCATGTTGTGTTAGCTAATCCAAGTTTATAATTTTAAAAGGCTAATTGATATTAGAAAACCCTTTTGCAATTATGTTAGCACAGCTGAAAACTGTTCTGATTAAAGAAGCAATAAAACTGTCTTTCAGACTTGTTGAGGATCTGGAGCATCAGCATTTGTGGGTTCGATTACAGGCTCAAAATGGCTAGAAACAAATAACTTTATTCTGAAACTTGTCAGCCTATTCTTGTTCTGAGAAATGAAGGCTATTCCATGCGAGAAATTGATAGCTAGGCATTTGTCCGTAGTCATGGTAGCATCTACATTGATGTAAAAGTGTTTAGAAGCATATTCTAGTCTTATTTACAATAAATGTGACTTCGGAATGACACAATACATTATTTACCATTCATTTCTATTGGACACAAATAATCTGAAACACAGCCAAAACTAACAGCAAATGCATCCAACAAGTTTGCATTGCATGCTAAGAATATGGGACCAAATACTAAACTTTTGACTACTTTTTAACACACATATAAGTGATTTTGTCCCAATACTTTCTTCTCCTAAAATGGGGGGACTATATACACAAAAGTGCTGTAATTTCTAAATGGTTCACCCGATATAATGGAAATATCCTCAAATTAAAGCGGACAGTATGCACTTTAACCTCATAGTGATTGTATCATTTCAAATCCAAAGTGCAGGAGTACAGAGCCAAAATTGCAAAAAATGTGTCACAGTCCCAATACTTTTTTGTTTTCTTTACATGATACAATATCAGTACTTGTTGCATTTACAACTTGTCTACGTCCTATCATCAACTGATTTCAGCTAGTGTATAGTTGTAGATCGACTTAATTGTTTGAATGGAATGTTGGCATATTGGCAGTTAATTAGAAACAGTTATGGAATCATTCTTCTAAAACTGGCTGGTTAGCTAGCTGACAAACATACAGTGCTGATAAATACTTCAAATTCATTATTTTACACAATATCTTATCACAGCACTGTCAAAACATGGTTGACCAACTCCCTGAACAAAATGGCTGCCCTTTAGACCATCATAAGAAGGTTCATGTCCATTCTAGTATTCTAGTTCCTAATTCTATGGAGGCAACCTCCAGGGGGGGGGGGGCTGCGGGGGTGTGTGGTATGCCAGTGTAGAGACCTGCAAAGTGTTTGATGTTCCTCACAGACTGCTTTAATGCACAGAGACAGTGTGGGTGAAGGCGAGTGTAGCAAGCCTCACCGGATTCTACACTGTAGGAGATGGTGTAGTTGGGGCAGACGTTAAGCCTGGTGAGCTGTCTGAGCTGGCGGAGGGCCCCGGGGAACCTGTTCTCCTTAATGTGGGAGCTCAGGTCTTTGTCGGGGAAGCACAGTTTCTTCAGCTCTGGTCTGGTCTGGCCACACGGTGGCGCCGTGTCATTGATGAAGGTCAGGCTGACTTGTACGGTGGGGTGGCTGAGGCCACAGAGGAACTTCTTCAATGGTCTGGTCGCAGCAATGACACTCAGCGGCAGCTTCCAAAACTTGTCTGATCAGCAAGAGAACCAAAAGAGTAACACAGTGCCCCATTTAAATCTTCCCCAGTGCATTTATTTCTTGATGACTGGGCACTTTCTGGGCTTCTATGCAATTACATTACTATCCTGGGCTCCGGTTTCCCAAAAGCATCTTGATGCTAAGTTCATCGTTAGAACCAATGGTCAGAACCAGATTCTGGAAGCAGATCCCTGAACATGATGTATCACCTTGAAGCTCAACGTTATTAGTACGCACAAAGCGTGAAAGCTGAGAAAACTTGAATAAATTCCCCTCACACATTTTACAATGTAAAATATAACTGTATATTGGAAATATATTGGAGTGCTGTGTTCAATGGACAATTGAAAATTGCTATATCAAAGTAAATAGATTGAACGGTCAACTTCATAACATATTCCATAAACAATGGGAAAACAATACGTGTGCACAACCTTCTGTCTCTATTAAACTCACATGCAGAGTCAAAGTCGCTCCACTCCAGGGTCTTATTCATGGAGAGTATCCCTGTGGTCTCATCCAGGTGGAACCACGGGGCATAGGTTGGAGGCCTCAGGTAGCACAGGTAGAAGTGGGGCCGTTGAGAGTCGCTCTCCACCATGGCGTGGACCTGGAGCACGGGTGTCCCTGCAGACTGCCCGACGTACACAGTCTCCTTGTACTGATTCTGGGGGAAGTAGAGCCCAACTGACCCTGCAAAAAATAGAAAGAAAGGCCTTGTGTTAGGAACGGAGGTAGTTAGAGGTTAGGCGCACAGGTAGACAGCACACTTCCACATCCCATCTCTAGGGGGCAGCAGCAACTGGGGCAGGTGCTGAGAGTGCCAGTAAGGCTTGACAAGGTCTTTCTGCGTTTGTTTGAATACCTTTTTGTGATGGCTTTACTTATTGTTTTTGTCACCGACAACTGAACATTTATTAACTGCTTGGGCTGGACAACTACAGAGTCAGGACAGAGCTCATCCGGGACCCTGGTGAGTACACTTTCTTCCTAGGCACATGCATGTTAGCTTTCTCATACTTTCACGTTAAACGCAGACATGTTATAGAGTCGAGATCAGCTAGACAGGCCAAGAACCCCTAGACATAGCGAGAGTAGACTCTTTTTCACGGTTGGCTAGCTGCTTTCGTAACACATGGAATCCCCAAACCACCCGGATACTATTTACATACCTGGGAATGTAGTCTGAATAACCACAATGCACTCTGAAATATCAAGACACAGTCTTTGACATTCCCAGTACTGTAGCAAGTAACTGAGACGCTGTTCGATTGAAGAGAGAAAAAAAGTAAGTACTGTTGCCAAAAACAGACAGGGAGATTCGTTGCCAAATGCAGCCAAGATCTTTAACTTAACAGTTTTGTTTTTTTCAGGATCATGTTTCATTTTAGTTGGGTTGAATTATAGGTACCACGATCCCTGATGTCATATGCTCATTGTAATATGCTACTGCTAATATACATGTCACCTCTAAAATGATTGGCACCCTTGGTAATGATAAGCAAAAAAGACTGTATAAAATAAATTATTTAAATACTGAGCTATAATGTATGCTCCAAAAGAAATGTATACTAATACAATTGCTCAAAGAAAGAGATTTTATTTAACAAGTAATACAAACTATTATCAAAAAGATAGGTGTCAAAATTGGGGCAGAGAGAAACATTTGCTGCTCATCGTATGCTACTCGTTACATTTTGCCATGAGGATGAGAGAAAATGTTGCAGTTTTAAAGCTAATTTCCTGCTATTCTACACATTTTGCCATGAAGTCGAGAGAAAATGTAACAGCTTTAAAGCTAATTTCCTGCAATTCTACTAATTTTGCCATTGCTTATGGCATGTTCATATACTATCTGGAGGGCCCCCACCCCCCCAAAAATAGGAAAATACGTATGTGTAATTTTGTGTGATTATTTTTTGGGGGGTTGGGGGCTCCAGGGCACTTGACCTGCATGCTTGTTTGGTAACCCGGCCATGAAAATGAGGTAACACGCATATAAAATCCATTTGTCATCCATCCATCACTAACGTAAAGAAACAAATGGTTGTTGACCTTCATAAATCAGGCAATGGTTAAAAATGTATGCCACTTACCAATATTAGGGCAATATCTCAAAAGTTTAAAACCACTGAAACAGTGATACACTTGTGTGGTAGAGGACGCAAGTGTATCTTGTCCCAGTGAGGAAGAAGGTTTGTGAGGTAAAGAAAAATCCAAGGGCCACAGTTAGAGAATTGGTGGCATCTTGGGTTCACAAAGTCTCCAAATCTACAATTAGATGCCAACCTCCATGCCAATAGGCTCTTTGGGAGGTTTCCCAGAAAAAAGCTTTTATTGTCAGCAACTAACAAATGTAAATGCCTGGAGTTTGCTGAATGGCATTAGCACTTGAATTGGAACCGGGTGCTATGGTCAGATGAGATGGAAAATAGAGGTCTTTGGCCATGCAAACCAGCAGTGGGATTGGCATCAAAAGAAGGGTGCATATGCAGAAATAACCTTGTAACTAACTACTTTAGAATATGCTGGTGGATCTATGATGTTCTGGGGCTGTTTTGCTACCGCTGGTCCTCGGGCCCTTGCTATGTTCAACGTCATCATGAACTCCACCAAGTACCAGGACATTTTAACCAAAAACCTGGTTGCCTCTGCCATGAGGATGAAACTTGAAAAGTGGATCTTCCAGCAAAACAATGACCCCAAGCACACAACAAAATCCACAAAGAAATTGTAAATTGACCACAAAATTTACATTTCGCAATGGCAATGTCTCCGGACTTGAACCCCATTGACAGCCTGGCCGCAAAATCCACATGTAACATAGTAAACGTTCATTTTTGCCCCTCCAATTTGTATTATATATTATGTTTTGTTTTGGTTACATAGGACAGTAGGTTACTTAAGACAAAAACAAAAGTAGGGAGATTGATCAGGGAGGATAGTTGGGCGTATAACACGAGCATCTAGCAACCCAAAGTTTGCGTGTTTGAATCACATAATAGACAACTTTAGTATTTTAGCTAATTTGCAACTATTAAGTTTCAACTTGACTTGAAAGTTGCTATTAGCTAAAATGCTAAAGCTTTCTTTATACTTACCTTTTTACATTATTTTCCTCGAAAGAACAACTAGTGGATTTTGAGTACGTCTCCCCTATTTAAAGAGTTAGTCCTCCTGCCCTTCAGTCTGAGAGAGACATTCTGAGTGCAGGTTCATGTCTCCCTTCCTCTGTATATAAAAAACGGTTTATAACAGACAAAAGTGTCTTTTGAAAACTGCTTCATATATTCCGAAGTCGTTAGCGAATGTGACTATGTATATATTTATGTTGCCGTTAATGTATATAAAGCCTATTTTGGCAAGTTAACCAAGTGTTTGATGGCTTAGCTAGCCATGTCAATGACGAGCTAACTATGACTGTCAGCCAGCGCACTGTAATGTAACGCTAGCCATTGCTAGCAAGTGACTTATTTGTAATCCAAGAATTCTTTAACGAAATATGAATAAGTGAATGTTTACTTTCTTACCATCTTAAAAGGTTTTTATGAAAAGGGTTGTACTTGTACTCTACTTGTACTCTTGTGCTCTTAAATAAAGGTTAAAAGAAAATCTAAATGAAATACTCTGTATATATGGATTGATGTCACTTCACATTGCTATTGCTTCTATCTAAAATATATAATGTGTTCTATCCAACCACTGAACGTGTGGCTGTGACCATCCTATCAATGCCTGTCAGTAGGGGGTCCTTCACGCTCTGGGCATGACTGACTCAAATGAACGAAATTAGTAGAAAGATTCATTCTCTTGACTGAACGAGTCGAAAATATCAGAAAAGACATGAACTTCCCATCACTATTAGCCACAACAAATTTGAATTCGTAATGTATCATACATATTAGCAATTCATAGCATATAATACGAATTGGAGGACGTAACATATCATGCGAAATGGATGATGGACATCCACAAATGAATGCACATCATGTGAAACGTAACATATCATACTAAATGGAGCGGATCAAATGTACATTTACTGTGTTACGTCGACCCCTGAGTCCAGGTTGCCATTGAAAACATGTGGTTTGAATTGAAGAGGGCAGTCCATAAACGCAGACCCCGAAGGATATCAAGGATCTGGAAAGATTCTGTATGGAGGAATGGTCTAAGATTCCTCCCAATGTGTTCTCCAATCTCATAAAACATTATCGAAAAACGCTCTGTGCCGTTATCCTCACAATGTTAGGGTGCACAAAGTATTGAAATCAGGGGTGCCAATCATTTTGATACGTTTCTTTTTGCGACAACGTATTACTCCTTAAGCAAAATATCTTTCTCTGAGCAATTGTATTAGTATAAAATAATATTTTTGTAACAAAAACATTTGCAGACAATATATCTCAGTATTTGTATTATTTATTTTATACTGTCTTTTTTGTCATCTATAAAAATGAAGAGAGTCGCACAATCTATATATTAACTCCCAGTAATTTATTGGGTAAATCCCTGTCTTTTTTCCTCATCTTTATCAAGTGTGCCAATCATTTTGGAGGTGACTGTACCATGGGACACATATCCACTGAATGTAGCTTGTATGCCTACAATGTCAGTGAATTTCACAATCCTATTACACTTTTTTTACTGCCTAACTTGAGGGTGTGCCAGCACATACAGTATCATCAACTATCAGAAATGTCTTCCCTGATAGGCCTATTTCAATTATGCCACCATACGTGTCAAATGATGAGACTACACTATATGATGAGACTGTATCTGTACAATATATACGTTTTATTGGCATATATTTTATTCATATGTCAACAGAAATTGAAAAGAAGGGCTCAAATGACACGTAAGCAGTAATGAGTTTCTCACATGGTCCATAAGGATGTGGTTTCCGTTCCTCCTTGGTTTCACCTTGGGAAGTATAAATGCAGGGGATAACATGATACCGGGAAGAAATTAATCATTACCTGCTGGCCGGGGACGGGGGGACGGGGGGGTTGTGGCTAATCTATAAAGTGCAATAGCAGGCTAATGTATGCATGTTTTACAGGAAAATTGAGATGTGAGTGTTAGACCAGTAATTATATCCCTTGTTGTATTCCTGTCCAACGTCGGTGGGGACGGCCATTTAGGGAACACACTAATGTCATTAGCAGACAGCGAAACTAGATTTCCTATTTCTGTTGGTGCAGTTGAGGCCTTGGCTCTGGTTTCAGACATTGATTTAATTTCGCTGTGCTTGGATGACAGGGGGTCGAAATTGGTGGAAAAAAATGTGTCCAGTCTTCCTGAAGGATGGAAATTCAGTCAGCCAAGCTATGACCCTCTTTATTAAAAGCTTTGCTAAGATGAAAAACAAATAGAAGTACCAGTGGTCCACTTGTCTGAAAAATCTTGGCCAAATTCTGGCCAAAAGCATTTTCCCTCCATAAAATTCTGCTATTGGGCTAGATTCTTTGGTTTCTCTCCACATCTCAAAGTTAAGTGAGGAACATTAATCAACACCAAGATCTATTCAAATAAAAGTCATTCAAAACACTTGATCTGCTTGAAAAAAAAACGGAAAGGTATAAACCACAAAATTTGAACATGGATTAAGAAAGTGAAGAGGTGCCAGATTTTGTAAAGCAACATAACCATAAAGTATATCAAGTGCTAAGAAAAAAGCTCCACCAATCAGAGTATTCACATGGACAGCATAGCAAGAAATGTGACAACGTATTCTTACAGCATCCAGCGTCCAAATCCAAGCAGCATCCAATGACCATCAGAGGGAGACATTTCCCTTTTTTTCCAGATCCAACAACTAAAACAGTCACCCTGCCCCGAAATCCAAGGCAACAGGGGAACATGATAACTGTGTCGCAGTGGAGGCTGGAACGGCTCATAATAATAGCTGGAACGGAGCAAATGGAATGGCATCAAACACCTGGAAACCATGTGTGTTGATGTATTTGATACCATTCCACTGATTCCGCTCCAGTCATTACCACGAGCCCGTTCTCATCAATTAAGGCTCTACCGACCTCCTGTGCTGTGTAGATAACACTCCAAAACAAAGCGAGTCCTCTTAAAATTCTAATCTTAAATGCTTGAGCGATGTTTACAAAAAGGAACAACATTATTGTGTATCAGGGACAATAGACAAACTATAAGAGCTGATTGTGCATAAAATAATATCTGAAATAAGTATTGAGTTGCTTGATCCTTACCTCCTAAATCAGAGGCATAAGAAACAGAGGTACACTCAGAGAAGATGTGAAGGGAGGCATATGTGGACTGACAAGAATCAACGGTCAAACAACAAACAGGTGAAATTAGAATTCACTAGTGAGTGGCTGACTGTGGCTTGAGGTTGGCCATGGTGGGTGAACCATATGCTGGCGACTCAATTGGTTTATATCAGTTAAAATTCAATTTATTTCCAGGACGGAAGCCAACAGAAAAGCAAGCAGTTTATATCAAAGCTAATTAATTGAATGCATCAAGCCCGCTTGGGAGCAAATAGGTTTCTTTGTTCAGTGATACCGTTAAAGGTTTAACACTGGAGTGACTCAGGACTGTGATGATTGAAAACCTGAGAAATTCAATGTTAGAGACAGTCACTTCAGCAGACGCGCTCACTGCTTTGACCTCTCACAAACCACGGCAAGGACTATGACCGCAAACACGTGATGCAATCTGAACATATTGATTTCACCTCAAAGGCATAGCCAGGATTTACGATGGGAAGGTACGACTTTTAGAAACCAACACTCCGATCTAATTACCCCCGAAACTGGTGGGTGCCAGACATTTGCGTTGAATGGGGTGAGTTACCCCGTGTAATGCAAAGAACTAAACACCTTATAAAATGTACACCATGAACACAAAGCATTACGTATCAACATTATTATCCATTAGAAAACCCTCCGATTTAAAAAAAAAATGCCATTTTCATCAATTGATATATCGTTCCTTGAGGGGTTTTTAAAGAACACTACGCTGCCGCTATCGTTATGGTGACATGTCACTTTTTCTTTACATTGACTTAATAAACATTACATGCTATAGGTATGAATGAATTGGTTTTTCTTGTCTCCTCCTTTAACCGAAGCCTAGATAAAAACAATAATCTGTCGCAGGACATAAACAAACAACTTGAAACATGTCTGCGTACTCAGACCGCCGGTGACAGATAAGAAGGATGTTTAGGATTGGACCAGTTTGACAAACAGACAGCCTGGGGACGTCCTCTGACTCTCAGCTGGCCAGGACAAAGACAGAAACTCAATTAGCTCACGACGCACATCACCGGAGAGATTTACCATCTATGAGCTCATGTGCTACACTAGAGAAAGAGCCTGAGCCCCAGCAATTCTCTGTTTACTAATCTGTCTGAGGAGTGATAGACACAGACCCGGGTTCAAATAGTATTTTGAGCATTTGCTTGAGCCTGCCTGGAGTGCCAGATTGGAAGGGTTTGCAGTTTTGAGACTATTCTATTGGTTCCATAGTGCCAGGCAAAGTCATTGAAGCACAGCTAAAGTATTTGAAAGATTTCAAAAACGATTTGAATCCGGGTCTGAAAAGACGTGGGTCTAGTAGTGGTCTTGTGTCTGGGCATTGAGTTGTGTGACTGTGACAAGAGCAAAGCCCATGCCCTTCCTACCAAGGTCAACATTCATTCAATGCATCTGTCCCCCAGTAATGACCCATCGGAAAAGTCAAGTATATGGCAGCAGGCCAATCAATAGCAATACTAATCAACATGTTCATGCTCATTGTTTTAACTGATGAGCCAGAGAAAAACATGCACAGTTATTTCCAAGCACGTAAAGTAGGGCTCATTCACTTATACTACTATGTATTTTTGTCCAAACAAAAACTACAGCTGTGGAATCTGAAAGTCTGTTATAGAGTCATATGGGTCATAATCATCACGCACACGATCTGCTTGTGTATAACCCCTTATTCCACGCAGAGTAGGTATAGAAAACAACATGTGAGAATATAAATCAATCTAAATCTGAAAGCTGTCACGATCACTCTGTTTCCAAAAATTAAACAGTAATGACAATAATTACTAAAGACTCTATACAAGATCCAATTAACTAAAAGGCTGCAAATCAAGCAATAACTCAATTGATGAAAGTTATTATTGATTAAAATGTTCTTAGTTTGCATTGGCAATATACAGAATTTCTACATGATACTGTCGTGTCCAGATTTTTGTCTGCATTATTAATCAAATCAAATCCAATTGTATTTGTCACGTGCTGAATACAACAGGTGTAGACTTTACCGTGAAATGCTTACTTACAAGCCCTTTCCCAACAATGCAGAGTTAAAAAGTAAGACAATTTTGCTAAATAAAAAGGAAATAGTAACACAATAACATAACAATAACGAGGCTATATACAAGGAGTACCGTACGAGGCAGTTGAGGTAATTAAGGTAGTATGTACATGTAGGTAGGGTTAAAAGTGACTAGGCAATCAGGATAGTTAATAAACAGAGTAGCAGCAGCGTATGTCAAGATTGTGAAAGAGTTTGAAAGTGTGGCATTAATGTGGCATCAATATGCATGTTTGTGTGTGTTTTGTGTGTGAGCAGATGTAGTGTGTGTGTAAGATTGAGTGTGTGGGTAGAGTCCAGTGAGTGTGCATAGAATCCGCGCAAGAGAATCAGTGCAACAAGAACAAAGGGGGTCAATTCAAATTGTCCGAGTAGCCATTTGATTAACTGTTCAGTAGTCTAATGGCTTGGGGGTAGAAGCTGTTCAGGAGCCTTTTGGTTCCAGACTTGCCGTACTGTTGCAGCGAGAACAGTCTATGACTTGGGTGGCTGAAGTCTTTGACAATTTTTAGGCCCTTCCTCTAATACCACCTGGTATATAGGTCCTGGATGGCAGGGAGCTTGGCCCCAGTGATGTACTGGGCTGTACGCACTACCCTCTGTAGCGCCTTACGATCGGATAACAAGCAGTTGCCATACCAAGCGGTGATGCAGCCAGTCAAGATGCTTGCAATGCTGCAGCTGTAGAACTTTTTGAGGATCTGAGGGTCCATTCTAAATATTTTCAGCTTCCTAAGGGGGAAGAGGCATTGGCGTGCCCTCTTTACGACTGTGTTGGTGTGTTTGGATCATGACAGGTCCTTAGTGATGTGGACACCGAGGAACTTGAAACTCTTAACCTGTTTCACTACAACCCTGTCGATGTGAATTGAGGCATACTCACACCTCTGTTTCCTGTAGTCCACAATCAAATCCAATCAAATTGTATTTGTCACATACACGTGTTTAGCAGATGTTATTGCGGGTGTAGCGAAATGCTTGTGTTTTTAGCTCCAACAGTGCAGTAATATCTAACAAGTAATATCTAACAATACACACAATCTAAAGTAAAGGAATGGAATTAAGAATATATAAATATTTGGACGAGCAATGTCAGAGCGGCATAGACTAAGATACAGTAGAATAGGATAGAATACAGTATATACATATGAGATGAGTAATACAAAATATGTAAACATTATTAAAGTGTCCAGTTTTTTCAAGTCTATGTATATAGGGAAGCAGCGTCTAATGTGCTAGTGATGGTTATTTATCAGTCTGATGGCCTTGAGATAGAAGCTGTTTTTCAGTCTCTCGGTCCCAGCTTTGATGCATCTGTACTGACCTCGCCTTCTGCATGGTAGCGGGGGTGAACAGGCAGTGGCTCGGGTGGTTGTTGTCCTTGATGATCTTTTTGGCCTTCCTGTGACATCGGGGGCTGTAGGTGTCCTGGAGGATCATCTCATTTGTCTTGCTGACGTTAAGGGAGAAGTTGTCCTGGCACCACACTGCTCTGTCTCTGACCTCCCTATAGGCCGCCTCATCTTCGTTGGTGATCAGGCCTACCACTGTAGTGTCGTCTGCAAACTTAATGATGGTGTTGGAGTCATGTGCTGCCACGCAGTCGTGGATGAACAGGGGGTACAGGAGGGGACTAAGCATGCACCCCTGAGGGTGTTGAGGGTCAGTGTGGCGGATGTGTTGTTGCCTACCCTCACCACCCGGGGAGCGGCCCGTCAGGAAGTCCAGGATCCAGTTGCAGAGGGAGGTGTTCAGTTACAGAGTCCTTAGCTTAGTGATGAGCTTGGACCATTCATCAAAAAGCACTAACAAGCTTCATCTCGCTATCTAGCAACATACTAGTGATAAGGATAGGCCAACCTCAAACTGATGTTTTCGGTTCCATGAATGTTTGGCATTTGAGTTACTGCATAGTGGATTGAGACGCAATGTCTTGTGTCCACGGGGCTAATTTAATTAATGAACATTCGTCATGCTATTGTGTTGTGGAACTGCTTTCTGTGGCTTTTTTTTATGTGATAGCGTTGCAATTGAATTCAACATTTTGTTAGTCAGAGTAAGGGGATGTTTTTCTTTTTAACAATTTCCTTGCTTGACGCACATAGATGAACCACAGGTAGACTAATGTAGTAACATAATAATCAATTACCCTCATAACGTAATCCAATTAGCCTCGGAGATTACAAGAACCGAATGCCATGTCCCATGTTAATCAGTCAACAATAAATCTAATATAACATCTCCTTAGGGGTTAGCTAACCTAGCTGCGACTACAAATTCAGTTGACGAATCCCTCTGGGAATGACTGGGACATTAGAAAGTGAACAGAGGACAGGTCATGCAGCAGCAGATCTATTTTCATGTCTTCCTCAACATCAGGCCAATGGCAGTTCCAAACATATACTGTTATGTTATTATACTGTTATTATTTGACGTGTTCTTATATGTTAAAGTAACCTGTAGGTTTCTTCCTTCTGAGTTTTTCCTAGCCAATTTGCCTCTGCTTGCTCTTTGCGGCCTCGAACGGGTTACTGCATAAGCACTTTGTGACAACAGCTGATGTAAAATAGGGCTTTATAAATACATTTCAGTGATAGATTATCTGTATTGTAGCCAACGCATAGGCATTGTCTGTGTTCAACACCATAAACAATAACTGCGCTGCCTCCTCCTGGGATTTTCTCTTCATTTACCACTTCTCAAGTTTCATGCTTGCTCGGTCACAGCAACAGCACTTCCTGGTCACTGATTTTGACAACTAGGCTATAAAATACCCGTTAATATGTTATATTAAGGGGTGTGTTCTATTTGAAAAGACTTGCCTTGCATGTTCAATCAAATTGGCATGCTATCCATGTAATCTACGTGATCATAATGCCCCTATACATAAAGAGAGGGTCCCTAAATTCATCCAACAAATCGAAAATCTTATTAGTCCAAAGGGTCAAAATGCCACTGCCAAAGCAATCCCAACGCGGAGCCATTCCTACATCTATCGCTACCCTGCCTCGTCAAAGAGAAAGGGAGAAAGAGGCTTAAAAAGAGCTCAGCTTATTCTTTGTATTCTTCGTTGTTGTAAATGATCGGTCAAACACAGCACGCATCGCCGACCGCTGGGAAATTATTTGTCAAGACCCATGTGAGAAAAAAAAGAGCACTAAATGCCCCGAGGACACAATTTCAATCAATGTCTCCTTGTCCTTCCACCGAAGCAAATTAGAATGTGCCCGTGCAATGGGTTGGAAATGTGACCCTTGACTGACTGAAGGATCAGGGACAGTGCCAGAGCAGGGGAAGGTTGTTGCAGCAACCATGCAGTAGAGGAACCTAGCAATAGACATACATACTGTAGACATTGGGCTTGGTCTCTCATGCTGTATATGGCAATAAACCAATTAAGTGTAATACAATGAGTACCTCAGTCTTTGAGAGAGAAGCACATTTATATAATTCTGGTGTTTTTGAGTATACGATTTTGTGCCTAGGTTTACCTATAACAGTACACGTACATAATATGAATACAGTAAATATGACATTATCCAATCTAAATACACTGGTAAAACTGGAGTCCATATAAAAATAATGAATGTTTCAAAGCAATTCCTATAGCTAAGCAAAACATGTCGCTAGAACGTCAAATCTAGGTGATACATTGTGTGTTACCACAATATGCTGATACTCTGAGGGCAGTGTGTCAACTCCTACACATGCGACCTACTGCCTATGGGAAAAGTCCTCATAGACACAAGAGTAGAGCACAGCTGAGCTTTCATCTCCAAAACATTGCAGTAACATTGAAGTAACACTTGTTGATGTGGGGAACTGACATTCAACATTTTGGCTTGGTTTTGCTCCTATAGTGCGCGTTCTATAGCGTACATTTTCACCACAGAAAAATTCCCATAAACCAAGCTATGACTGGAATAAAAAGAAAGAAATGGGGTAGCACTCTAACAAATACGTTTTTTGCATCATGTTTTTTTATTTTCTTCCAATTATACTAAAAGAAAACGCACTGACAGCAAGAGTAGAAAATGTAGAAGATTTAGAATGTATCCATAAGCAACCCAGGACACAAGCTTAACTAAATCATATAATGTAATAAAGGCCTAAATCAAATAGTGTCATGTATCAAATTAGATTTATTGGTCTGGTCCCTCTCAAAAGCAATGGATGCTGATGAAAATGATTGTGCTAATGCAAGGAGGAGAACCAGGTAAACCGTCTGCTAACAGAACTTCCTGTGGGAGGTGTAGGGAGCCAATCACGAGGGATTACCACTTGGGATAGCGTTTCAAGCGTTAGAGGTCCTCCCAGGGCTACAAATAGGGTAATAAGGTCAAAACAGAAGATCTACAGATCAATGTTTTTATACCTAAAACATCCATGCCTCTTTACTTATGGGATGCACCATGTTCCTACTTCCTACAGGTGACTGATTGATGTTTTGTCAGTGGTAGCCTTTTCCCCCGAAAAGGGTTAACTGAGGTGCCTCACCTCACCTGAACCTCGAACATTGACCGTGCAACCCTTTGGTCATAACAGTAGGCTACCCTCAGCTCCCTGATGGTGATTTCACACATTTGTTTCCACCAGAAAATTGTTGTCAAATTATGGAAAGGATTGGGGAAATTCTCCAGATGACTTTACATTTATGGGTTTTCATGAAAGATGAGGGCCTAACGTCCTAACATTTTGCTCATCTTAGTAACCTGAACTTTTGAAACACTTAAAATTATATATTTCCCAAAGTATAGGGGCGGTTTGCTCAGGAAATACAGTACATTTTTCATTGAGGACAATAACACATTAATAGCTCCTCAGAGATAGATAGGAGGGGTCGAGGGTAGCTGAAGGATGGGACTAAAAGCAAACAAAAGATAACTAATGTAAAATATACTGTGTCCGTAAAATATATATAGTATGTATAAGCTGGAAGTAGAAGCCTAAGTGTTGTTGTCCATTGATGTACTCTAAATAGGTGAGTGGTGGTATGGTTAGGGGAAAATAATAAAGGAAAAAAATATATATATATATTTTTTAAACACATAGTATGCTAAGTGTACACAGGTAGCTAAGTGTACACAGGTAGCTAAGTGTACACAGGTAGCTAAGTGTACACAGGTAGCTAAGTGTACACAGGTAGCTAAGTGTACACAGGTAGCTAAGTGTACACAGGTAGCTAAGTGTACACAGGTAGCTAAGTGTACACAGGTAGCTAAGTGTACACAGGTAGCTAAGTGTACACAGGTAGCTAAGTGTACACAGGTAGCTAAGTGTACACAGGTAGCTAAGTGTACACAGGTAGCTAAGTGTACACAGGTAGCTAAGTGTACACAGGTAGCTAAGTGTACACGTGAGAGAACACAGTGATCCTAGCAAACATTTAGTCAGTCGATCTGAATCATATATTACATGACCACAAATGTGTCAGAGCTGGACTACGTGATAAATCAAAAAGTGTTGATCTTAAAGCCACCTGTGTAGTCACCGCTTTCATGACGTGTATGGAAATATACACAGATATCAGATTTTGAAGAGTTTGAATAGAAATACAATTTTAGCCTTCATAAAACCATGTAACGTTATGCTAAAATAATACTGATTTCCAGCAGGCATTTTCCATGCTCTTCTCGATCTGTACACCTCCTGTGCATGTACGTGCACAAACTCTCCAACCAGCCACCATTTCAAAACACTGATGGCCATTACAGGAGCATTGAGCGCCAATTTCCTTTCTTTGATTACCTAAGCAGGAACCATGTATACTGAACAAAAATATAAACACAGCATGTAAAGTGTTGGTCCCATGTTTAATGAGCTGAAATAAAAGATCCCAGAATTTTACCATACATACAAAAAGCATATTTCTCTCAAATTACGTGCACAAATTTGTTTACATCCATGTTAGTGAACATTTCTCCTTTGCCAAGATAATCCATCCACATGACAGGTGTGGCTAATAAGCTGAATAAACAGCATGATCATTACACAGGTGCACTTTGTGCTGGGGAAAATAAAAGGCCACTCTAAAATGTGCAGTTTTGTCACACAACACAATTTCCCAAGTTTTGAGGGAGCGTACGATTGGCATGCTGTTGCCAAAGAATTCAATGTTTATTTATCTACCATAAGCCGCCTCCAACGTCATTTTAGAGAATTTGGCAGTATGTCCAACCGACCTTACAACCGTGTAACCACACCAGCCCAGGACCTCCACATCCATCTTCTTCACCTGCGGGATCTTCAGAGACCACCCACACGGGCAGCTGATGAAACTGAGGAGTATTTCTGTCTTTAATGAAGCCCTATTGAGGGGAAAAACTCATTCCGAAGTGGTTGGGCCTATGCCCGCCCATCCCACCCATGGCTGCGCCCCTTCCCAGTCATGTGAAATCCATAGATTAGGGCCTAATGAATATACTTTAATTGACTGATTACCTTATATGAACTGTAACTCAGTAAAATAATTTAAATTGTTGCATGTTGCATTTATTGTTTTGTTCAGTATACCAGTTAATGATAACTTGGGGCGGCCATATTGTCCAAGGTATCATTACAATAATTAGAACATGACTGTTAAATGTTCAAATATCCAACTCTACAAAGGCTCTTGATTTAAAGCAGAATCCCTTTATAGATTAATCATATAAATAGATTAACTTTCAATGAAAAGCTATTGTAATTGATGTAGCTTTAATGTGGTTGAAGTTTGCTTTAAAAAAAATATAATCAGAAATAGTTAGTGTCTGCATTTGGCAAATAACTTTTTACCTGTATGAGATTCCATCTAACTTACAGGTTGGATATCATTAGTAGGTACACTTCACTAAATTAATAATTACAGGCAAACTCAATCAAAAGACATTGTTTTTCCATCAAAACACATGTTGTAGTTCCATCTCTCCACTGTTTTCCAAGTAACAGTCATGTCCTCTTGTGGATGGCCCTCATCTAACCTTATTGTTGTTACCATTAGTGGCCAATCCTATCCATTGACCTACTATCATAAAAATAAAAATACATTTACTGCCCGGTCTTTAGTTATGCGTTATAGGACGCATTTGCAACTGAACCAACGGTGGGTTGGTTCAGTTGTTATACTGCCTGTACTTTCTCATCAGAAAACAAACATGCTGTGTTTGCCCAGAGACTGGTGCACCTGCCGCACACCTGCCCTCAGACCGTCACGGGGCGCGTGGCTTTTGTTCCGACAAAACGAGCAGGTGTAGAATCCATCCAATGCTCACGTCTAGTCTGCCCGATGCTGTATTCAACACCTATGCAATTAGGACTAGGGCCTGCAAAAATAACGAACTATTGACTCTCGAAATCTAGTTTAGGCCTACTCAATTTGATAAACAACACATCATTTCATAGACCTAAGAAACGTGGGACATTGGTTCAAAACAGGGTAGTGTTTCAATCTGCACATTTTTACGACACTGTAATAGCCATATAGGCCACTTATAGTTGCTCCAGCTCCTCAAGATCATTTGGGTGTGATTTATTGCGAGTTTAGCTTACAGATATCCCTTGTGGACTGACGACAATATAAAGGCAGAGTGGTACATTCTGTAGAGCATTACTAAATGCCGACCGCTGCCACCGAGAAAAATAACCAAAGAACATTTACACAACTATGACAATTGAAGTATTTAATTAATCATTTTTTAACCAACTCTCCCATGGGTGATTATGTAACACATTCATTCTACACTCTCTAAAGTGAATGAAATAAGTCTAGCTATATAGGCTGATGTTTTTTTCCCTCCCTCAATTCAAAGTAGCCTTACTATAATTACACTTTTAAAGAGAAATGCTAAACGGACTTTTATATGAACAGTTTATATGTGCTCTAAATTATGATAAATATAGGAGTTATTCTATCAATACTTATACACAATGGTCTATATTTGAACAACCTTTCTGCTTTAGAGCTCTGGCCACACACTGCGATTTATAAACTCTTGAGCCATGAGTTAGACTATAAATATAGTCTGGTTGGGGGGAGAGTGTTAGTACAGTTGGGCAGTGGGATTGTGAATGGGATTATAATATTATGGTATATAGCTGTATGCATTTTACTCACGGGGGCCATGTGCCATGCCATGCATATCACGATCTGAAAAGACAATGTATTTATACTATATGCCAGCAGCATGTCTGTTGTCTTATAACATGTTACTGTTATAAATACTCTCTGAATTCCATTCAAATCCCCAAACGAATCAAATGGCATACGAGTATTAGTCCATTTTAGACTATAAATATGCTATTGAATTTGTCGTGAATGTTAAGTCATAGGACTTCACGTCTTAGTAATGTGTTAAGAACTAACATACTGTATTTGCTTGGATAAGAAGCAAGATATTTGGAATTGAGATTTGACATTTTGTGAACATTTATTCGAATTGACATTAGTCACATAAATCTCTGTATATCATCTTGCCTATGAACTCAAAAAGATGCCCTGAGAATTGATGCTGACGAGAGGACAAACAATGATTGGCTACACCCCAACTAGAACATGTTTGTTTAAGTCATTATAACTAAGCTAAGTTAAAACGTTCAGCCTCAAACAAGCTGTACGCACGTTTATGCACGGCCATTCATAAA
Organism: Salvelinus alpinus; assembly: GCF_045679555.1. Taxonomy (NCBI): domain Eukaryota; kingdom Metazoa; phylum Chordata; class Actinopteri; order Salmoniformes; family Salmonidae; genus Salvelinus; species Salvelinus alpinus. The sequence continues at coordinate 6,342,610 of NC_092117.1, forward strand.
TCACACAGCGACAATAACGTTTCGTTTGACTACATATATTTCCATCTGATTTCATCTGAAATTAAATAAAGTCCACCTATTCTGTAAAGTGAAACTAATTTGAATAATAACAAAGGTAAACTACATGCTTGCTACATGCAAACTAGGCTATGTTGTTCATTCAGATAATGCACGCTTATTTAGATAGATTTAAACTTCATTCCCAGAAAACCATGAGATGCGATAGAGGCTAATTGAGGCTGACCCTTACCTTCACACAACAGCAGGAGGACCAAAACGATGTTTCCCACAGAGAAACCACACGTTTGCCCCATAATCGCCAATCATAAGTGAAAGTTGAAGGATGAATAATCAAAAATCACGCGTAGAGACCACTGGTATAAAAAAAACGGTAGAGAACCTATGGATAAAAACGTAAGCAAGAGTAATGTATTAGTTTTCCCGCACACAGCTCCTCTGGGCAAACAATGAAGTACATTGACGGAGTGCCTGTCCCATTGGGCTGGTCTCTGCAGCTTTTGCTGCTTGACCGTCTGTAGCGAGCAGTGCAGGGGGATGGTTTAAATCAAGCTAATATTCAGCGATGTATTTTCCAGTCCAGCCGGAGCAGCACACTGTACGCGACAGCATCTCCCCACACAAAAAACATAATATATCACAGAATGTCAAATCATTAACACCCCCCCACTAATTTTCCTATTAGTGCTAATGAAAAACGTCTCAAAAGTGCTGTGCTTTTACTTCTCACCTCATGCCTCCTATTTATGAAGTTTATTTTCAAATATGCTTATGTCATATGTCTAGGATTATTGGACATTATTAGACCTTACTTTTAGGTGACTTAATGGTAGAATACAGGTCTTGATAGGTCTATGGCCAAGACTAACCGGTACCCCCCCCCCCCCCCCCCCCACATTGACTCTGTACCGGTACCTCCTGTATTTTTATTTTACTGCTGCTCTTTAAACTGTAGTCATTTTTTTGTATTTTTTTTAACTTATCAATTTTTTTACTTAACACTTATTTTTCTTAAAACTGCCTTGTTGGTTAAGGGCTTGTAAGTAAGCATTTCACTGTAAGGTCTACTACACATGTTGTATTCGGTGCATGTGACAAATACATTTTGATTTGATTTGATAACCGAGCTGATCACAGGCCCCTAAAAGACCTTGAAACTCAGACTGAATAGATCTCAAACCATCTGTTTGTCAGTGGTATGATAGATTGATAACAAGTCAGCTCTGTGAGTGTGCACACTTACTGAACTTCTGCCAATGCGTGGGGGGCAAGGTTAAGCTAGATGCCGTACCAGGGCACCTAATCCCCCATTGATGTATCCATTCCACTGGGGGCTCTGATACAGAAGACTCACATTGTTTCAAGGATATTTCATATGAGGTATGCTATGCCATGTATAACTTGTGAAGAGGTGACAGGTCATCATGACTGCCTCATTTGATGATGACGATCGTTATTTACATTATAGTCAGTTAGCAGACGCTCTTAACCAGAACAAATTACAGAAGTGAGTGCATACGTTCTCATATTTTTTGTTGTTGTTGTACTGGTACCCAGTGGGAATCGAACCCTTAACATGAAAGTAGGCTAATATACAAAGTTAAATGGAAAACTGGCTGGCTGCTGTTAACAAGTCTCCAAGCCTGTGAGTGGGAGCTGTGCTCTGTCTAAGCTGTGCTCTGTGTAGCTCCGACCCTGGCAAAGGCTTATAATGAGAGCCGGCCCTTGTTACCCTCAGTCTGGGGAGTGTTTTCTGATGTTGAAGACTTTGTGTCTCGTCTGGGAGTACTCTCAGGCTGGCTGATTGTCTTGGTTTCTGTGGAGTGATGGATTACTCTTCCCCCCCCAGGGCAGCCTACCAGCCAATCACACAACAATCACTTCAATCATAAAACCTAGCGGTCAAACAAGGAAATGCTTCCAATTGTTTTTTTCCACCATTCATTTCCCAATAGGGGATTTCAGAAACACTTCAAATAAGGGCTGTGTTTCGTGTCGGCTTACCCTGGCGTGACGTTTTGATAACCGTGTGAATCTCTCTAGGACAAGGAGACTTTTATCAATATCTTTGCCTGTATTTCACCCCCCAAAAACAAATGGTAATTAGCTGCTAATGTGGCCATCATAAAGAAATAGAAATGCCATGATGGACGAGACTGCTAAATCGAGGCAAAGGTAAGAATCTCTGGATTAAGTATCTAATGTTAGGTAAATTTAGTAACGAATGAATTGGCAATATTTCTTTAAATTGACAATTCTGTGAACTGTCTTGTGCAAGTTTTGAATTGCAAGTTTTAAATACCTGTTGGCAAAAGTGTCAGAGAGGATGTGCAGGAGTTTGCAGGGATTTGTAGTCTTGCATGATGTCTACTTTGAAGCTTATTAGCATTTTAGAATCTGAGAGTAAATAGAGCCGAATTATATTGATAAAAGTCACCTTGTCCGAGAGAGATTTACACGGTTATCAAAACGTCGCGCCACTGTAAGCCTACACTAAACACAGCCCTTAACTTAAGTGTTTCTAAAATTCCCAATGGGAAACATTTATGGTGGAATAACGATTGGAACCATTTCCTTATTTGACCGCTAGGTTTTATGGGTATTATGACACCTCCACTGTGGGGCTATACGTATGTGCAGCCAAACACCAGAGACAGATAAAGGCATAGAGGCAAATACACAGAGAGAGAAACACACATGCCTGCATGCACACACACACACACACACTAGCAGAAGTGATTTCAGCAGGATTTTCAAAAAGGCACTGCAACATGTTCAATATCACAGTCATTTAAATCACATAATTTGTGTATCGTTAGACACATTATGCGATGTGGTCCTAGATAATTGTGGTTGTGCAAGTGCTTTCAAATGGAAGGAGACACTGACACGTGGTCCCCTTGACAGTGCATGCATCCAGCAATGCCCTGGGGCTCAGTATAATGTTGAAAATACATATTGTGGAGAGCCAGGTTATACCTTAGAATAGGGACCATATACCAGCTAACACCATATATCAGACCAGCCTCAATAGCCTGGTATTACACTGAGTGTACAAAGCATTCTTTCCGTGACATAGACTAACCAGGTGAATCCATGTGAAGGCTATGATCCCTTCCTGATGTCACTTGTTGAATCCACTTCAATCAGTGTAAATGAAAGGGGAGGAGAAAGGTTAAAGAAGGATTTTTAAGCCTTGGGACAATTGAGTATGTGTGCCATTGAGGCAAGACGGAAGATTGGTAGTATGTACCAGGCACACCGGTTTGTGTCAAGAACTGCAATGCTGCTGGGGTTTTCACTCTTATCAGTTTCCCGTGCATATCAGGAATGGTACACCATCCAAAGGACATCCAGCCATCTTGACACAACTGTGGGAATCATTGGATTCGACATGGGCCAGCCACCCTGTGGAATGCTTTCGACACCTTGTAGAGTCCATGCTCCGGCGAATTGAGGCTTTTCTGAGGGCAAACGGGGGAGGGGGGAGTGCAACTCAATATTAGGAAGGTGTTCTTAATGTTTTGTACACTCAGTGTATATTAATTGGCTACACATTATATGAATGTCTAATAATTCATTTATGAAACATTAACATGACTTTAGAACTATAATTACTAGAAAAGGTAATATTACTATCGATGCAGAATGCTGTGTTAGCCATGCTGGTTAAGTGTGCCTTGAATTCTAAATAAATCACAGTTTCACCAGCAAAGCAGCCCCACAACATCACACCTCCTACTCCATGCTTCACGGTGGGAACCACACATGCCGAGATCATCTGTTCACCCACATCGCGTCTCACAAAGACACGGGGGTTGGAACCAAAAATCTAAAATTTGGACTCATCAGACCAAAGGACATATTTCCATCAGTCTAATGTCCATTGCTAAAGTTTCTTGGCCCAAGCAAGTCTCTTCTTATTATTGGTGTACTTCAGCAGTGGTTTCTTTGCAGCAATTCAACCGTTTGGCTACCAAGTGGTGCAGCGGTCTAAGGCACTGCATCTCAGTGCAAGAGGAGTCACTGCAGTTCCGGGTTTGAATCCAGGTTGAATCACATCCAGCTGTGATTGGGAGTCCCAAAGGGCAGCGTACTGTTGGCCGGGGTAGGCCGTCATTGTAAATAAGAATTTGTTCTTAACTGATTTGCCTAGTTAAATAAAGGTTAAATCATTTTTTTAAATGAAGGCCTGATTCACGCAGTCTCCTCTGAACAGTTGATGTTGAGATGTGTCTGTTACATGAACTCTGTGAAGTATTTATTTGGGCTGCAATCTGAGTTGCAGTTAACTCTAATGAACTTATCCTCTGCAGCACAGGTAACTTTGTGGCAGTCCTCATGAGAGGCGGTTTTTGCGGCTGCACTTATAGAAACTTTCAACGTTTTTGAAATGTTCCGTATTGACTGACCGTCATGTCTTAAAGTAATGATGGACTGTCGTTTCTCTTTGCTTATTTGAGCTGTACTTTTACCAAATAGGGCTATCTTCTGTACACCCCCCCCCCCCCCCCCCCCCCCCCACCTTGTCACAACACAACTGATTTGCTCAAACACATTGAGAAGGAAAGAAATTCCACAAATGAACTCTTAACAAGGTATTCCTGTTAATTGAAACACATTCCAGGTGACTACCTCATGAAGCTGGATGAGAGAATGCCAATAGTGTGCAAAGCTGTCATCAAGGCAAAGGGTGGCTACTTTGAAGAATCTCAAATATAAAATATATTTTGATTTGTTTAACACTTTTTTGGTTACTACATGATTCCATATGTGTTATTTCATAGTTTTGATGTTTTGTCTATTATTCTGCAATGTAGAAAATAGTACAAATAAAGAAAAAATGTGAAATGAGTAGGTGTGTCCAAACTTTTGACTGGTACTGCATGGTCAATGTGAATTCATATTGTGAGAAGAAAATGCATCAGCGATCTCATGGCATGTGGAACCACAACATTATCAGAGGTTTTACTTTCTGGAGAGTTAGTATGCAGGTTGACATCTATTTTCATGACTCTTGCCCTGGCGGCAGCTCTGCAGGGTAGTCCCTTGCTGGCACAGCCACAAAGTCATAAATCAAAAGTCAATCGGAGCCACGCTGCAAACCCTAATCCCTAACCTTAAATGAAGACCAACATGCTAATTTTTGTTTTCATGAAATTTATGACAGCGGAAAGTTCTGTCTCCAGGGCAAGATTCATGACAATAAACGTCAACCTACAGTTAGCATGGCATCAGGTTAGATTCATAGACAGGCATGTGCCTTTGGAGATTGTGACATTTTTACAAATCTGCTTTGAAATACTGTACTTTTATATTGTTGTGATTTTCATCCATCCATCCATCCATTCATTAATTCACTGACTCACTAATTCATGTATTTATTTATTCGTTCATTATTGTGTGGGGAATGCATATTGATTCTCCTTTCTTATGTTGAAATGTTCTTATGTTGAAATTTCTACAACTACACACTAGGCAGTGTGTTTTGCGAGGCAATTACAGTCTTCTGAGTCTTGCTCAAGAAGGCAAGAAGCTCCTCCTGTGATATGAACAAACAACCTACAACCAATTACCAAAACCACTACTCCATGTTACACCAAATCATACCTGCTATTAAAAAGATTACACACAGATGGAAAATACTGCATTACTTCAATAGAAGAGGATTAAATGAGGCTTTGTAGACCATACACACTCAGTACTACAACCAATTGAATTTACTGCAGTGGGCTAAATCATGGTCGCAGAATGTTTCTTGGTAGTCATAAACACATCTACTTTGAAACAAAAGTATACACCTCATACATATGGTTATGGGCTGATATGCCATATCAGATATAGAGTTGAAATGTATTACATTTTGAGTTTGCATCCCAATATTACACTTTATATACATCACAGAAGACTGAAATATCACTTATAATTATACAATTATGTTAAAAAATTATAACATTCCACCTATGAGGCCACTAGAGGGAGATTTGGTCATTTGACTGCAGGAAAAGGCTGCCAGACAGAATGAAAATGAACAGCTATTCAACATGCAAATTATGAAATGATGTTCATTAAACCATTTTAGCACTTTTTCATGTTCATTTATAAATCCGTACATAGTGAAATAATATTTTAGAGTGCAATTACCCAGAGCTGACTCAGAGCAGTCCTCTCAGGAATGGAGTTAAATCTTAACATCCCTCTTGTATCTCAGCAATGCAGAGATGGAACATGGCAATCCCACAAGACAACGTCAATCAATCAAATTCTATTTAGCTAACCGACCCTTACAATACAGGTATAGCTGAGTGCTTGGAACAACGTAGGCCTAGTTCTTAACTAAGCGTTTTCTTGCTCGTGCAAGGCCAACTGATATAACTCCACAACCAAGAACTTTCCAGAATTTATTTGAAATACGAATAGATTGAACAAAAATATAAGTTGAAATGATAGTTTTCTCTCTGGGACATTTTCGGCAGCTTTAATATCAGTGGGCGAATTGAGTGGTGTTATTTCCCTGATTTTGTATTAGTGCAAGAGGTGATGTTCATATTAATGGCACTTCTTAGTGAGCTGTCCATCTTGACCCACATTAAACTCTCACTCGGAGAGCAGATGGTACATACACTCTCTGCCTAAGAGAGGTGGAGTGGCCATGGCAACAGACTCATGATGGCTAACATGGTGTAGGGGAATCACTGGCTCTAAGTTGTTGAGTACCACCTCAGTATATTTGATTGAATCACTCTATTCAGGGCACAACAGAACTGATATCATGTAAAAAAAATCCTGGGGTGTCCATACAGACCAGTAAATCAGACATCTGCTTTCAATACAGTTCCCCTTTCTAGTAATTGAGCTGTAAAATAGACCAGATTCCATACCATTATCAGGAAGAGACGTTACACTCTTAGAAGTAAAGGTGCCTGGAAGAAACTTTTGGGTTCCAACACCGGCAGAACCATTCCAGTTCCTTGTGGAACCCCTCTGAAAATGGTCTTCAATGAACCCCTGTGTAAAGGTTCAAAACGGAACCTTTTTGTGATGGGAGGGGTTCGATTTGGAACCTTTTTAATAATATATTGTAGAGGTGCCAGTCTATCAGATTGGAGGTGTGGCTTTCAGATAGTTATTTTTGGCCACCCGTTAGTGTAAATGTAATTCCTGTTCATCATGTTAAGTTTGTACACTGCAAGTTTAACATTTCTTTGACTATTTATTCATATAATATTAACAATATTAACACTGCTGATGACATATAGTAACAAAGTGTTAACTATTCCAATTTTGGGATTTGCATAGGCTCTTGAGGAACTCATACACCTCTGTTAGCTTCATTGAAGCAACACAACTGTCAGTGTTTAACCCTGACGTGACGACAATACAACAGAACAGATAAACAGGAATGACAATTACTCTAAACAGGTGGCCAGAAAAGTATCTATCTTAAAGCCATGCCCCTACTAAGCCACGCCTCCACTCCAGGGTTCCTCCAGGAACCCGTTGCTACATTGAACCATTGAAGGTTCCTCCAAGAACCCCTCAACTAACCGAAGGTGCAAATATCAACCATTGACGAGCAATGGCTCCTTGAGGAGCTATATGGGTTCTTTGAGGATCTCCAGGGTTCCTTAAGTTACTACTAATTCTAAGAGTGTAGTGTGGTTAGGTCTACCACATACAACATACCACTGTACAGATTTTAATGAATTACATAGATAACAGAATTATCCACTTATACACTTTCACATCAGATCAAAACAAACTGTATTTAAAGTGCATTTAAAATCACAACACACTTTAGAGTTAAACAATAAACAATCAAGCATTTGCAATAATTCCCACAACAATGGCTCAGAATGAAAGCAAACACTGGAGTTGGATTGTTGGATTGTGGCGCTATTAGATTTTGAGAAAGAACTTCTTCCTGTATAGCAGGTAAGCGATGAGGACCCAGAGAGAGGTGGCCCACAGGCTCTGGAACAGCTTCTCCCAGTGGCTGTCCACAAAGCGCATCTCCCAGCTGAAGGGGAAGTAGGACCCCAGGAGAGAGTGGCCCACGTACACAAAGATGGAATTCATCCCTGCAGACCACCACAGAGACAGGAAGTCAGGGGATCCAAAAACAAAGTCATGGTTATCAAAAGTGCTTGCATGAATCAGGGAGCCTTTCAGCAACTTATTCCCATTAGGAAAGTTGCCATTCATTTCCAGCGTGAAAAACGGGTTGAAATGACGTGATCACAAACTGCTTGAAATTACATCATTATGGTGACATCATTTCAACCGGGTTTGACCAGTTTTGCCCGCCGGATTGAAACACATTGCCTTGTTCCTTAATGTCTTAGCAATGTACCCCTGTGCCATCTTCCCTGTGCACTTACCTGGGTAAATGAAGGGTTGGCCGCCCCACCAGCCCTTAATGTCCATGATGAAATACATGACACCCAGCAGGAGGAAAGAGAAACAGCCCATGCAGGTGATATACGACAGAGACCTACAGTATTTGAACGCACAACACATATACACGTTATTGTACAAGCTACCCAGTTGTAAAAGTTGCACCTGTATCTATCTACTGTATGTTGCACAGTGCACAAGTAGATAGTCACTCTAATTCTTGGCTTCTCTTGAAATAAAACGCACTCTGTTATGCATATGCACTGTTCTGTATTTTATACCTGTATGAGGAGTGCACTAGGTGTACACTTTTCCACAGGGAAGCTTGCCACTTGTGATTAAGAGTTTGGATGACCAGTACAAAGCGTGAACAACAAAGTAACCATGTAAATACATAATAGATTTGGCTGCTGATGCTAAGCTACTGTATAGTACAGTATGGTAGGCTAGTATGATGCATTAGCGTACACTCATAAATGTAAAATGGCCACGTCCCAGATCATTCCAACAGCAGGCATCTTTTATCTCACCTGAAGGAGGGCCAAAAAAGACTCTAAGGCTGGGAGTTAATTTCTTTCAGACATTCCGGCAGGGACTCATACTCAACAGCTCAAAAACCTGAGCATGATGGACTGCCTATAAAACCAGGGCAGGTATAATGGCTAAGGATGAGCATGGCTATAGAGGAAAAAGCTCATGTGGGAGAATCATGGGAGATTCTGCTTACATACCATAGATGAAACGGTACTCTGTCTGACATGACATCAAACTAATTCATATTCATATTACATGCAGGGTGAGCGTGGAAGAAGTACGTCAGCTATAACATATACGGCTGTGATCATACTATATTTCATGCAAAATCGTTACCGTGATTGAAATGTTCATCAAAATATTTGTGCATCCGATGGGAAAGTCTAGACATTGAATTCACCTACTTTTTATACTCTGTGGGAATACAGCGAGCGCTGTGTGAGTTGTATGTGCATTTCATGGTAATATTGTCCCCTGAACTCCATATTGTCCCTCTACACTTTTAGAAAGGGAGGGGCTATCTAGAACCATAAAGGGTTCATCAGCTATTCTTGTAGGAAAAAACGTTTGTGTTTCCAGGTAGAACCTTTTACAGAGAGCTGGCTAGGGGACAGTTTTCCTGCCATGATGGTGGGTAGGGAGGGAGTAAAAAACAGCCTGTTTTCCTCCTGGCTGTGAAGAAGAGTGATCTTGTCGGAGGATGTATCGCCCGGCTTGCCTCACACTCTCTGACAGCCGGGGTGATTATTTACAGCCGTATCTGTCGTTAGAGGTAAGTAAATGCGTGTTTTAGCAGGCCATGATTTGTGCCTGCTGGAAACTCATCCTTTCTTTTGTGAGGAAAAGTGACTGGATTTAGAGGGTCAGGATTCACTTACCAAAGGTTTTTATTGACAGGTATAAATCCTTCGTCTCGCGTGCACTTAGAAAGGATGGCTGCTGAGATTCCCTGAGGGTGGAAATGAAACAGATTTCAAATCGATGCAGGCGATAAAGCAAGCAGTATTGGGCCTGCTAAAACGTAGGCCGACAGAGTCAAGCGAGTCAGTCAGATTAACTGGTTATCTGAGCCTCAGATCAACAAGGTTGCTCACGAAAGAACTGCAAACCAACCGCTTCAAATCCACCTCTACCACAGTTGGATCTCTCCCAGCTCGTAGTGGGTTTCAGGGTAAAGCACTTGTAGCCTAGAAGAATAATGCTTCTGTCTACCAATTCTTATAAACAAATATGCATATCAAATATCAATAAACACCTTTATTGCATCATATATATATTTACCTATATGAATAATTAAGCTTTATTTCCATTTTTTGTTGTTGTGCTTGTGCATTCCTTTAAGAAACCCTGTAGATCCGAACCTAAACATGCTTGTTAGGTGGATATCCATCATTTGTATAGATGACAGAATCGATGGTGTGGAAATAGCCTGGCTGTGGCTAGATTGAGTCTCCAGGCTATGCAGGCGGGCAGAATGCGGGCTGGTATGTGGGGCAATCGCTCAATTTCAATCTCTCACTCCCCAGCCCTGATCGTTGAGCTTGAATTAGCTCTGGCTGCTGTTTTATTGGGATGAGGAAGCACGGCCGCCCCGGAATATCAAGGCTCCCTCAGTCAGACAGAGAACTCATGCCACAACAACACTATTGAAACATCTCATCTGTCCCTCCTAGCGGTGAACCGTCTGTCTGTAGCTGAATCTCTGTATCAGAAAGAATAGGCGAAATTCTCGCTCAAAAAAAGAAAAGCACGGGAGTTTATTTCACTTTAAGGTTCAAACGTAACGTTTCGCCCGCCAACTGTGTTATCTGTGTATAATACTGTCCCTGGTCTGCCTGAAGTGGATTCTGTGTAGAAAACTGCCTCTGGTCTGTGAGTATCTGTTGTTGGCTGGTTGTATCAATTAGCTCCTTACCAGGAAGGGCTAACTACCAATGTCAGGAGCATATTTCTGATACAAGAGGCTGCTGAAGTATAGCTTTACCTCTCCTAGAAGGTCACATCTTATCAGACAAGTGAATAATAAGAGCTGGTCAATCAGTCTGACTCTTTTCACCATCCACGTGGGTAACACTGTATCATGTGACTGTAAGTAAAATGGGCTAGAATTCCAATAAAAAGTGAATCATCAACCCAAAACCAAAATGCAATGACTTTTTATTTAATTTGTCATTTTTAATTGAATATCCAAAACATAAAATATACTTGCAGTGAAACCGCTCAACAACTACACCATACCAGTCACCCAACAGACTTCCATTCAGAGTGACACAGCAGCATCCAGGGTCAATGCCCTGCTGAAGGGCATGTTGACAGATCTCCCACCAGGCCAAAAAGCGTGAACCCGAACCCTCCAAGATCCCCCCCACAGTTCCCCAATAGCTGTCCCTCAACCATTCAAGAACCCTCCCACAGTCCCCCCCCAAGAAAAAAATTATAAATACTGTTAATTCTATTCCCCACCCCCAAGAACCCCCCAATGCACCAACAACCAAGAGAATGAACTAAAGAGAAAAAAGACAGAAGAAAACAGCAAACAACAATGCAAAAACCATCATTCTATCTCCCGCACAGGAAGTCCACTCCAACTTGTCTCCAATTCCACATCCCAACCCTCAGCTTCCCTCAGCCCATCCCACCTATCTCTGCTGGCCACCCTCTTCGGATTTCTATGCAACAAATATCTTTCAACTATGCTGTGATGTTTAACGTACAATTTCAATCTATCTAATCGAATAGAATCCACAGATTGCAAGTTGAAGATAAATACTTTTACTAAGAGTATTAGTATATTAGTAATTGACTGACCTGGTCTCTCCAGATCTCCTAACAGTACTATTTCTTGGGTCAATTTTAGATCAATGCTATGCATTTTCAGCCATTCCTGAACCTGAGACCAGAAACAGGTTACCTGAGGGCAATACCAAAATAAATGGTCTGTTGATTCTGTATCCTCACAGCAAAATCTGCAGAGCTTCGATGATTTTATGCCCCAAATATTCAACATTTTGTTGATGGCAAGAATACTATATAATAATTTTAGCTGAAAACACGAAGTCTTGAATCTTGCGTTGTTTTATATATCACCTCATACCATGGAATCGGGACATAAAAAATCTCTTCCCAACTATTTTGCAATCTGTATGGCACAGTTGTCAACCTCCTGGTCCTCAAATGATACTGGTATACTTTCCTATTTATGCCATTTTTATTCCTCTGCCAGTTTTGATCCTTTATATTGGGCATACAGACCAGTTCCCTACCTCCTCAGCGGGCCGCCTGCCTCCTCCATTTTTGGGGTAATGCTGTAATCAATTGGTTGTACTCTTGGATTGAGCAGACCTTCCCATACAATTCTGATAACTCTACCATTCCAATTTACAATATCATTTAAGAACAAATACCCTTTTCAAACATATTTCCCATAAATACAGGTATTTTATTAACCAGTACATTTGAGTTCAGCCATAATATTTGTTGTAATATTTGTTCCATCTTTTCAGGGGGTTAAATTTAAATTGTAGCCAGCTCTGCAATGCTTGTTTGAAAAAGAGAGATACTTTTCAATTAATCGAAAATGAGACATGGCAATCTGCACAAAGGCAAAAAGGTCATTTTTAAACAATGGATGAGCTTTTCTTAGTAATCTACTTGAGAACCATTTAGGGTTCAAGTAAAACTTTTGAATAAGTGAAGCTTTTAGAGAGAGGTTTAGTGCTTTTATATTTAATAATCTCAACCCACCCAATTCATATTCATTATATAGATATGCACGCTTTATTTTGTCTGGTTTAGCGTCCCAGATAAAGCGAAATAAGTTTTCTATTGAAATTCATTGTGGAGAGCTTATTTATATATTTTGTGATATGAATACCAAGTATGTCTACTTCACCATCAGCCCATTTTATAGGTAAACTGCAGGGTAATGTAAAAGTAGTATTTTTTAAAGATCCAATACGTAATATTGTACACTCATAATTAGGTTTTAGTCCACAGAGTACAGCAAAGTTATCTAGATCTTCAATGAGACGTTGCAGTGATCTAGCTTGTGGACTTAATATAAAACTTGAGTCATCGGCATACATGGACACCTTTGTTTTAACCTTGATTTTAATAGCTAGCATTTCGATGGCCATAATGAATAGATATGGTGACAGCAGAGACCCTTGTTTAACTCCTCTTGACAATTCAAAACTCTCTGAGAGGTAGCCGTTATTTACTATTTTACACCTGGGGTTGCTATACATGATTTTTTACCCATTTTATAAGAGAATTACCGAAATTGAAAAAATCCAGGCATTTATAAATAAAATCCAGTATTACTTCATCAAATGCCTTTTCAAAATCTGCTATAAATACCAGGCCTGGCTTCTTAGAGGTTTCATGATGTTCTATTATTTCTAGTAGTTGTCTTATATTATCTCCAATGTATTGTCCATGTAAAAAACCTGTCTGATCAGGATGAACAATACCTGGTAAAACCTTTTTAATTCTGAGTGCTATGCATTTCGGTTGTATTTTTGCATCACAACTGTCACGTTCCTGACCTTATTTCCTTTGTTTTGTCTTTGTTTAGTATGGTCAGGGCGTGAGTTGGGGTGGGCATTCTATGTTATGTGTTTCTATGTTGGGTTCATGTTCAATTAGCCTGATATGGTTCTCAATCAGGGGCAGGTGTTTTACGTTTCCTCTGATTGAGAACCATATTAAGGTAGGCTGTTCTCACTGTTTGTTTGTGGGTGATTGTTCCTGTGTCAGTGTTTGTGCCACACGGGACTGTTTTTGTTCGTTTCGTTATTTCATTCGTGGTTTCCTTCCTGTTCGTGCGTTCTTGTTATATGTTCTCAAGTTCAGGTCTGTTAACGTCGTTTATTGTTTTGTAGTTTATCAAGTGTTTTTTCGTGTTCGTCTTTCTTTAATAAATCATTATGTATTCAACCCACGCTGCGTTTTGGTCCGATCCATGCTCCTCTTCAGACGAGGCAGAGGACGAGCGTTACAACAACATTGAAGTGTAAGGGGCCTCCAGTTTTTTAGATAGACCGGGTCTTTATATTTGCCATCTGGGTCTTGTTTTAATAATAGAGAAATCAGACCTTCCTGCTGAGTACCTGCCAGACGACCATTTCTATAGGAGTAGTTAAAACAATCTAACAATGGAGCTTTTAGTATTTCAAAAAAGGCTTGATATACCTCTACCGGTATGCCATCAAGCCCTGGGGTTTTTCCAGACTGAAAAGATTTAATAGCCTCAAAGTTCTTCCACTTTAATTTGGCATTCGCACTGATCTTTCTGTACGTTTGTTAATTTTCCATTTTTTAAATATTATTTGGAAAGAATTCCTTACCGCAATGACTTAGTTTGTAGCATGTTAGCATCTCAGAGATACTCAGAGAAAAAGGCAGAAAAGACACCTCTACAGAACAAGCATTACACCCTCAGCTTCTTTGACATGAGAAAACAGATCGATGCGGTGCTTCCAACTGCCACTGGCAGTGTCTTATTTGAATCCCTATTTCTGCAGACAGCTTTTGAAGACAACATATTATATATCTGCCTATTCTATAGGACACCTCCAACATAACAATAACATACAGTACAGAGTATTGTAATACTGTCATGGCTGCTAGTGCTAACTGGTAAATTGTACGACAGAAATATCAAAATAGAGCAAACATTGGCTGGTAATGTTTTTACATGAAGGTGGCTTACTTTATCACCCTGCGCCTCTGGGAAGTACAAAATGGATCTAATTTATTTTGGCTCCCCCAAGCTACTCGCCCTATAATAACAGTCAATAAGATTCAACCCAAGAAACATAATGGACAGATTTGTCATAGGAGTTGAAGATAACATTTAAATTCCTCTGATGATGTTGAACTGCTTCACAGAACACACAAATACATTCCCCTTTTTATAGGGTGGTGCATCTGAATCCCATTACACAATCTGCTTTAAAAAGGTATGATTGTACCTGAAATTGGGGTCTGTTTTGTTCTCGATAATAATCAAAATAATTGCTTCATGTTAACATAATCTATGATATCAAATATAATTATCTGCATCAAAGGATAATTCATTTATGATATAACGGAAAATCAAACCTACGCAAATTTGAATATTTATAATAAGACTTATAATATAATAAGACAAGGCAAAAAGCCTCTTCCATTTTACAGTGTTTATAGCGGCCTCAAGATATTCCCATCCTGAGTCTGTTTGGTTCCTTGTTTTTCCTTGCCTTATTGAGACTTCAAAGGGTTTCTGATCCAGCCAAAACCTCTCCATCACCACCCCTGGTCACCGGGTCCTGGAACTCAAGATCCCTTCCCTTCCACCATAACATGGAACCTCTAACTACAGCCAATGCCATGTGACTCTGCCAGCTCTGCATCATGCAATGTCCCCCATTCTTGACATAATCAACAACATAGTCCATATGATTAGGCTAAACGTAAAATCACTACATGGGATTTGTCTATCTCGTTTTGAGTGGAGGGTCAAACAGATGAAAAGAGTGGTCTACATTTCACATAACACTTACCGTTTCCCCATGGGATAAAGTCCCCCCCAAATGAAATAGTGGCCAGCTTGTATCCCTTTCTGTTTTGAGACCACCCACACACAGCACTATCCCACCAAAACAGTAACATTACCCGTCAAAGTATGTAAGAATCACAATTATTTCATAATGACTAATCTTTACGTCAATACCGCCAGTGTACTTCATTTCTGGTCCTGGAGGACCAAAGTGTATAGGCATTTGTTCCAGCTCAGCACTTAAACAATGGATTCAGCTTGGTTTTTGATGATTGGTAGATTTTTCTAATCAGATGTTCCCTAACAATATTATGCTTAGACTGGGACAAAAGTCTACACACTACAGTTGTTGAGTACCAGTAGTGAGGAATACTGCTTTATACTGTAGCATAAAACCAGGATCTGCTCATGTCAATGTAATCTTAGGGTAGGGTACAACCATACACTTCAGCAGAGCATAGTAAACGGAGAGGAGAACAAGAGCTCCTTGCCATGATGCCGGAGCTTAATGTAAACTAATATGCAGGATTCGTAAATTCCGAATTCACACACGAGAGACACACCAAGCAATGAGAGACGTGAGACTATCCCCCGGGACAGAAGACGCTTATGTCTGCCCGGAAACAGACAGCCATACATGGTGGTGCTGTTTTAACATATACAGAGATCTCATACCTACTACAGACCGACTGCTAATGAGCTGTTACGACTAACTAGTGACTAAAAAGTTAAAACGCCAATTGACTTACATTTCTTTATAGTGCCACATCGTCATGTGGCTTCCCTTATAAACTAAGATATAACCACCAATAGACTGTAGGGGAGAGGCATTTGTTTCAGTCTTCCTTGGTCTTTGGTATTTTTATTTGAAAGGAAATGATTACCTATATCACGGGCTGTGGTGTTGACTTATCCCAAAGTAATGCAGAAAGAGACTAAAAATGCCAGTATTATTATTGAAACAGATGTGGGAGGCTTTACAGTACATACCAGGAGGATGGCCCATACTAGGAATCGGGAGAGGACGCTGACATCATTTTTCCTGTAAAAAAGTAGAATTTTTCCCGCCTGTGGGAATAAAGGACACTGATAAGCAGGCTAGGTATACAGGTAATTTAATCCTTACCGATACTTTGAAGGAGAAAATCCTTCAAACAGGTTAGATGTAGTCGGTTAACTAAATTGGCCCATAAAGTGGATGTGGTTGTTGTGTGCCTCTGGTATGGTGGTCATGTTTGTCATATCCCTTTGGTGCCAGATGTGGCGTGTAAGTCACTGGCGCTCTCTGATTAATTTGGTGATGATGAATATGTCTCAGCTGAGGACATTAGCATGGGCAAACACAGACGAGGGGAGTGGACACCTGGCGTGTCGTCTGAGACTCGCTGACTGAAGGGCTCGGCGCTAACCGCCCACGGGGAATTGAGCTATGCGGCTGCTTTCGCATGGCAACTTCCCACTGCGAAAACGGTTTAACACGACGTTGTCGCCATCAAAGTGCAAGAGTTGTTTCAAAGGCTCCCACCCTAAAGACCCCCAAACTCCGTCCTCACCTTCGGACGACATTCTGTGTCAGTAACGGAGAGCAGCTGTGCAGACATGAGGCGGGAAAATGTCCCTGAGACAACCTCCATTTTAGTAGACTACTGATTCAACCTTAGTGTTATGATGCAGGGACAAATCATAAAAAAATGAAAAAATGTATGAAATGAATAAATGTATGAAATATCCATACATGACCTTTGTTATTCAGGTTTTGAAATATCGTGAAAACACATGCATAAGAGGGCCTTAAACCTTTGGCCTTTTTTCAAAGTTACGACTGAGGTACATATCTGGTAAAACGGTACAAAAATATTGGGTCAAAAACTTGAGGTCTGCTTACTTGCATCCCCATGAATCCCATGACAATGGAGTTGATAGTACCCAGAACCCCCTCTGGGTCAAAGGGCTGGGTAGTACGATACATTGCCTGAAAAACACAACATGAGAAGAACTAACAAGCCATTTCCTATGGAGCAGGTTAATGTAAAGGCAATTTCACTAATGTGAAAACATTTCTTTGTGTATGTTTTGTAACAATGTGCTTGCCATTAGATTCCCTGCTTTTAGTTGATCTTTTTATCATTTGCTGACCTAAAAAGTGTTCAAATCTTAAATATTATATAAAAAATAGAAGAGAGAAAACTGTAATGCTCCTTACCTTGCATGTTGGCCAATGGTAGATGTTTTCTCCCAATAACCACTTGTCAATGTACCCAGCTGCTCCCCCAGTACAGTTGGGATAAAGGCCATTATCCCCAATCCCACCAGCCCCTAAATAACCTCTTTTGGATACAAAATCCTAGATTAGTCTTCTACTGCCACATCTACAGTACCAGTCAAAAGTTTAGACACACCTACTCATTCAAGGGTTTGTATTTATTTTTTACTATTTTCTACATTGTAGAATAACAATGACGACATCAAAACTATGAAATAACACATGGAATCATGTAGTAACCAAAACAGTGTTAAACAAACCAAAATATATTTTATATTTGAGATTCTTCAAAGTAGCTACCCTTTGCCTTGATGACAGTTTTGCACACCCTTGGCATTCTCTCAACCAGCTTCATGAGGTAGTCACCTGGAATGCATTTCAATTAACATGTTTTTATTTGTATTTAACCTTTATTTAACTAGGCAAGTCAGTTAAGAACACATTCTTATTTACAATGACTGCCTACAAAAAGACAAAAGGAGTTACCAGAGTTACCTCTGCTGCAAAGGATGAGTTCATTAGAGTTAACTGCACCTCAGATTGCAGCCCAAATAAATGCTTCAGAGTTCAAGTAACAGACACATCTCAACATCACCTGTTCAGAGGAGACTGTGTGAATCAGGTCTTCATTGTTCAATTACTGCAAAGAAACCACTACTAAAGGACACCAATAAGAAGATGACACTTGCTTGGGCCAAGAAACAGGAGCTATGGACATTAGACCGGTGGAAATTTGTCCTTTGGTCTGATGAGTCGAAATTTGAGATTTTTGGTTCCAACCGCCGTGTCTTTGTGAGACGCAGAGTAGGTGAACGGATGATCTCCGCATGTGTGTTTCCCACCGTGAAGTATGGAGGAGGAGGCGTGATGGTGTGGGGGTGCTTTGCTGTTGACACTGTCTGTGATTTATTTAGAATTCAAGGCACACTTAACCAGCATGGCTACCACAGCATTCTGCACCGATACGCCATCCCATCTGGTTTGCACTTAGGGGGACTATGATTTATTTTTCACCAGGACAATGACCCAAAACACACCTCCAGGCTGTGTATGGGCTATTTGACCAAGGAGAGTGATGGAGTGCTGCATCAGATGACCTGACCTCCACAATCACCTGACCTCAACCCAATTGAGATGGTTTTTGGATGAGTTGGATCACAGAGTGAAGGAAAAACAGCTAACAAGTGCTCAGCATTTGTGGGAACCACTTCAAGACTGATGGAAAAGCATTCCAAGTGAAGCTGGTTGAGAGAATGCCAAGAGTGTGCAAAGCTGTCATAAAGGAAAAAGGTCGCTACGTTGAAGAATTTGTTTAACACTTTTTGGGTTACTACATGATTCCATGTGTTATTTCATAGTTTTGATGTCTTCACTATTATTCTACAATGTAGAAAATAGTAAAAAAATATTAATAATAACCTTAGTGTGTCCAAACATTTGACTGGTACTGTACATCTAATCACAACACACATATTGTACAGTGTGTATGTTGATGAGAAAGACAAGGACAATAGTAAAAATGGTTTTCATACACTCTGACAATCAACATTTAGTCAAACATACTCAGCTGCCTTGGGAGGCACAACAATGCCAGGCAGGGTCAAGCAGAGAGGCGCACAGAAAAACTGAAAAGGAGGAATAGGAGTGGAGCACAGAGAGCACAGAGACAGGGAGGAAGGAGAGAGAGAGAAGAAGATGATCCTCTGCCTTGGTCTTAGTGTACATGACAGACTGAGATTGGCTAATTATCCCCTCTGAAGCAACAACCACAGACCCTTAAATCACAGTGGCTTATAACACCAGCTAGCTAGCACAACACACCTGCCCAGTTACAGCCACAGACACAACCACAGCCACAGCATCACCCCAGTTTACTGGTCCAAATATCACATCACCATAGCATGTATAAATATCGAAAATAATTGTATTCATTGTCATCAGTCCTTGGCTTTAAAATTATTTATACGGTGTCCATATTAGGACAGTCCCCCATCCAAATCCCATGGATGTGTGACTTTGTCATAATCTGGACACCACAATGTAGGTACTGTATATTGTAGAGAAGATAATTGTTTATTGGATTTGGTACATCACATAGTGATAATCTATCAAGGTCTTTATAATGATAATCACATGATAAACTGAAAAACCTTTTGAGTGTGTGTATTCAGGCATTTGACTTACGTGGGGCAGTTAGGCACAGGCAATAGAAAGGTGAGACACAGCCATAATGCCTCCAGGAGAAGAATGAAGATCCACTCTGGCCAATACAAGACCACATCCTGGACAGGGTCCCACCAGCGATTCTACAGTTAGATCAAGCACAATTCATGTAATTGCCACATGAAACTTGGCGTAGTCGGCAGGATGTCATTTTAGGGAATAGCACCCTAGCTTGCCAAGTGTTACATAATGCAAAAACCTGCGCGTAGCAACCACCTACACTTTCTATGGTCTTATAAGGTTGCATTCCAGAGTGTAATTACTGATGAAAACAAACTTGACAAAGTCAGAGTCTCACCCTGCTCAGTGGGATCTCTCTCAAGCCACAGAACGTCTGCATCAGAGACAGTATGAAGTAGGTGAATCCCAGACGCTGGAGGACTCCAGGGATTCTCAGCCAAGACCAAGATACTGTAACACAGAGAGAATGACTCTTCACACAGACCTGTGATCATAGACCAGAACACTGACCAGAACACTGTAATATAGCCAGTGTAACACAACACAGAGAAATGGCTATATTCTGGGCTGTGACTTTTGGTCATATACCTCATAAGCCTGCAACAAGAACTGCAACAAATACATGTATAGTACAAAAGATCCAACTGTCTGGAGTTATACTTTTATACTGGAGTTATAGGCTATACACTGAGCATTGACGTAATAACAAAATGAAATACAGACATTCTTGAAACGATGCATAACTATTTCTGATGACTTAAGCTGTTTGCACAGGAAAGGAATAGCATCAACCATTGACAGCTTGGCGACCACAATCATTCTGTTCCATGAGGGAGGATATGGGTGGAAATGGGTGTCTTCGGATGTCGAGGTGCGTGTCCGGGAGGTGGAAGGCTCATCAAAGATTTTCTGTTATCTCCAGGCCCAGGCAAATTGGGGAGGACATGAATGGCCTTCAGTTCAGAGATTGATGGCAATCTCCACATTAGTTAATAGAAAATCTCTTTGCGGCACAAAGATCATTCCAAAAATATATAATCCCAATCATTGATCTGGACAAATCAAATAAGAAGCGGAAATGTCTTTTTCCACAGGAAAGGAGGAAGCGCTTTGGGTGACTAATAACATGTTTGTTAAATCCGTAGGTTACACCCCTATGAGATTGGTACCTTGTCTCTGCTATCTCTCACAACACTCATCATTATCAAGTTCAATATGCAAGCATGAAACATCCACAAAAGTTACTTTGAAGTTAATCATTATGGCTATTGCATGGTCTTTATGAGTCATGCATCAGTATTAAAACCCCTTTACACTTGTGGGAATTGGCCCATATGGATAGGGGTAAATTGAAATGTTTCTTACAGAAGAAATATGACATGCTTATGCATAACCATGGTAGAAATTGAGATGGGAAAATTATGATATTATAATATGGGGAAAAAGATATTGGGACTCCCAATCACGGCCGGTTGTGATACAGCCTGGAATCGAACCAGGGTCAGGAGTGACGCCTCTAGCACTGAGATGCAGTGTCTTAGACCGCTGCGCCACTCAGGAGCCCTCATATGGCTTTAATCAATATATTCTGAGTATAAGCTTGTTTTAAGATTAAAATTCTAAAAGAAGTCAGAGAGTTTTTCCGGTTGGAAGTGGCGAAATATTGCAAAATGGAAATAAATGGGTTCCTGAATAAAAGAAAGCATAGTGATGAAGAATCAAATGGAAGGACATTTTATGGAGTGGGACTTGAATCAAAGTTGAATACTGGAAATGTATCCAAACCCCGCAGTAGGTTAAGCTATTAGTGTACATGCATTCACCTCATAACAGCTAAAGCAGACTTGACCTCCAAAAACTGAAACCAACCTGTATATCGGCAGCGAAGCTAACCGTCCCATTTTAACAAGCGACTGGTCATTTTGAATGGGTAAAAAACACATCATAGGTCAATACCTCTTCACGTGACCACAAGAGCAGTATGCATATTGAACAGATCGAAGCACCACAATTTCCTTATTAGATAAAACCCGGGATTAGACATGACAAGGGCCTCACTGGGAGGGCGGAGAGAGACAGATGCAAAACAACACTGTCTACAGTGGTTGATGGTAAAACTCATGATCTTGTTATGAGAGGTTTTACACTACATGGCATCTACAGTCTACAGCTGGTACCATGTAACACTATCTGTTGAAAATGTCCATTACAGCAACACTGGTTGTTTTGGCTCAAATCCTTTTTTTTGTTAAATATCCCCTGATGCTGTGTTCCCCACTGCGAGGAATAACAATATATTTTTTAACCCGGTTACAGAGACATCCACCCAGGAAAGTCCATTAGCGCCAGGGTTGGCTAATGTGTGAAGGGCGCCCGTTCTGACCCTCGTGGACAGTAATAACTCCACATTGTCCCGACAGCTTTCCTCATTTAACCCTGTCACGTCTCTGGCAGCCAGCCGCTGCCCGCTACCTTATGCTGTCAGACTTCATAATCACAATCCAACAGGGGCTTTACATAAGAAAAACATTGCAATTGTTCCAGCATTTAGCATGGCGACCAAGAACAAGATCTAGGAAACATTGAACTACACAGTTTTTAATGAAGATACACTATATATACAAAAGTATGTGGACACCCCTTCAAATTAGTGGATTCTGCAATTTCAGCCACACCCGTTGCTGATCGGTGTATAAAATCAAGCACACGGCCATGCAATCTCCATAGACAAACATGGGCGGTAGAATAGCCTTACTGAAGAGCTCAATGACTTTCAACGTGGCACCGTCATAGGATGCCACCTTTCCAACATGTCAGTTCATCAAATGTTTGCCCTGCCAGAGCCACACAAATTCACAGAACGGGACCGCTGAGTGCTGAAGCGCATAAAAATAATGTGTCCTCACCTGAACTCACTACAGAGTTCAAAACTGCCTCTGGAAACACAATAACTGTTTGCCAGGTGCTTCATGAAATGGGTTTCAATGGCCGAGCAGCCTCGGCTGGAGTGGTATAAAGCTTCCCGCCATTGGAAGGGAAAGGGAAAGGGGGATACCTAGTCAGTTGTACAACTGAATGCCTTCAACTGAAATGTGTCTTCCGCATTTAACCAAACATTTCTGAATAAGAGAGATGAGGGGAGGCTGCCTTAATCGACATCCACGTGGACTCTGGAGCAGTGGAAACGCATTCTCTGGAGTGATGAATTCACAGGATGTTGGTAATTAGGGAGGATGGGCTCATGGAGTGGAATACATCAACACACGTGGTTTCCATGGTTTCCATGTGTTTGATGCCATTCCTTTTACTCGATTCCAGCCATTATTATGAGCCGTCCTCCCCGCAGCAGCCTCCACTTGATGAATCACGCTTCACCATCTGGCAGCCCGACGGACGAATCTGGCTTTGGCGGATGTCAGGAGAACGCTATCTGCCCCAATGCTTAGTGCCAACTGTAAAGTTTGGTGGAGGATGAATAATGGTCTGGGGGTATTTTTCATGGTTCAGGCTAGATCCATTAGTTCCAGTGAAGGGAAATCTTAACGCTACAGCATAAAATGGCATTCTAGACTATTCTGTGCTTCAAATTTTGTGGCAACAGTTTGGGGACGGCCCTTTCCTGTTTCAGCATGACAATGCTACAGAAATGGTTTGTCGAGATCGGTGTGGAAGAACTGGACTGGCCTGCACGGAGCCCTGACCTCAACCCCATTGAACACCTTTGGGATGAATTGGAACGCCGCCGCCGCCGAGCCAGGCTTAATCGCCCAACATCAGTGCCCCGACCTCACTAATACTCTTGTGGCTGAATGGAAGCAAGTCCCCGCAGCAATGTTCCAACATCTAGTGGAAAGCCTTCCCAGAAGAGTGGAGGCTGTTATTGCAGCAAAGGGGGGGACCAACTCCATATTAATGCTCATGATTTTGGAATGAGATGTTCGACGAGCAGGTGTCCACACCCTTTTGGTCATGTAGTGTATCTAATGGTATCTAAATAATAGTTTTCCAAACTCATCATGGTAAGGTCATATGGAAACGGGAAGATACTGGTGGGGAAAGTTTGTAATGACTTGCTACGGATTCAGCTCCTGAACTGCTTCACTGGCAAGAGTTTAGTTTTATAACTTGAATTACTTATTGCACGTTTCATTACTCCCATATGTTTCTGGTGCATGCATGGTTATGATTTAGGGTTCACGACGTTCCTTGGTAAATCAAACAACATTTTTTGTTTAAAAAAAAGTGTGTATACCTACATAATCCATCCTTTGGAGAGTAGTTCATGAAACAAAAGCCGATAAGGATGAGGACCACAGTTCTCCATGTTAGCTTGCGTATTAGCTGCCGACGGCTAACTCCCTTTTTCTGCATGGAGGTGAAGGCCAATACTACAGACGTCCCAATGATGAACACAAACCTGCATGACACACACAGTGAAACATTACAGTACTCAGAGACAACTCAATTAAAGGGACATTGCACTCGATGATCAAAGTTTGACAGATTTTTTCCTACCTCAAAAGCACTCTGATATCAAGATAAATCTATGTCCCACGCCTTCGACTGTGTTTGTCCAGTTGTGCTTCAACCCCAAAGAAATGTATAAGATAAGCACCTCAAGTCTAGAAATTACACGATGCTTATCTTGTCCATTCATTTTGGATTGTGGCTTATAGCTGAATCTACAAAACAGATGACCAATTTTGAGTTTTTTTTTTTTTTAATTGGGCAAACTTTGATTTTGGAGTGTAATATCACTTTAATTAGTTACAATACCGAAGGATGAAGGATAATCTTGCTGGTCAAAGGGGCTAATACCATTTCCGGATAACAAATATAAGTCTACAATTCACTGTATTCTTTGTCATGTCTATCCTAATTACTGCCCTGATATGTACACTGATTGCTCAGCTAGATAGGCTATACTGTTACAGTGATACACACCACCCATATAAAGTTCCTGACTATGACGCCCTGCATCTAATCGCGTCATCACTGCACAATACCCTTCTGTGTTCAATAAACATTTGGGACTAAACAATTTGGCGCATAATATTCAATCATGTTCAGTGTTAAACAAGTGTCTGTATGTCTGAGCAAAGGAGTCCTAACCACACACTGTCAATGAGTTATCAAATTGGTTGAAACAAAAAGGTCATGAAACGCGTGTTATTGTAGTGTTAGTTACTGTGCAGTGCTAATCAGAGATCATGTGACCAGTGTGAACTACTTGACCGTGTTCACAACGTAGGGGCATAATTAGCTCGTAGCGTGTGTCAGAGCTTCCTCTGCTCATGCCTGTAACAATTCCACAGTGATCCTAACAGTTGTTGCAGTGAAACCCACCAAGGCATCACAAGATCAGCCACAGTCAGACCTGGAACAAAGAGACATGCTTATAGGTCACAAGGATCAATACAGATGGATAGACCAAGCAGACAGACATAGACAGACCGTATTCATACTGTCAGAAGTGCATGATTAAATATAGTCATTCAGTTCGAGAAACTGTGAGGGAAAAAAAACATGCAGTATACCTACTAGGCTACTAAAGATCTATAGTTCTCGGTCTTCTATCCAGATAATCAAGACTCGAAATACAACCCGGGCTCCACTCCAAAACAGCCTGGCCGTTTGATTAGTACTCATTTATTCAATGCGCCTGAAGTCGTTTTTTTGTTGTTGTTGCTTTTATAGTTGGACTTATAGACTGAGTGGTTTATAAATGTCCAAACCTCCATGACGGTCGGAGCCACGTAGTTATATCAAAATCCATCGCCTTTCCATTGGAATCTATATGATTCAGCCGGTGTGATGAAGGGGCTATTATGAAGCTTGAATTGAGTTTGCCTTTAAATACTGTTGGAGATGCATTTGGTAATAGTCTCCATTAAGATTTAACATGCAACCCTCCCTCCTCATCTTCCCCTAGGTTGTTAGTGTTATTGATCCATTGGGAGGGTCTTTGATGGCCTAGATAAGAAATTACACCATTGCCCTCCTTGTTGGTTTGAGCCTGAATTTACAGTAGAATTGATCATGGAGAGAGTTTGGTGTGTCTGGTGTGGTGATGTATGTTAGAATTGTATACTAACCATTCCAGGGTGCATGTTCAAATATCCAGTACCCTCCACCTCCATAGTTCACAAAAACCATGATTGTCAGGGAAAGTCTATAAATATTGAAAAGAATATAGATTTCAGTTGAACATATGACCAGCTGGTAGGCTAGCATTGTTATTATTGGACATTGACACCAAGCATGAAATTATAAAGAAAATATTGGTACAGTACATAACTACTCTGTTTTACATAATTTACTTTTAATAAAGACATGACTTCTGAATCAAAGATCAAAAGGCCAAGGGTGGGTATATTCTCAGTGGTATAAAGTACTTATGTAAAAATACTTTAGGGGTATCTGTACTTTACTATTTATATTTTTGACAACTTTTACTTCACAAATTCCTATAGAAAAGAATGTACTTTTCACTTCATACATTTTCCCTGACACCCAAAAGTACTCTTTACATTTTGAATGCTTAGCAGGACAGCAAAATCGTCCAATTCACACACTTATCAATAGAACATCCCTGGTCATCTCTTCTGCCTCTGATCTGGCGGACTCACTAAACACATGCTTTATTTGTAGATTATGTCTGAGCGTTGAAATGTGCCCTTCGCTATCCGTGAATAAAAAAACAAGAAAATTGTGCCGTCTGGTTTGCTTAATATAAGGAATTTGATTTGATTTATACTTTACCTTTAACTGGGTGACTATCCCTTTTACTTGAGTCATTTTCTATTAAGATATCTTTATGACAATTGGGAACTTTTTCCACCACTGTATATTTTCACACACCGAAACGTAATACAAGGAAATGCAATCTAAGCATAATGAATCACTCAGTAAATGAACACATTGCCTCTAGATCTACTCGTGCAGGACTGCTGACTAAAGACTTTTGACTCGAATTTATGATACACTTATAACTTAGTGCTCGCGAGGGCCGCTGAAACACAGCATACATGATGGAATACCACACTGAATCAGCTGCTAAGGGAGACGGGTGTTTGTATCACATTTCAGAAAATGGGTATTTACATTTACATTGCACAAATTTGCTTCACAGGTATAGTGCCGTAGCTTTCTCAATGGCAGATTCGCTCCTTTCACCAGCTATAAAATACAATTTCTGCTTTTGATTCATGAGTAATGTTAATGGAATAAATAAAGCATTATTTGAGAACCATAAAGCAAGCTCCCAGTAGAGGTGATCTGATAAGGTGCACTGTGTTTACCTCAGCTTGAGCCTCACTTGTTTTTCTGCCCAGATTCAATTAAGAAGCACACCAGAAGACATTACTGCTCCTTTTAGCCCTAACCTGCTGATACAAGATTTGAATCTGGCACTATCATCTCAAAAGTGATATTAAAGCCAAGCGACCTCTGTAGCACACACGCACACATACATTCATGCTCGTATGCACACACATGCACGCATGCGCACATGCACAGAAACACACGTCACATGCATCCTCATTCCGATTGTAACGAGTATGTCCATTAGTTGTCATAGCGACAGAGACAAAGGTTAAGTCATTTTCCCGATGAGGCCTGTGTAAATTGCTGCAATATAACGACTTATTGCCAATCTTATAAATTAAAAGCATTTGGTGTCTGACTCTCTGGCCTACATCTTTGAGAGAACCATTTTAGTCAAATTAAATTACCAATTCCTAATCCTTCCAAATGCCTTATGAAATTGGCTTGTGACAGAGGGCAAAAGATTGTGATTATTAAGGTACTTTACAATACAAAACATGAGCACTTCACTCATTTAGTTCAAATTCCAATGATTGTCAGGTTAAAGCACCTAATATGAATAGACTTGATTGTTGTCATTTTTACCACTTTATCAGCAAATGGAATAGGTAAAGCTCCTCAGCATAGTAATAACGATTCTGTGATAAACAGTTTGACGAACACCAGCCAGATACAGGTGAATGACAACAAAACCCCACCTAGCTTCTATACAAAACACAGACACAACGTCATGACTAATACAGTGGTTATCATTGGATAAAAAAAATACAAGTATTACAACGTGGGATTAAAATGGATTTAATTGACATTTTTTGTCAACAACCTACACAAAATACTACAACTCGAAAAATTCGAAAAAAGATTTTACGATTAATGAAAAAGTATTCACCCCCTGAATCAATACATGTTAGAAACACATTTTGCGGTGATTACAGCTGATTACAGCAGTTTCTTTCCTGTCCTGCAGCTCAGTTCAGAAGGACAACTGTATCTTTGATGTGTCAGGGTGGTCATCCACAGCATAATTATTAATTGACCACGCTTAAAGAGATATTCACTGTCTGATTTGTTGTTGTTAGCCATCTACCAATCAATCCCCTTCTTTATGAGGCTTTTGAAAAGCTCCTTGGTCTTTGTAGTTGAATCAGTACTTGAAATTCAATACTTGACTGAGGGACCTTACAAATGTTGTTTGTATGGGAGACAGAGGAACCCTGATTATTTCACACAGAGTGAGTCCATGTAACTTATTATGTGATTTGTTAAGCCACATTTTACTCCTGCACTAATTTAGACTTGACTAAACAAATCGGGTGAATGCAATGACTATATTTTAGCTATTTAATTTGTATTCATTTGTAAACCTTTGTATAATTTTCTTTTCACAGACATTATGGAGTATTTTGTGTAGATCAATGACAAAAAAAGACAACAAAATATTTTTCAATCCCACTTTGTAATGCAACCAAACGTGGAACAAAATCAAAGGGGGTTAAGACTTATTATATCCACTGTGGATGCGCTTG
The DNA here is from genome assembly GCF_045679555.1 of Salvelinus alpinus. NCBI lineage: Eukaryota > Metazoa > Chordata > Actinopteri > Salmoniformes > Salmonidae > Salvelinus > Salvelinus alpinus. The sequence continues at coordinate 6,371,399 of NC_092117.1, forward strand.
GACGATAATACCATCACATTTTGGGGGTTTTGATCTCTTTACATGCATCAGCAATTAGGCTTTAAGTTCTATACACCGCCTCTTTAGCCTACAAGCAAATGGATGGCTACACTCAATCACTATTGAGTATTGAGTTACTTACATTATCGCTAGCCACATCAAGTACATGGAAACCCAATCTAGTCATAACAAATGTCTAGTACTTGAGAGGAAATGTCATGCTGCTTATTTCAGTGGCCAAATATCAAAGCACAGAATGAAAAGTATACTGTCCTCTCAATAAACATCCACCTATCGATCAAGTCTATTCATAACATTGGTGCACATACAGTGCATCCAGAAAGTATTCAGACCGCTTGACTTGTTCCACATTCTGTTACGTTACAGCCTTATTCTAAAAAAAAAATATTTTTATTTTTAATTCCCTCATCAATCTACACACAATACCCCACAATGACAAAGCGAAAACAGGTTAGTATACATAAAAAAAATCAAAAACACTCATGCGTTGTCTTGGCTGTGTGCTTAGGGTCGTTGTCCTTTTGGAAGGTGAACCTTCACCCCAGTATGAGGTCCTGAGTGCTCTGCAGCACCTAATATGAATAGTTCAAGGTTATCATCAAGGATACTTTACTCCGTTCATCTTTCCCTCGATCCTGACTAGTCTCCCAGTCCCTGAAAAACTTCCTCCAGACGTGACGCTTGGCATTCAGGACAAAGAGTTCAATCTTGGTTTCATCAGTCCAGAGAATCTTGTTTTTCATGGGCTGAAAGTCCTTTAGGTGCCTTATGGCAAACTCCAAGCGGGCTGTCATGTGCTTTTTACTGAGGAGTGGCTTCCGTCTGGCCACTCTACCATAAAGGTCTGATTGGTGGAGTGCTGCAGAGATGGTTGTCCTTCTGGAAGGTTCTCCCATCTCCACAGAGAAACTCTGAAGCTCTGTAAGAGTGACCATCGGGTTCTTGGTCACCTCCCTGAACAAGGCCCTTCTCCCCCGATTGCATAATTTGGCCAGGCAGCCAGCTCTAGGAAGAGTCTTGGTGGTTCCAATCTTCTTCCATTTAAGAATGATGGAGGCCACTGTGTTCTTGGGGACCTTCAATGCTGCAGAAATGTTTTGGTACCCTTCCCCAGATCTGTGCTTCGACACAATACTGTCTCGTAGCTCTACGGAAAATTCATTCGAACTCATGGCTTGGTTTTTGGTCTGACATGCACTGTCAACTGTGGGACCTTAGAAAGACAGGTGTGTGCCTTTCCAAATCATGTCCAATCAATTGAATTTACCACAGGCGGACTCCAATCAAGTTGTAGAAACATCTCAAGGACGATCAATGGAAACAGGATGCACCTGTGCTCAATTTCGAGTCTCATAGCAAAGGGTCTGAAAACTTATGCAAATAAGATATTTCAGTTTTACATTTTTTATAAATTTGCAAACATTTCTAAAAACCCGTTTTTGCTTTGTCATTATGGGGTATTGTGTGTAGCTTGATGAGGAAAACCATGTATTTAATACATTTTAGAATAACTCTCAAACGTAACAAAATGTGGAAAAAGTCAAGGAGACCGAATACTTTCCGAACGCACTGTAACTATCTTTGTTATTCATTATATGAATGCCAGAATGTTAACATGGTACCCTAACCATGCTATATGACGTGAGTTTAGGTGACGAAGGTTAAATGTCGCTATTTTGTCATATTGTAATGAGACGTGTTATTGGCCCAGCCCCCTGGTTCCATTTGTAAATTACACATTCCTGTTTTAATGTAATTGTTGTTGCATCTTCAATTTATTACAACTAATCTTTAGCGTAATCTTCAAAATAAGTGAAACGGCTGAAGGCTTTTAGAAGTGCCACAAGACTAAAATCAAGATCCTTTTAGAAAAATGTAAACGCAAACAAAGCTGAGCTGACAGAGCTGTTCTCTATAACTCATGGTAGTGGAGTCTGAGGAATGAGCTGAAAAGTCTTTCAGAGGAGAAGAAACCCCTTTGGCTTCAAAAATGTACCAGCCTTCATGGCAGATGACTGATGCCTCTTTTCCTCAGTGAAAAGTTGTTACTTACTGGCATCTGGATCATAACTCATCCAGCTAAGGTGCATTGGAACGTTAATCTTGAGCCCCGAGTTGTGCTTTGATAAAGCACGTCTCGAGGTACAGGACATTCAATTGATACAGGAACCAATATGAGAACATCGACACGTTACAGATTGTTTCAGCGGTATATCTTCTCAGGCCAATGTAACTTTGTATTACATATGATAAAATCCGTTAACTTTACTTGAAGAGAATATACATTCATACAAGGCATTCGTAACATCTTTATGAAACCAGTCGTAACACCTTTATGAGTGTTGCGGTACCAGTCATAAAACGTTTTAGCACATTTATTCAACATTATTCACAACAAGTTTTCAAAAATAAAAGTATCTTGAAATAAATCTTTATTTAATTTCAGCATTGTACAATGGAAATGTGATACTGCCACAGTACCCAACCCTCTGTCACACTATTCGCGTAACAGGCTGGGTGCAGCATAGGGTTGGTGATCAGTGACAGTGTGCATTGAGTGTTTTGCATCCTCTCTTGAGATCTTTCAATGCGGCAAGATGCCACTGGGTAAACAGCCATTGGAAGGATCAATATTATCATATTGAATTATGAACTTTTTTTGTGACGATTTCTGGGACAATTTGGATCTGAAGTGAACGGAGTACCTGGCCTACAGCGCCTTCTGGTCTGGAGCACCATTCGTAACCTTCATGTTAGGCCTACATTACGTTTTCTGCCAATAACAGACAGAAACAAGTGCCATTAGAACAACACATGGATTGGGTTGGGTACTGTGGCTGTGGAACTAAAAATGTCAGTTGTACAATGGATACATGAAGATCTATTTCAGTGTTACTGATAACTTTTCGTTCTGTAACGAAAAGGGGACTTTTATTTTGAAAACTCCTGATGAATGATATTGAATAAATGCATTATGAAGTTTGTTATGAATCAACCCATGTTGTACGTCCCCCATCCACACTAGCACCAGAGTCCTTCTGTCTTCTAGTAAGAGCCATAACTACAGTAATATGTCATTACAGTGACATATGTTCGCCTACATTTCAACATTCTGATATGTTTCTGATGAGATAGGTCTGTCGTTGATTATGTGTGAAAAGCCCAGAGTAAAGTTACGGGTTAGTGTCAGGGAACAGTAGTAAGAACACTTGTATTCTCTAGAGCATGTGAAAATGTGATTTATTACCACAATTTATTATACGGTAATGTATCTACCGGGGCTGGGAATTGCCAGGGACTTCACGATACGACATTATCACGATACTTAGGTGCTGATACAGTATGTATTGCGATTCTCAAGAATTTTGCATGTATTGTGATTTGAATCGTGCATTTGAATTGTGATTTGATGTTCCAAACATATTGCTCACTATATGTCTGCTGCAGAGGGACAAGAGAGAGCCACGAGAAAACGAGTTCCGATCAGTCAGGGGAATAGAAGTGCTGAAATAATGCTCGCTCACCATTTCAAAAGAAGACGTAGAACAAGCTATAGGATGAAAAATACAGGCGTCTTGGCGCAGGTACAGCCGACTGGTGCTAGCTAACGCTACCTACAGTACAGTAGCGTTAGGATTTCTACAGTAGCGTTGGGATTTTTACAAATCGATACTTGGATTCAAATATCGATATATCATATCATTCCCCCCCCAACAAATATATTTATTTGTAACTGTATTGATTTTCTTCCCCCATCATTAGTATCTACATCATGGTAATTTCCTGGTAACTAAAAGCATTTTGAAACAACGTGATGATGAGCAGTTTCATTTTCCCGGTTGACGAAGGCTTGATATGTTGATTTGAAGATATACAAATCGGACCAAAATAACATTAGGTCCGCTTGAGCAGACACAGTGAATGAGATTTCAACATTTACAAAATCATCAGATGAAGTGAGCAGATATGGAGAAGTCTGCATGATACTAAAAAAAACCTGGCTCTGGGAAGCTCTTTCCTTTCTATCCCAGCTGTAGATCTATGGCTCGGTGGATATGTGCTGATATGTTGATGGTATTATTGCATCAATTATTTGGCGAAGGGGAGGTCAAACCCACACCAGCTTCCTGTTTCCAGAGAGGCGTGCTTTGTGTTTGCCCCGAGGCCACTATTAAGTAGAATAGGGATCCAAGATTAAATCACACCACTCCTGTCCAACAGAAATACGCTGTTCTCAACCATAGATAGACAACAAGATATTACAAATCGTGCCCAAAGCGATTGCCTGAAAACAAAGGCTCAAGTGACCATGTAACCAGACAGTGACCCGTATAATATGTTGTTACACAATACATCCTTTTGTGTTCTGTATAGCATGCCTAGGATTAGCCTGAAATCAATTAGCATGTAAACAAGCCATACGTGGCGATAGAGAGATGAACAATCAATTCCATGTACATACCCTCGGAAAGTGTCCAATGAGCGCAGTCGTGTTGGTTTTGGTTGGGTACTGTTAACCTCATCCCCACAACCTTGGGTATCATCCTGAACAAAAGCATTTCAGTAAACAAACGTTCATTTTTGGGTGTGCTACTTTACATGACTTAGGCCTTATACCAAAGTACAAGCCAGTGTAATAACCTGTTATAACCATGTCATAAGCTAGTGAGTACAGTACAAGCAGTTATGACTTACATACTTGTTGCACACTACATAAGTTACACCTGAATAAATAAATTCCCTTGAATAATGTAAACAGTACAGTATGTAATGTTCACTGTTGGCAAAAAACGCGATTTTGTTTGGTGGAAATCCATAGTCAAATCATGCTTACTCGATATTATCGCCTCCGCTCGTGTGTAACAAACCCAAAGAAAACTTGAATTTGCAGTTACAGAGTGGAGAAATGAGTCAGATTGATCCAGTTGGACGTGTATGTCTCTATCCTCCTTTCTAGCCTTGCTGAGTAGTAGTTGGCCGCTACGTCCTTGTTTTTTAAAGAGCGGGCTTGGATTACTCTGGCCTGCTGCCCTCCCAGTTTGAATACCCTGGCCTGTTGGCCTCCATGCAGCAGTTTGGAGGGCCAGAACAGGAAGACACTAGCACTAATTCTGTATGATGGATCTGACTGCCATCATGGGAGCATATGGGAGATGAAGGCGTCTTCCTCGAGAAGATGAGAGGACCTATTCATGCTCTCCAGAAATACGCAGGAGCCCGTCAGGCTGTCACGTCATGGACCAAGACAAGATGATAGATACAATGCTTGATCTATCACTAATGTAGGTCTGCTGACTCTGCTAACATTTGTATCAATTATCATATTAGTATCTCACAAATGGCTTAGTGACCGGAGTCTGGAGGCTTTCATTCATTTCAAATGCCTCTTAAACTTAATAGGAAAAAGTGCACGAAAAACATTGCAATGCATTCAGTAGATCAAAGCTGAAGTCGAGTTTAGATTCCAGAGGACAATGAATTCTATAAGATAAGTGATGTTTTGGATGTAGAAACATAATGTATTGCATAGAGAAACATAATCCTGATGTGAGATTTGCGTTGTGATAAGTGAACATGAGTACTATACTTACATCCATTGCATGTTGCGGTCCTTCGCGACAAATGGTCTTGATAAGCTTGGCCGTACAACGCCTCCTGTAAACGGAGAACAAGGAGCTTCAACTGTCAACAGCGCGTCCGTTTGGCTTCAGATCAAAGCATACAGCTTTTAGAAAGTTCACTGTAAAATTATTTTAAAATACAGTACCTGTACAGGTAGGGAGCAACGACACATAGGAGACCAATAAGTGCCAGGAGAAGAGCTGCCACCAACAGAGCTGCACAACAAGATCAAAAGTGGATGAGTCAGTGGAGGGCACTTGCGAATAGGAAGCGGGGGAATGGATCTCCCTTGCAAATTTGGGATATATATAAAAAAATATATAAAACTTTTTTATATTTTTTATAATCCTAGTAAATAAAACTATACAAATAATGAGTTCATAACTGAATAGAGTTTAAATGACCCAAATCCTTTCTGACTGAACTGAAGAGAGAAACCAGACTACAACTTCCTGTGTTACATCACTGCCCAGTCTGGATGTCCATGTCAGGAGAGTTATATACCCCTCTATCAAAACAGGATCTGACTAGGGATACGAGGGCTAACTACCACTTCCAGGCCAGCTCAAACGATTTTCTCCCCATTGTCAGTCTCTAAGCTCCCCAGTGGCTTACTGTCACCCAACCAGGTGACCAGGGGATCCCTCAAGGGACAAACACAGCCCAATATGAAATTCTAGACCAATCCATCACAGAGCAGTCAATCTATGTAATCTAAGGGACAGTAGAGTACAACCCCCCTCAGTGTGCCTGACACCTACTACCATAACCCGTTCAAAGCCACTTCAATCTTTTGTCTTGTCCATTCATCCTCTGAATGGCACACTAACACAATCCATGCCTCAGTTGTCTCAAGGCTTAACAATCCTTCTTTAACCTGTCTCCTCCCCTTCATCTACGCTGATTGAAGTGGATGTCAAAAGTGACATCAATAGGGGATCCTAGCTTTCACCTGGATTCACCTGGTCAGTCTGTGTCATGGAAAAAGCAGGTGTCCTTAATGTTCTGTACACTCAGTGTATGTCAGGGGCCGGGCCACGGAAAGAATAGTGATATTGCCTTCTTGGATAGGTTAATGTGCCAAATTGAAAGATAATAGCCATATAATATACAAATATATAAATTGGCCAAACAAGTGTCATTGACCTATAGAATATGAAAACAGCTATGTAATTAGAGGACTCAAAGCAGAGGGGACAGGAAATGCAGTGCTCCCTGTTTGTCGTAGAGTGGAAAAACAAACACAGAGCCCGTTTAATCCTGGGTTGAATACACACTATGACATCCGCTCTGAACAAAGACTACGCACGGGATCCCTCCTGAAAAAGACCTTCGTGACTCTCAAAACATGGAGAGGGTAAAGTCCTTATCCTCAACATAGAAATGTGATATGAAAGGAAATCATGTCCTGGTTAAAATAATCAAATCGCTTTACATATGTACAGTAGAGTCATCTTCATTGTCAGCTAAACAACTTACAGATCCAGGATAAGTTTCATTTAAACTCAACACTGAAACGGCAATGGACATGGAAATTAGATCCTAAAATGACCTTGAGGCATGTATATTAGTTAGATGAATGTTTATTAATGGTCACTATACCACAAACCACTCAGGAAGCAATATGGCTTAGATTAACCATGCAGGTGACTTGTGGTCTGGGGTACTGTGTGTGCAATACAGTACTAACAACATTAGAGAGTGGACTTGCATGTCCACTGTAATATTCATGGTGTTATAGCTCATGAGACAATTGACATACACGTAGAGTTACAGGACCGCAACACATTCTCTATCACATACTGTATACTGTATTTTAAACATAAATTTACCTCACAAGGCCCAGATGCAAGTCACAACTCAGTATAACGTGAACTTTTTAAATTGCAAAAGGCCAACTCTAACCTGCTCCCTTTAGCCTTTAGCTTCTGCTGATGACCAGCCCGTTAGTTAAAGTTGAGAGAGCCCTATGGGGCATGACTATAATCACTGGACAGTGAAGTAAATGGAAACTGATCATAATGTGGGGGATGCAGTCACACTAGTCACATATCTGCCAGATAATGGCTACTTGGTCTTAACAGTCTGATCTACAACACAATCTCCAGTATTGTTAAGTGGAGTGTACATTATAGAGAGAGAAGCTTTCAAAATCCCATTACGGCTTAATCCCTTCACGCTCCCTAATGTATTACCCAGAATCTCTTTCCTGCACAGAGCACCGACCAAAACAAACAGAAAAGCTTTTATTTTATCAGTTTTCAAGAACGTCCGTCTTATCTAATCGATACGCATCTTGTCCCATGAGAGGAAAGAGGTTTACTTCTCAACAGAAGTGTACAACACAGCTGATGTCTCTTCTTTGCTGTCTCAATTAGGAACTGTGAGGATCCAGTCACAGGCTTAGCCTTACTCCTAGAAGGAGTCAAGTACATTAGTACTTTCTACTTGAAATGGTATTGTCATTTTGCATGTCATCCACTGTACTCGATAATTGTGATGCCACAAAAAGTATATAAAAATGCAAACGGTCCATATCTTAAATAATCTTATCTGTAAAATAAATTTTAAAAATTTGCAACATTTTCTGTCAAAAATAAAATAAAATAATGTTTTGGTAAAGTATGAGTATCTAGTATAAAAAAATGGTGCTGTTCTAAATGTTTTGTTTTCAAAATGACAGGATGTTGTTTTTGTTAACTCACGGAAATAGATGTTATTTGGACTGACATCCACAGTCTGATAGCAAATGACATTGACGGGAGATTCTGACTCTTGGATCCAGACAGAGTAATGGCCAGCTTCTTCATACAACTGACTCCAACTGTATCAACAACAATGCACTCAATAAGGGGAAGACACTCATCATTACATTCATCACCAAAAATGCATGCATTTGATTGTCCTTTTAGTCTGCTGTATCATACATTCACTGGACATTGCTACAGTACACTTGAGTATGAATTTCCCTTTGACCTTAGCGGTAAATGGTCCTTTCCACGCTATGCCCTCTGAGGTTTCTCCACAGAAATAAATGTAGCTTGTGAGGACACCTAGTGTCTATAAGCCAGTAGGGCAGCCTTCAGCTGTATCCTATACATCTCCGGTTTCAACACCCAAAAATGTGCATTACAAGCTCTTATTGATATATCTTGGGGATGACATACTAGCTATCACTTGGAGTGTTTTTTTTTTAAGGGATAAAGGAAATCGATAGTGGCTCAGTCTGGTTAGGGACCTCAGCATTGATCTATAGGAAGCCCAAGACTAGACCTCAGCTGAAGAGGGGAAGAGAAACCTGCCACTGCCTTGTTGTGTGAAACTAGATCCCTTGGAGCAAGTTAAAGGGTGAGCCCCAAATGGAATGCTCTGCCCTGACCTCTTGTAAAGGTCTGATTGTTTATAAATATGGCCACCGCCTCTTCTTGTAGAACGTCTCTTCTGAGGTTTCCACCAGACATGTTTCTTTGCGGGCTTAATGGCTCTTTCCTATTTTATTGGAGTGTCAGCTCCTGTTAACCCCAAAAAAGGCCTCTGATCAATACTCGGCGAGGTAGTTTCGGCAGGAGCATATGTCAGGCTCAGAAAGCAAGTCAGGATTACATTCCCACCCCCGGTAAATAATCGAATGGATTTCCAATGCAATCATTGGAATGCCAATGCAGTATATTCTGCTCTGTGTCAAGACCTGGGAACATTACAGACCTGCAACCTACAAATATCATGCTTCATTCATGTATGTTGCTCATTGATGGCAACACTATCTATGGCAATTGTTATGTATTGCCTAAGTAGATGCCAGGTCAGTCGTATGCCTAATTATGTGTTCAATATCTATAAATACGTTACCTGCAGAGAGTTGTGTTCCTGCCCATTGGTTGTAACCGCAGTGTCAGAGTGAGGACGGTGCTGACCACGACAGATGCATTCTGGGGACCATTTAGAACACTGACCAGGGGCTGGTACAGACACTGCAATGGGGGAGAAAACAGCCTAAGCAGATTCTAAGGCGGCACAGGTCTGTGACGTTTGGTTATGATGTTGCCGTCGAACACACCGTATAACTTTCTTTGTTTCATACAACTATGGAAGCATGATATGCTATGTCATGTAATGTGCACCCTGGACCAGATATACCTAGCATTGTTGCACCTGTGAATGGAGCTAAAATACGCAACTGTCTTTTTACCTAAATATCGTATTGCCTCTCTGAATCTCTCGTTGACCTTTTTTTTACCCTTTTCAACCTTGTAGCAGTAATAGACACTGTACCTTGTAGCAGTAATCAGATGTGTAGAGGACATCAACTCCGGTTGGTAGCTGGTTATGGAACGTAAGACATGCCTGGTCTAATTTCAATGCAGGCCGTCCTAAATACAATGGATTCATAACAATATTGATACTGTAATTTTACAATGACATTAAAAGGCTTGATCTGAATCTTATAGATAAAACAGGCTTTTTAAGACTGGGCCCAGAGTGGGCAAAACATGCCCCTTCCGTTTGAGTTATGTCCCTATATAAAAATAGCAAAAAAAGGTCAAATGATTGAATGACAGGTTGGCGCAAAATCTGTATGCCAGCTTCGCTGTGTCAGCATAATGGACAGAGCGCGTCGGTGTGTGTAGGGGGGCTATGGAAGGTCACTGGGGTGGTTAGGTATGACTCCTTTGGGTTTCCATACAAAGAGGGAAAAAAACACTTCTCATCTGTGGTAGGCTAACACGCCTACGCCTGTGATATTATGATTTATAAGGGTGAGGTCAAGTTTGCCATTGATGCTGCTTCACTCAACTCTGCCTCACTCCTCACCACTACAGAGTTTTGGGTAGGTTCTTAGCTAGCTGAACGAAGAAAGAAAAAATGTCTGAACGATTCAGCGAATGCAACAGTCAACTGGTGGAAGCCCTGTGTGACCTTGACCCAGTGAGACATGACTTTCTAAGATGTGAAAAATGTGAAACCACTGCTGGATCGAAACAAAACAGATTCGGTGGAAGCTGAGTTTAGTGTCGCTCGCCAGTTTTTGCGGACTGAAATCGCCGGCTCCAATGAGGACAAATGGACCCGGCTAGATATCCTGCACCGATTCTCTGGGCCTCTCTCCGCTATGCCGACCGTGCTTACTGACACATGGACTGACTTTAGAGGGGTGTCCACAGCTACATGCGAGAACTCATTTTCCACTTTGACAAATGTGTTCAGTCAGCACAGAAGAAACATGCTACAACCGAGGAAAGCTCATCTAATCCAACTGGCATTTGAAGGGGGTGTTACAAGAATATTTTGGAATGGAATGATCGATTTCTCAGGAAGCATGGCTGCATCTCACTGTAGTAGGCTATGTTTTGGTTATTTGGATCTCCATTTTCCGTGTTTGTTTACGGTTAATGTAACCTAAATATAGACTGTCATGGCTTTTTCGATGAGATATTTAGTTTACTAGGCCTACTTGGTACCACTGTTTTGATCTGTTTGCATTCATTCGTTCACATTCGCAGTTGTGTCGGTATTCTAAGCCAAACTGCTATTCATTATTTTGGTTTGCATGCATGATTAACTAGGCAACTACTTTCAGCATTTAGGTAGCATTATTTTTGGTAAGACAGCTATGTGTATGGCTGCATTCACATAGGCTGTTTGCAATAGGTGAATTACCCTGTCTATCTTGTAGCCTATATTCATTACCAAAACGGCCTTGCTTTAGGATGTAGGGCGCTGTCCATTGTGTTGATACGCCGAAGTGGAGATGCGCTACAGATTTCGCGCCAACCTGTCACTTCAAAAGCACTCAATGGTCTCGGAGTCACAGCATTTAAACTTTATGTTTATTGTGGTATAGCGTGATATAAGCAGAATTCAATGTAATTCCAATCCAAGTACCCCTCCCCCCCAAACATTGTGCCCACTCACCAATTTCAACTGCCCCCCTTAGTCACTTTATCCTGGCGCTGGGTCTGCTTAAGACACTATAAATTAGCCTGGCTGACACGCAACCCACGTGACTACACAGCAAGCTGTGACTCACATCAGGGGCATATAAAGTGCCTTCGAAAGTATTCAGACCCCTTGACTTTTTACACATTTTGCTACATTACAGCCTTATTCTAAAATGGATTAAAAAAAATCCTCAGCAATCTACACACAATACCCCATAATGAAAAAGCGAAAACAGGTTTAGCCGTTTTTGCAAATGTGTTACAAATAAAAAACAAAAATACCTTATTTACACAAATTAAATTGATTGGACATGATTTGGAAAGGCACACACCTGTCTATATAAGGTCCCACAGTTGACAGTGCATGTCAGAGCAAAAACCAAGCCATGAGGACGAAGGAAATGTCTGTAGAGCTCCGAGACAGGATTGTGTCGATGCACAGATCTGGGGAAGTGTACCAAAACATTTCTGCAGCAATGAAAGTCCCCAAGAACACAGTGTCAATCTTAAATGGAAGATGTTTGGAACCACCAAGACTCTTCCTAGAGCTGGCCGCCCGGCCAAACTGAGCAATCGGGGGAGAAGGGCCTTGGTCAGGGAGGTGACCAAGAACCTGATGGTCACTCTGATAGAGTTCTAGAGTTCCTCTGTGGAGATGGGAGAATCTTCCAGAAGGACAACCATCTCTGCAGCACTTCACCAATCAGGCCTTTATGGTAGAGTAGCCAGACGGAAGCCACTCCTCAGTAAAAGGCACATGACAGCCCGCTTGGAGTTTGCCAAATGGCACCTAAAGACTCTCAGACCATGATGAAACCAAGACTGAATTCTTTGGCCTGAATGCCAAGCATCACGTCTGGAGGAAACCTGGCCCCATCCCTACGGTGAAGCATGGTGGTGGCAGCATCATGCTGTGGGTGTAATGATGTGGCGGTGAGTCGGAAGCAGGTGCAGGTGAAACATTTTAATAAAACAACAAAACCAAGAACACGACACAAGGCAGAACGCCGATACACAATAACAATACCAACTGGTGAGTGAACATGGGAGAGTGACATATAAAGGGGAGGAGATGATGAAGGTAGTGGAGTCTAGGTGTGAATCATAATGATTAACAGGTGCGCGAAATGATGAGTGCCAGGTGTACGTAATGATGAATTCCAGGACCGGTGGTTATTACTCTGGCGATGGCATACGCTGGAGGGGGGGAGCAGGAGCAGACGTGACAGTGGGAATGTTTTCCAGCGGCAGTGATGGGAGATCAGTCAGGATCGAGGCAAAGATGAATGGAGCAAAGTACAGAAAGATCCTTGATGAAAACCTGCTGCAGAGCGCTCAGGACCTCAGACTGGGGTGAAGGTTCACCTTCCAACAGGACAACGACCCTAAACACACAGTCAAGACAATGCAGGAGTGGCTTCGGGACAAGTCTCTGAATGTCCTTGAGCCTGGACTTGAACCTGATCGAACATCTCTGGAGAGACCTGAAAATAGCTGTGCAGCAATGCTCCCCATCCAACCTGACAGACCTTGAGAGGATCTGCAGAGAAGAATGGGCGAAATTCCCCAAATACAGGTGTGCCCATCTTGTAGCGTCACACCTCCCGGGTGGCGCAGTGGTCTAGGGCACTGCATCGCAGTGCTAGCTGCGCCACCAGAGTCTCTGGGTTCGCGCCCAGGCTCTGTCGCAGCCGGACGCAACCGGGAGATCCGTGGGGCGACGCACAATTGGCATAGCGTCGTCCGGGTTAGGGAGGGTTTGGCCGGTAGGGAGGGTTTGGCCGGTAGGGATATCCTTGTCTCAGTATGTAAAAATGTAATAAAAATGTATGCACTCTACTGTAAGTCGCTCTGGATAAGAGCGTCTGCTAAATGACTAAAATGTAATGTAAATGTAATACCCAAGAAGAATCAATGCTGCAATCGCTGCCAAAGGTGCTTCAACAAAGTACTGATTAAAGGGTCTGAATACTTATGTAAATGTGATAATTAACTATATTTTATTAGCAACATTTTCTAAAACCAGTTTTTAGAAGAAGGTTTAGAAGAAGGTTGTAACGTAACAAAATGTGGAAAAAGTCAAGGGGTCTGAATTCTTTCCGAAGGCATTGTAGAGACTGGTGTTAGGAAGACTAACTGTAAATAACATGCCTATCACAAAGATGACCATGCAGTAAATTAAATGACACTCATGACATGAGTCATAACTGATAAAACAAAATATATTTTGCAAATCCTCTTTCAAATTATATTTATTGTAAAATGTTTACATTTCATTGTACTTTGGATATGGCAAAAAGTTGCTTAAAACATGGATAGGGTGGTACAGTAAATATAGAAAAGTTAACTGAGATAATTTGATGCTGCGTTGAAAAAAATGATCTAATATGTAAAAACGTAGAAACTCATTTTGTTTACAGTTGGCAAAGTGAAGCCACAGTACAGTTGAAGTCGGAAGTTTGCATACACTTAGGTTGCAGTCAAAACTAATTTTCAACCACTCCACAAATGTCTTATTAACAAATTATAGTTTTGGCAAGTATGTTAGGACATCTACTTTGTGCATGACAAGTAATTCTTCCAACAATTGTTACCAGACAGATTTCACTTAGAATTCACTGTATGACAATTCCAGTGGGTCAAAAGTTTACATACGCTAAGTTGACTGTGCCTTTAAACAGCTTGGAAAATTCCAGAAAATGATGTCATGGCTGTAGAAGCTTCTGATAGGCTAATTGACATAATTTGAATTAATTGGATGTGTACCTGTGAATGTATTTCAAAGCATGCCTTCAAACTCAGTGCCTCTTTGCTTGACATCATGGGAAAATCAAAAGAAATCAGCCGTGACCTCAGGAAAGAATTGTAGACCTCCACAAGTCTGGTTCATCCTTGGGAGCAATTTCCAAACGCCTGAAGGTACCACATTCATCTGTACAAACAATAGTATGCAAGTATAAACACCATGGGACCACGCAGCCATCATACCCCTCAGGAAGGAGACGCGTTCTGTCTCCTAGAGATGAACGTACTTTGGTGCGAAAAGTGCAAATCAATCCCAGAACAACAGCAAAGGACCTTGTGAAGATGCTGGAGGAAACTGGAAAATGCTGGAGGTATAAAGTATCTATATCCACAGTAAAACGAGTCCTATATCGACATAACCTGAAAGGCCGCTCAGCAAGGAAGAAGCCACCGCTCCAAAACCGCCATAAAAAAGCCAGACTACAGGTTGCAACTGCACATGGGGACAAAGATTGTACTTTTTGAAGAAATGTCCACTGGTCTGATGAAACAAAAATAGAACTGTTTGGCCATAATGACCATCGTTTTGTTTGGAGGAAAAAGGGGGATGCTTGCAAGCCGAAGAACACCATCCCAACCGTGAAGCACAGGGGTGGCAGGATCATGTTGTGGGGGTGCTTTGTTGCAGGAGGGACTGGTGCACTTCACAAAGTAGATGGCATCATGAGGGAGGAAAATGATGTGGATATATTGAAGCAACATCTCAAGACATCAGTCAGGAAGTTCAAGCTTGGTCGCAAATGGGTCTTCCAAATGGACAATGACCCCAAGCATACTTCCAAAGTTGTGGCAAAATGGCTTAAGGACAACAAAGTCAAGGTATTGGAGTGGCCATCAGAAAGCCCTGACCTCAATCCAATAGAAAATTTGTGGGCAGAACTGAAAAAGCGTGTGCGAGCAAGGAGGCCAACAAACCTGCCTCCGTTACACCAGCTCTGTCAAGAGGAATGGGCCAAAATTCACCCAACTTATTGTGCGAAGCTTGTGGAAGGCTACCCGAAACGTTTGATCCAAGTTAAACTATTTAAAGGCAATGTTACCGAATACTAATTGAGTGTATCATGTAAACTTCTGACCCACTGGGAATGTGATGGAAGAAATGAAAGCTGAAATAAATCATTCTCTACTATTATTCTGACATTTCACATTTTTAAAATAAAGTGGTGATCCTCACTAACCTAAAACAGGGAATATTTACTGGGATTAAATGTCAGGAATTGTAAAAAAAAAAAAACTGAGTGTATGTAAACCTCCGACTTCAACTGTATGTACAGCGGTTCGTATAGGAATTGTTTATGACTGTGATTCAGTGACATGGATTGAGTTTGCAGTACTTCTATAAATGCATAACATTTGCAGTCCTATACATTTTCTGTTGGACAGCAAAATAAGACCACCTTTAACACTCCTGAATTAAAAACACTCACCTGAACACGACTTTGCATCAAGCTTTCCTTCATTTCGTCCAGTTGTAAGAAAGAACACACACAGGACCTGTGTGAGGATTCTTCTAGGCTCCATTTCCTACGACAAAAACAATTCCACTGCAACTCATCTTTATGACAGCTACAGACATAAACAGGGTTCAAAGGGCACTATGCGTGTAGAGTTGTCTCATTTCGTTTGGAGTCTCTTTGGGATCCGATTGAGAGGATAAGACGGCATAAACAGTCACATACAAAGTTATGCTTATAATGCATTATGAAGAGGGCACTCATAGGACATTACCCAAAGGTTTTACCCACACATTTGAAACTCATGCAATATGAACATGAATGTGTGCGCTGTTAGTATGGTAGCCGGTCGATATTGACACCGCCTCCATACTGAGTCAGTTCCTTTAAAAAAAATTGAGATTCCATTGCTGTACAATCTTACACCCAAAGATACACAGATGAGAGGGAGCCACATTCTAAGACTCATTTTCTTTTGGGGGGGGAAAGAAGAGCTCAAACAGCCCTCAGTACTGCAACTGTAGTCAATACAGGACAAAGATCGAATCGTACTACACCGGCTCCGACGCTTGTCGGATGTGGCAGGGCGTGCAAACTATTACAGACTGCAAAGGGAAGCACAACCGAGAGCTGCCCGGTGAAACGAGCCTACTAGACGAGCTAAATACCTTCTATGCTCGCTTCGAGGCAAGTAACACTGAAACATGCGTGAGAGCATCAGCTGTTCTGGATGACTGTGTGATCACGCTTTCCACAGTCGACGCGAGTAAGACCTTTAAACAGGTCAACATTCACAAGGCCGCTGGGCCAGACGGAATACCAGGACGTGTACTCTGAGCATGCGCTGACCAACTGGCAAGTGTCTTCACTGACACTTTCACCCTCTCCCTGTCTGAGTTTGTAATACCAACATGTTTCAAGCAGACCACCATAGTCCCTGTGCCCAAGAACACTGAGGTAACCTGCCTAAATGACTACCGACCCATAGCACTCACATATGTAGCCATGAAATGCTTTGAAAGGCTAGTCATGGCTCACATCAACACCATTATCCCAGAAACCCTAGACCCACTCCAATTTGCAAACCACAACAGATCCACAGATAATCTAATCTATATTGCACTCCACACAGCCCTTTCCCACCTGGAAAAAAGGAACACCTGTGTGAGAATGCTGTTTATTGACTACAGCTCAGCGTTCAACACCATAGTGCCCTCACAGCTAATCACTAAGGTAAGGATCCTGGAACTAAACACCTCCCTCTGCAACTGGATCCTAGGCTTCCTGATGGGCCGCTCCCAGGTGGTAAGGGTAGGTAACAACACATCTGCCACAGGGGCCCCTCGGGGGTGCGTGCTCAGTCCACTCATGTACTCCCTGTTCACTCATGACTGCATGGCCAGGCATAACTCCAACACCATCATTAAGTTTGTTGATCACACAACAGTGGTAGGCCTGATCACCGACAACGATGAGACAGCCTATAGGGAGGAGGTCAGAGACCTGACAGTGTGGTGCAACGTGATCAAGACAAAGGAGATGATTGTGGACTACAGGAAAAGGAGGACTGAGCACGTCCCCATTCTCATCGACTGGGCTGTAGTGGAGCAGGTTGAGAGCTTCAAGGTCTTTGGCGTCCACATCACCAACAAACTAACATGGACCAAGCACACCGAGACAGTCGTGAAGAGGGCACGATAAAACCTTTTCCCCCTCAGGAGACTGAAAAAAATGGGTCCTCAGATCTTCAAAAGGTTCTACAGCTGCACCATCGAGAGCATCCTGACAGGTTGCATCACTGCCTGGTATGGCAATTGCTCGGCCTCCGACTGTAAGGCACTACAGAGGGTAGTGCGTATGGCTCAGTACCTCACCGGGGTCAAGCTTCCTGCCATTCAGGACCTCTATACCAGGCGGTGTCAGAGGAAGGCCCTAAAAATTGTCAAAGACTCCAGCCACCATAGTCATAGACTGTTCTCTCTGCTACCGCACGGCAAGCGGTCCCGGAGCGCCAAGTCTAGGTCCAAGAGGCTTATAAACAGCTTCTACCAACAAGTCATAAAACTCCTGAACAGGTAATCAAATGGCTACCCAGACTATTTGCACCCCCCCCCCCACGCTGCTGCTACTCTTTGTTAGTATCTGTGCATAGCCACCTTAATAACCCTACCTGCATGTACATCATTACCTCAATTAGCTTGACACCGGTACCCCCTGTATAAAAACCCGCTATTGTTATTTACTGCTGCTCTTTAATTATTTGTTTTTCTTATCTCTTACTTTTTTGGGGGGGGGTTTCTTAAAACTGTAAGGTTGTTTTCAGCGCATGTGACGAATAAAATTTGATTTGATTTGACCCTACCACCCCCAGCCCAAACACATCTACCTCAACGTCTAGCCACTCAATGTATGCACATCAACAAACCCTTTGCAGTGCAAACCATAGCAAACCACTGAAGCACCATATTAATTTCCTACACTCATTCAGGCCTTTAATCTTGATCATTTGTCATCTCCCTCTGTTCATTTCCTTAACTAGTTAATTTCCCTGAGCGCCCCGTTACAGCCGAGTTCACAGGGTCATCTCACAGTAGGGCAACTCATTAACCTTTGACCTTCATCGTACCCTGACACAGGGACAGAGAACCATGGAATCTCTCTGACATATGGGTCTTCATAAGCTTAGCGTAGACTAAAACATTGAATGTTACATACTGACCTACACTCGTGAATTACATCAATCAGTAATTTTTTTGTTCAGAGTGAAAGGTGCTGTTTGAGACCATAATCTGTCAATATCCTTTCACAAAGATAACATGGATGCCCTTTTCACATTTATCACATAATGACTGGCTAGTGAAATGGTGTTGTTATGGGCAACAGTGGAGAGGATTTAAGATTATGGTCATGCCGAAGACCAGCAGTGTGCATTTCTGTTCAGGCTTCTGCATGGACAGCTAGAACAGGACCCCTGCTTGCATTCCAGCTGCTTTTACTGTGGATAGCAGATTGCCTCAGTGCAAGTGAAGCAGAGCCCTCTGTCTCTCTGAGAACAGCCAAAAAACCATGGTGAGTGAATTGCTTTGTAAAGTAGCTTCTCTATATCAGAGGGCGCTGCTTTGAGTCACATGCATTCTGTCTGACACACCTGTTGGCGTACTGTGTTGTTTTCAATAGATAATTAAGCAATTTGAGTTATTGATTGTGCCATATATGAGTATTTGAAGAACAGAATACTGACTGAGTCTTACAACATGAGATGGCACCTAAAGTGTATATATGTTGTTTTGCAATAAAACATATTGTCCTGACTGGAACAGAGTCTATACAGCCAGTCATTGAATGAGGTGAAGCCTCAGGTTATTGTCTGTCTGTGGTCAATGTGCTGTTCCCCAAATCTGTCAGCGATAGTGATAAAGAAGATTAGCATATTGCTAAGATACCGGTTGATGGCATTCTCCTTTAAATCGGCTGCTTCATGGTGACATCTCTTTGCTTCGTCTCCATGCTGGCTCAACACCGAGACAGATCATTTGGAGGCATTGACAAATCCTCCTACAAATACCCTCCTTTTTTAAGTACCTTTCAGTATTAACTGAGTTTAAAGCTCATGTGATACCACATGTGAAAAGAGCTGTGGAATTCCATTGACGTGATGAGGGGAAAGCAATGGGGCCTCCCACCATTTTGAAAACCAGGGATGTTTTCAATTCGGGTGACACGTTCAGAATGTTGCAGAAAAAAATGTGTATAAAAAAAACAACAAAAAAAACAATCTCCAATTCTACATAAACAGATAATTGTACCTCTTCTACACAACACATTTCTATCTGAACGTTAAGAACAGGCCCCAGGAATGCAATGCAACACTGATTCCAGACGGGCTTCTACGCAACCAATAGGCACAGGGACTATTTGCTTTGCTCTTCCAGGCTAGTAAAATCCAGGGTTTGAGTGAGGAGGAGAGGGAGCATCTACTCCCCCTGCTCCGGAACGCCCAGCGGGTGGTGGTGGAAAGGGACGCCATCTACAAAGGGTTCATCTTCAAAGACTTCATCCAGGTCAGAAAAGCTTGAATATATTCATAAAGCGTCTGAGAGTGCTGATCTAGGATCAATTTAATGGCCGTAGGGTATAAAACGCATATTACTTGATTGTGACAATGAAGACTTGCACGTACAGTGTGCTACTTTATCTCACAGGCCTTTGGCTTCATGTCCAGGGTGGCTCTACAAGCAGAGAAGATGGACCATCACCCTGAGTGGTTTAATGTGTACAACAAGGTTTTTCAATAAGCCCACTAGGATTGCCTGGGGTAAAAGAGATATAGACAAACCGGTTATCCCTTTCACAACTAGTGATGCTGTCTCTCCATATGTCACTATAGCTTTAAAAGGTGTATGTCCAGTTGAATAACAGGCGTATGTCCATTTATCAGTAAGATGGCGCCGGAAGAAATGGCAGCAGTTTTACGGGCGCCCAACCAATTGTGCTATTATGTGTTCTTTCGCATGATTTGTATCTTATTTTGTACATAATGTTTCTGCAACCGTATCTTACGGCAAAAAAGAGCTTCTGGATATCAGGACAGCGATCACTCACCTCGAATTAGACTAAGATTTTTTCTTCAACAAGCAGGACGCACAGGACATTCTCCGAACACCCGACAAGGCCAACATCCCAGTTATTTGCAAGAGGAAGAGACGCAGGTACAGAGGACACAGAGCGATATGCCTCGTAAGGATCCGCAGAAGGCGAGTGGGAAAGCTGCCGTTACCGTCAATATTACTCGCCAACGTGCAATCATTGGACAATAAATTAGACGAGGTACGATCACGAATATCCTACCAACGGGACATCAAAAACTGTAATATCTTATGTTTCACGGAATCGTGGCTCAATGATGACATGGATATTCAGCTAGCGGGATATACGCTGCACCGGCAAGATAGAACAGCACACTCCGTAAAGACGAGGCGGGCAGTCTGTGCATATTTGTAAACAACAGCTGGTGCACGAAATCTAAGGAAGTCTCTAGATTTTGCTCGCCTGAAGTAGAGTATCTTGTGATAAATTGCAGGCCACACTACTTGCCTAGAGAGTTTTCAGCTATACTTTTCACCACAGATGGATGCTGGCACTAAGACCACACTCAGTCAGCTGTATAAGGAAATAAGCAAACAGGAAACCACTCACCCAGTGGCGGCGCTTCTAGTGGCCGGAGACTTTAATGCAGGGAAACTTAAATCAGTTCTACCTAATTTCTATCAACATGTTAAATGTGCAACCAGAGGGAAAACAATTATAGATCACCTGTACTCCACACACAGAGACGCATACAAAGCTGTCCCTCACCCTCCATTTGGTAAATCCGACCACAATTATATCCTCCTGATTCCTGCTTACAAGCAAAAATTAAAGCAGGAAGCACCAGTGACTCGGTCTATAACAAAGTGGTCAGATGAAGCAGATGCTGAACTACAGGACTGTTTTGCTATCACAGACTGGAACATGTTCCGTGATTCTTCCGATGGCATTG
This sequence comes from Salvelinus alpinus, assembly GCF_045679555.1. Classification (NCBI taxonomy): domain Eukaryota; kingdom Metazoa; phylum Chordata; class Actinopteri; order Salmoniformes; family Salmonidae; genus Salvelinus; species Salvelinus alpinus. Next base: position 6,392,779 of record NC_092117.1, read on the forward strand.
AGGAGTACACCACATCAGTCACTGGCTTTATCAATAAGTGCATTGAGGATGTCGTCCCCACAGTGATTGTACGTACATACCCCAACCAGAAGCCATGGATTACAGGCAACATTCGCACTGAGACAAAGGGTAGAGCTGCCGCTTTTAATGTGCAGGACTCTAACCCGGAAGCTTATAAGAAATCCTGCTATGCCCTCCGACGAACCATTAAACAGGCAAAGCGTCAATACAGGGCTAAGATTGAATCGCACAACACCGGCTCCGACACTTGTCGGATGTGCCAGGGCTTGCAAACTATTACAGACTACAAAGGGAAACACAGCCGCGAGTTGCCCAGTGACACGAGCCTACCAGACGAGCTAAATCACGTCTATGCTCGCTTCGAGGCATGCATGAGAGCATCAGCTGTTCCGGACGACTGTGTGATCACGCTCTCCGTAGCCGACGTGAGTAAGACCTTTAAACAGGTCAACATTCACAAGGCTGCGGGGCCAGACGGATTACCAGGACGTGTGCTCCGGGCATGTGCTGACCAACTGGCAGGTGTCTTCACTGACATTTTTAACATGTTCCTGATTGAGTCTGTAATACCAACATGTTCCAAGCAGACCACCATAGTCCCTGTGCCAAAGAACACGAAGGCAACCTGCCTAAATGACTACAGACCCGTGCACTCACATCCGTAGCCATGAAGTGCTTTGAAAGGCTGGTAATGGCTCACATCAACACCATCATCCCAGAAACCCTAGACCCACTTCAATTTGCATTCCGCCCAAACAGATCCACAGATGATGGAATCTCTATTGCACTCCACACTGCCTTTCCCACCTGGACAAAAGGAACACCTATGTGAGAATGCTATTCATTGACTACAGCTCAGCGTTCAACACCATAGTACCCTCAAAGCTCATCACTAAGCTAAGGATCCTGGGACTGAAAACCTCCCTCTGTAACTGGATCCTGGACTTCCTGACGGGCCGCTCCCAGGTGGTAAGGGTAGGCAGCAACACATCTGCCACTCTGATCCTCAACACTGGGGCACCCCAGGGGTGCATGCTCAGTCCCCTCCTGTACTCCCTGTTCACCCACGACTGCATGGCCAGGCATGACTCCAACACCATCATTAAGTTTGCAGACTACACAACCGTGTGCCTGATCACCGACAACGACGAGATTGACCTCCTCCCTATAGGCTGAGACCTGGCCGGGTGGTGCCAGAATAACAACCTATCCCTCAACGTAACCAAGACTAAGGAGATGATTGTGGACTACAGGAAAAGGAGGACCGAGCATGCCCCCATTCTCATTGACTGGGCTGTAGTGGAGCAGGTTGAGAGCTTCAAGTTCCTATTCCCCCTCAGGAAACTAAAAAGATTTGGCATGGGTCCTCAGATCCTCAAAAGGTTCTACAGCTGCAACATCGAGAGCATCCTGACAGGTTGCATCACTGCCTGGTACGGCAATTGCTCGGCCTCCGACTGCAAGGCACTACAGAGGGTAGTGTGTACGGCCCAGTACATCACTGGGGCTAAGCTGCCTGCCATCCAGGACCTCTATACCAGGCGGTGTCAGAGGAAGGCCCTAAAAATTGTCAAAGACCCCAGCCACCCCAGTCATAGACTGTTCTCTCTACTACCGTATGCCAAGCGGTACCGGAGTGCCAAGTCTAGGACACAAAGGCATCTCAACAGTTTTTACTCCCAAGCCATATCCTGAACAGGTAATCAAATGGCTACCTGGACTATTTGCATTGTCTGCCCCCCCCCCCCCCCCCCAACCCCTCTTTTATGCTGCTGCTACTCTCTGTTTATCATATATGCATAGTCACTTTAACCATATCTACATGTACATACTACCTCAATCAGCCTGACTAACCGGTGTCTGTATGTAGCCTCGCTACTTTTATAGCCTCGCTACTGTATATAGCCTCGCTACTGTTATTTTTCACTGTCTTTTTACTGTTGTTTTGATTTCTTTACCTTACTTATTAATACCTTTTTTGCACTGTTGGTTAGAGCCATAAGATTCCTGAACAGGTAATCAAATGGCTACCTGGACTATTTGCATTGTGTGCCCCCCCCCCAACCCCAACCCCTCTTTTATGCTGCTGCTACTCTCTGTTTATCATATATGCATAGTCACTTTAGCTATACATTCATGTACATATTACCTCAATTGGCCCGACCAACCAGTGCCCCCGCACATTGGCTAACCGGGCTATCTGCATTGTGTCCCGCCACCCGCCAAACCCTCTTTTACGCTACTGCTACTCTCTGTTTATCATATATGCATAGTCACTTTAACCATATCTACATGTACATACTACCTCAATCAGCCTGACTAACCGGTGTCTGTATGTAGCCTCGCTACTTTTATAGCCTCGCTACTGTTATTTTTCACTGTCTTTTTACTGTTGTTTTGATTTCTTTACCTTACCTATTAATACCTTTTTTGCACTGTTGGTTAGAGCCTGTAAGTAAGCATTTCACTAAGGACTTCCTGACGGGCTGCCCCCAGGTGGTGAGGGTAGGTTGCAACACATCTGCCACGCTGATCCTCAACACTGGAGCCCCCCAGGGGTACACCTGTTGTATTCGGCGCACGTGATAAATAACCTTTGATTTGATTTACCCTGTCTTTCCTGCGATCTCTTATCCTCTCCACCAGGTCCAGATCACACTCAGCACACATGACTACGGGGGCCTCTCCAAGAGAGACATCACTCTGGCTACCTTCATCGACCAAGCATCTGTCCTCTGAGCAACTCATGGCCTGCAGCCATTTCAGTCTATCATCTCAATGGCAGAACCAAGAGCAGAGGACACCTATTCATCCCGCCCCATACGTTAATTCAGATGACTAACCTGGGACAGGAACAGGAAATGTCATCTCAGAATCCCAATGAATGTTTGTTTAAACGGTCACGTTCAATTCCTAATGTAACATTTAGCAGGTGTGGTGTTTGTTACTAGGCTGATATGGGAAGTGGAGCACAAGACCATAAGCCAGTAAAAAGACCATTCAACTATATACAGTAGGGTCTGAAATTGATACTCTTAATAGAGATGAGCAATAATGACTAAAAAATAAATAATTCAAATACTGAGCTATATTGTATGCTCCAAAAATTGGGAAATTATATTATTGTATACTCATACAATTGCTCAGAAAAATAGATTTTGTTTAAGAAATAAGACTCTTCTACATTAATGTGGATGCTACCATGATTATCGATAATCCTGACTGAATTGTAAATGAGTGAGAAAGTTGCAGAGGTTCAAAGATCATATTCCCAAGACATGCTAACCTCCCGTTATTGGTAAAGGTGAGAGGTTAGCATGTCTTGGAGGGTATGATCTTTGACCCTCTAACTGTCTCACTCATTATTCAAGATTCATTCAGCATTACCTGTAACCATGGTAGCATCCACATTAATGCAGAAGTGTTTAGAAACATTCTATTCTTATTTACGATGTAACTCAAATGACACAATACATTATTTACCATTCAAATAATCTGAAACACAACCAAAACAAACTGCAAATGCATCCAACAAGTTTGCAGAGTCACAAGCTTCATGTAGTCATGTGTGCTAGGAATATGAGACCAAATAGTAAACTTGACTACTTTAATTTATAAGAATCTGTAGGGGTGTCAATAATGTTGACCCTTACCTTTTTGAAGAAAGAATATTACTTGTTAAACAAAATCTCTCTGAGCAATTGTAGTAGTATAAATGAATATAATTTCCCATATTTGTTTGAGCATACAATATTGCTCAGTATTTCAATTATTTATTTTATTCAGTCATTATTGCTCATCTTTGTCAATTTCGGGACCCCACAGTAAATGAAACATTCCTCTATCCCCATCTGAGCGGATCAAGTGCTTGAGAATTTAAAAAAGCATCAAAAAAGGTACGTAATATGACTCTAGCTCTGACTACGAACTGGGGAAAATTCCTTCACTTGTTCATTCGTCATTTTCTAAAATTATAGTGGCAACATAAACACTGCGTTTTGTTGTCAGTCTGTCTAGTGTACTTGTGCCTACCATTTGTCTCAAACTGTTTCCCTCGGTCTAATGTTTTGTAAGTGGCAAATAAAGTTGTTTGAATAACCAGTGTGTCTTTATTCATTTGTCAAGAGTGGCCTACAGACAAATGGGGTCAGCCTCCGAATATTTCACCCCTCCTAGAAAATCACAAGATTATAAACAAGGTTTCATCAGATTGAATATATTTATCTAAAAATGACAAATGGAACAGCTGTTGTAGGATTATTGAAAATTGAATGTTGCTTCCGGTGTGCTGAAAGTATTTTTGAATCAATTGTTATGCTTAAAAGGAGTGTAGTCAAGGCCAACAAATGCTTTCAAAAGGTGTTTCCTCTGGAATAATGAAGGATAGCAAACAATTACACAATAGTCAGGGGTGGATGTAGTGATTTAGCAGCCCCAGGCAGAGGCCTGGGGTATGCAACTTTTTTAAATGGGTTTTATACAGTATATAAAAAGATGACTAGTATTATTTTTAATTATGCCCAGCTCACGAGATAGCTACAAACTCATGCCACTATATATATATTTTTAAAACATTTAATGATATTATTTCAATGAACAACAATTACATGTACAGTATAAAAGAGAACTGGACCTTACTGAACTTGATGTTATGAAGCCAAATCCCTGAGGCTGATCGATACATAGAAATATAATCTACATTCTTTAGAGATACATAAAGTTTTTTTTATGGATCTATTCATTGGCGTTATCCAATAGTACTCGTCAATCTAACCTATAAAGGCATACAGGTAAATGCCTATTGCTGTTAAAATTATGCTCATACAACAATAACAGAAGGCATGATCTACCATACCTTCTAGAGGGCAAGGTGCTTCGTTCAGATTTTCACTGCACATTTGTAACGTTGACAGATTCTCACTGTACAATTTACAGATTATATGGTGGGGTAATCACTAAGCAGCAATTTCTCATGTACTAATACTACCACAATCATTTGCATAAGGACATGTACATGTTTCTATTGCAATTGAATATAATCTCCTGGCTATTAAAATGTCACAAAATATTAGTGGATGTTTCCCCATTGACGGCTCCACCGAAAAATAGAAACCACAGGATGAATCCATTGTCAGGTCTTTGACGACTGTGTGCCTTTTTGAGGGCCACCCTGTCTATTGGTTTTCATTCTTGCTATATAAATCAAGCATTGGTGCTAGAAAATCAATCAAAGAACGAACTAGAAACTGCAGGCCTCGGAGACCAGAATTGACCCCCAAACTTGTGCTTGCCCTGCAGTCGAAAATAAAAACACAAATGGTTGAAGATAAGAAAACAACCATTTTAAAAGTGACATGAGACAATGTGTGATTAATAAAAAGAAAAAAAACAGTGGTCACATAGTCAATGCTTAAGAATGATACACCAGGACTAGGCTAAAAGTCATCACATCATCCTTGTCAGACTATTTCCCTTCTTATGACTCCAGAACGGGAAAACATCTACGACACAGACATGGAAAGAAAACAACTGATATGTACTTAAGTTTGACTACAAACACTAACGTGAAAGCACATGGAAAATATTGAGGGGAAAGATCAAAGGTTTTTTTGGGGTGGCCTACCAAGTGTACAGTAGGGGTGTTTTTTTTTGCAAACAGTTTTATCCCAGTAGCATTGCTTTTAAGAACAGTTTATCAAATGCCATAACAGTTTAGTCTGAAATGTTTAAACCTTACATATGAAAAACTGAGACAGGCTTTTCCTGTCTTCTTTAGCCCTATAACGATGTTACTGGGTGAACAAGCAACACAATTGCATTGAACAGAAACTGAGGTAGATAAAATTAGAAGATAAGTTGATTAATTTACTACAAGAGCACATCAAAACTGATTAAATCTGAGTTCATGGAGACTTAAAACAGCCTATAAAGATGCCGAAATAAGTTGTTTTCTGTTCCTTGAGATCAATTCTAGGTTAAACCATTCGATCCAAGGCTAAACCATTGACTCAAATAGAAAGGGGTAATGAATATGTTGTCAAATCAAAGGATTGTAAGTCTCAGATTCTTAACATATTGGCGGTGCACAGTATACTAGGTAGTGTACTACAGCAGCCAGGGTTTCCTGCTGCCTGAATTATTACTGAAAGATGCAATTAGCCACAGACGGACCACAATTAGGAATACATGTATATACGCACTATAGTACAATAAGTGGCTAGGAAGGTAATGTGTTCAATTCAAAAGGAGCTCAAGTCTTAAAAATGACTCAAGTTTGTTGTCCATAGAAATCCATGCAGATATGATTGCTCCTCTATCATTCATTACTGTTCATTGGGTCATTATTTATTATTTCACTAGGAAATGAATGATTTTCTGTGAAAACTGTTACTTGTTGTAGATTAATCGAACAGAGACATAGAAGTACCTGGAACATGAGTATTGAGAAGTAAATCGTGTTTTCTGGTAGGGGGCAGTAGAGGGGTTCTCCCCAACTTATGATTGTGGTCTTGCTCTCGCCAAACATTACTTGGAGGCTAAAATGTTTTTCTATTGAAAATGTTCTAGATAAAAAATGTTTTAAATCACCACTTTAGATCGAGACAATTATGCGAGAGAGATATCAGAATATTGTAAATTAAAGAGTTCATAGCATCTAACTGAAACAGAAAATCTCGAGACAGAACAGACATTGAAATTACCACTTGAATAAAACCGTCGTCAAGTGCTCTATAGAATTTAAAAAACAAAATTATATTACATTAAAAAAATGTTATCACAAAACCATACATAACTTTATCTGAATGGTTTCAGCTGCTATTCTACATATTTTACATATGTGCTTTCACTTTCCACATATTTGAAAAATGTCACGGTAGCTAAAAACAATGGCTTGTGCTTCTGAAGATATCTGAAAAAGGGTGTGTAGATAGATAAAAGGTGGGCAAGATAAGGCAACTGTTGAGTAATGCAATGGGTGGACCAGAGGTGAAGCAGGCTGGTAAGCAGGGCTGTGTTCATTAGGCACCAAACGGAAAGAAACACACTAAAACAGGGAGGGACTACTTGAACTTGTCTAACAAGAAACACTTATTTTCTTTTCCCGATGCAAAACGTTTTACAGCGCTTTCCATTGCGTGCCCTAATGAACATGACCCAGGTGTGTGTCCAAGCCACAGCCACTCAGTGGGCCTTGCCGTTGCTGTTGCCATTTATATGGGTCTTCTGGGGCTGAGATGACCTGGGCTCCTCTGTGCTGTAGAGGCAGTCCAGGAAACCGCAGGAGATCTCTGTCACCATGGATCTGTCAGGGATGGACTGGGCCATGCCATAGATCGCTCCCTAGAACAAGAACATTTATGAATGTAGAGCCATGTATCCCATTAAGTTTGCTAATTAAAATATAAACAAATATGTTTGCAAGCGACACCACTTTAGAGAACATAAAATGAGAGAATAAACTTTTTATTTTATTTTTTTAAGTGTGAATAATAAATCTCCAAAAAGAATCTTATACAATTGATATTTTCTATTAGACCATTGGTGCAATGCTGTGAAGTTTATTCCAGGTAACGAAGTCAGCATTAACACTCACCATTCCAGTGGTCTTCTCATTGGGGTTCTTCAAAATGAGAGCCACCTGCTCTTTGACCTCACTGATGAACTGTTTGGCCACACCTTCCTGTGTGTGCAGTACTGTACAACAGATATGGATGCTGCGGTGGGACAGAGAGAATGTTGGTTAAAAACACAAAAGTACTTAAAACATTATTCAAAATGGTGCTATGGTGCCTGGGGTAGACTGCATGATTAATCAAATTTCCGATCCAAATTGCGATATTGAAATGTGCATATCTCAAGAGGCTGTGATTTTTCTCCTTTCTTTGACACTAGACTACCGTACCTACTCCGATGACATTCGCTAGACTCCGTTCATTCACTCTCTACATCCACAGAGGATGCTGACCAATCACAAGAGACCGCTCACTCTCTGCTTTGCATGCAGAATTGGGCTACTTTGAAAACGATGTCGCAGGTGAAAATGTTACTTCTAAATTGCACCGCGGCCGCCATTGCATTTCTCTTAAAAAATATATACATTTCACTGTGACCTGCTACTGACGACTATCAGGCAAGTGAGACAGGCTGTTGCTGAGTGAGTGAGTGAGTCAGTATGTGGTGGGGAGGGAGGGAGGGGGGGAGGACCGGTGGGGTGTGTGTGTTGAGCACAGTCATTGGTCTTGAGAGAACGCTGCAGCAGGCAGTCATGACAAGTGATGTGAGAACAACAAACTAATTAACTAGCACTAGCTAGCTACATACTTTTCCCTCATAATTCCTGTTTGCCTCGTTTGTTGTGGCCTGACCGCCCCCAGTCTTACCAATCATTACTAGAGCCAACACAGCAAATAATTGTCTAACAGTTTCACAGAGAGACAGAGAGGATCGAACAATGTGCTTTCTTTCTGGGTATGTAGACAGGGCTCAAAATTAAGGTCGGCCCGGGGACGCACAAAAAAAAAAAAAAAGATGTCTAGGACGGTTCAGACAGACTCTGGGACAGTTCTGGGACGATAGATCCAAAATTCATAGAACTACTGTACATCAAAAAAAAAAAATGTATTTCTTCACATTTTTTTTTTTTTTTTTAAATAAATAAAAATCGGGAACACACCGTTCTAAAAAAAGCTGACTGCACAGCGAGCGGGTTTCATGAGACAGATGAAAATATCCATTCGAAATTTTTGAAAGAGGAGAGATCTAAAGATGCAACAACTAGCATGGGCTGCTGATATGACTAGGAGTGTGTCTTCGCCTGCTGGACAATGAAAGAAAGTTGATTTGAAAACCAATAGAATACAAAATGCATGCTTAGGTCTGATTTTGGCAAGGCTACTTTGAAACAAGACATGCCTCAAAAACCTCCAGGTTTATGGTTGCTTCTACTCAGACTGCAAGGTGGGTGATGTGCAGTGTGCAACAGGCACTGGCCTTTCTCTCCGCTCGTGACCATTTGATCTAAACGAACCATGCCGAGTATGTCAACTAAATCAAGCCTTTAGGCGTTAATGTTAACCAACATTCTAATTGTCAAACATGACTGCCTTTTAGCTTATATTGATGTAATTAAAAGTCTCAGGAGGGGAAAAAAAGGGCTACATTTTCTGGCGCCTCCCTCACGTCAGCATCGGTGTGGACATGAGAGGCTGTAGCCAATATGCATATAACCCAAGCTACACTTTAACATGTAGGCTAATTATTTCTGTATATTTATGCAAAATATTATTCCAAAGTTGGTCTTTATAGAGGCACGGTGGTGAATTCCTGCCTCAGTTGACAGCCCCATGTATCTATTTCAGTAGTAGGCTTCCCTTATTAGCCTTTTCAAAAATCACCGTGAATGACCTAGGTCCAATGAGTAAAACCATGCTGGGACGGTTTGAAATGCACTTTGGGACAATTCTGGGAAGGTGATGAAAAAAAGTTATTCTCGAGCCCTGTGTGTAGCAAGCTAGCTAGCTAGCTAGCTAACATTAGTCAGAAAGTTGGAAGTCAGACGAGAATGAGGCGATTAACTCCATTACTGACTATCAAACTATAATAGTAGTGTTTTTTAAACTCTTTATTAACCTCTTCGGAGGACACACGTGTATTTTTTGGTTTTTACAGCTTTTGTGCTACATATGCATACATTTTACATATCACTTTTTACATATACATTTGACATACATGGTACTTTTATATATAGCAATCACATGACAATAATACATTACCAAACATGAGCTCTTTAAATCCCACCCATCAACCTCTCTCAGGCCATCCCACCTATCACAGTAGACCATCCTCGTTTGGTTTCCATGTGACATATTTTTGAAATTGTGATGTTTAACATGAATTCTGAACCTTTCTAATCGCATTGCATCCACAGATTGTGAGCTGAAGATGAAAGTGTTTAGTATGAGTATTATTATATTATTGATTGACTATGGTTTCCCAAAATCGCCCAACACCGCTACTTGTAAGGTTAATTTGGGGATTTTTTTGAACCATTCCTGAACCCGTGACCAGAAACACACTACATAGGGGCAAAACCAGAATAAATGATCTAGTGATTCGGTCTCTCAGCAAAAGAAGTCAAGGGGTCTGAATACATTCCGAAGGCACTATGCCTTCGACCTTTTCCACATCTTACAGCCTAATTCTAAAATAGATTAAAAATATTTTTTTTCTCAGATATCTACACACAATAATCCATCATGACAAAGCAAAAAAAGTTTAGAAATTTTAGCAAATTTAGTAAAAACAAAAACAGAAATAGTTTTACATAAGTATTCAGACCCTTTGCTATGAGACTCGAAATTGAGCTCAGGTGCATCCTGTTTCCATTGATCATCCTTGAGATGTTTATACAACTTGATTGGAGTCCACTTGTGGTAAATTCAATTGATTGGACAAGATTTGGAAAGGCACACACCTGTCTATATAAGGTCCCACAGTTGACAGTGCATGCCAGAGCAAAAACCAAGACATGAGGTCGAAGGAATTGTCTGTAGAGCTCCGAGACAGGATTGTGTTGAGGCACAGATCTGGGGAAGGGTACCAACACATTTCTCTTCCTAGAGCTGGCCACCCAGCTTTTTAAAATCTTTGCTATGCTGTAATAAAGGCTTTACACTTGCCCCCCCCATTCAAACAGCCTCCCCAAAAACTAGTTAAGTAGTACTTTGAAGTATTTTTACTTAAGTAGTTTACACCACTGGAAAAAAAGTGCCCCTCAGCCACCTACCTTAAACTGGCATTGATAGCCTATGCGCTATTACCTAATTAATTTAGTGCTGTTTACACTGTCCTAATTGTTTTTCTGCAGTGCATAATATGCGGTAGGATTTGTATTGTACAACGAGCTTCACAATCATTATTTTAATTCGAGACTCATATATAGCCTATGTATATGTATAAGCTTGAATATGTGTATGGGTGTTTGAATTAATCATCACCGTAGAAAGCGATGTCCATTTCAATTAATTGTTAGGCTTTGAAACAACATCCACAATGACCATGTTTGACTCCGTTTCAACCTGTTGTTGACCTTCTTTCTTCACATTGATCAATGACAGTGAGGTGAGTTTTAAAAAGCACAATACTGTTTTGATAAGTGTTTTGATAAGTGTTTGAATTGCATTGATGTCCGAGTGGTTAGAAGGACAATAGGAGGTTCTGAGTACCAGGCCATTAATGAGTTGGGTACTCTCAACGCATGTCCTGATTGCGTAAGAGGAGATTACCGTGACTCAACGGTCACGTGGAATTTAACTGAGTCATGACTCATAACTGCTGGTGTTGGGGGTAATACGTAACAGCCTTAAGCACAGTGCATATAGTTGATTTGATTAAAACACATAGGATGTGTCTATATACGGAAAAAATGCACATTTAAAAAAACAACAGATGACTGACTTGGTCGACCAATATTTTTCTTTGTCGGGGACAGCCCTAATGGAGTAAAAAGTACATACATTTTCTATAGGAAATGTAGTGGAGTAAAGGTTGTAAAAAAATATATAAATAGTAAAGTACAGATACCCCAAAAAACTACTTACTTTGAAGTATTTTTACTTAAGTAGTTTACACCACTGGGAAAAAAGTGCCCGACAGCTACAAAACCCCTCAGCCACCTACCTTAAACTGGCATTGATAGCCTATGCGTTTTCAAGTGTAACGTCCTACAAAAGAAACATCCCGCAGACACATAGAAATCACTGAGGCTATCCCCTAGCCAAAGACATGGTTCCTATTGACACATTCCGCAAAGACAGCTCCAAGAAGATGATAAACAAGCTGGACAGGAGATACAAGAATCCTACACTGTATAGCAAAAATAAGGGAGAAGTTGAAACATGTCACAATGATTTACTGGACCAGACGCCAATGTTTTGGACAGGATTCACCTTGCAATCGGTAGGCTACGTGTTAGATGTTTAAGGCACTTTTGACATTTAATAATGATTAAGCCTACTTATACATAATTACACAATCATAAGCTTCCTATTCCATCGACAGCCTATGGTTCATTTAGGTTATTTAAGAATGCAATGGTAAAATAGGAACTCATAATTCATTCATTAATTAATAACGCTAATAATAATACTAATAAACTAATAATACGCTTACAGCGTACTACATTTTGATGACCATGTTAAACATTTACGTTTGTTAATATGTAGGTGGAATAATCCTATCTAGCCTATAACAACGTTGGAAAACATTTGTTTCATTTGGTTGTGTATTCATCCATACGATCTCATGTGTTAGAAGTGATGTGCTCTACCCTGACAATTGTTTTAACTATATCTGATGGAATTACCATGTTTTCACCCAAGTGTTCGCAATATCTGACCCAAAGAAATCGCAATTAGATATTTTGTCCACATCGTGACTTTGTGTTCTGGTATTACCTCAGCATACAGTGCATAGTCAATATTCTACGAAAGGTATACATTATATTTGATAAGCATGACTGAACTTCAAAGATGGGAAAAAGTTTAGGAAAACATACCTGGATGGATACTGTAGCGTGTTGAGATTCCAACCCTTCGACGTCAGTGCATTGGATAAACGGAAAATGTCGAAGACGTCAGAGCCTATCGCCACCACGGACACTTCAGGGTCTCCAAACACAAACACTCCGTTTATCTTACGGATTCTATCCAGAAATAAACAAAACCAACACACCTCAAATATTTATCCTATCCAAAAACATTGATATCTCAATTTGCTCACAAAGAGCTCTTAGAAACAGTGAAATATAACAATATTCTGGGCCTGTTGTAAAAAGGTTAACAGATGGGTTAGGAACCAACAGAAAGCGAATCAAACAAAAACTTGATGAAAAAAAAACAACCACCATAATGTTTCTGATTGTACCTATAATAGTTTCGCTTTACCACATATCCAAATCTGGCTAAAACCTCCACAGGATCGGTGTCCCGACCTCGGGAAGGTTGAGTTAACGTAGGCTAATGCAATTAGCATGAGGTTGTAAGTAACAAGAAAATTTCCCAGGTCATAGACATACCTGAAATTGGCAAAAAGCTTACATTCTTGTTAAACTAACTGCACTGTCCAATTTACAGTGGCTATTACAATGAAAGAATACCATTCTATTCTTTGAGGAGAGTGCGCAGCTATGAACTTGAAAATGTATTAATAAACCAATTAGGCACATTTGAGCAGTTTTGATACAAAATGATGAACAGAAAGGCAATGGTTCATTGGATCAGTATAAAACGTTGCACTTACAGTTCTGCCATCTAGTGGCCAAAATCTAAATTGCGCCTGGGATGGAATAATACGTTATGGCCTTTCTCTTGCATTTCAAAGATTATAGTACAAACAAAAAAATATATATACATGTTTTTTTCTTTGTATTATCTTTTACCAAATCTAATGTGTTATATTCTCCTACATTCATTTCACATTTCCCCAAAATTCTAAGTGTTTCCATTCAAATGGTATCAAGAATATGCATATCCTTGCTTCAGGTCCTAAGCTAAAGGCAGTTAGATTAGGGTATGTCATTTTAGGCGATCCTTAAGAGGTTTTTAACAGAGAAAGCCGAAAATCAAGGCCGATAATGACTACAGTAAAAGATGGGTCTCTTACTCTGTCTTGATAGTACGTGCAGTGTCAATGATCTTCTTAGTAGTCTTTATGTAGCCATCCTCTCCCATGTACATCATGGTGGCCCAGCACGCTGCGATGATACCGCCTGGCCGAGAACCTGCCACTGATGGGGACGCATAGATGCCCCCCTGCCAGTCTGGAGCCACAAAGTACTGGTAATGCCTGTACTTTTTGTCACTATACAGGATCACTGATGAACCTTTGGGGGCGAAGCCATACTGCAGTAGAGGTAGATCAAAAAACTATAAATTAGTCAACACAACGACCAAAAAAACGAGATGTTTATGGAACAATGAGCATCTTATGATTGAAAAGCAAGATGGAGAAAATGTTAGGTAAGACTGTCTGGGATCCACACCCTGTTCTTACCTTGTGTGTGTCTGCAGAGATGCTGGTCACACCCTTTACCCTGAAGTCAAAGGGAGCCAGTGGGTAATTGGCTTTGGCCATGAAAACGATTAGAAACCCTCCCAAACAAGCATCCACATGCAGAGGGAGGTTGTACTTTTCAGCCAGCTGAAAAACACCATGTGTGATGGATTAGGTCATTTCAGGTAAAGTACTATGCAACAACATTGGTACAGTGTTACTACACAGGTACACAAGCAACTTAATGTAAGAATGACCCGTTTTTAAAATACATTTTCCCATGACTTAGAATGAGAAGTAGATAACGAGACAATTTACCTTTCCTACTTCCTCAATGGGATCAATGATTCCATGGGGGAACTGGGGTGCGGAGCATACAAGCATGGCTGTGTTCTTGTTGATGGCTCTCCTCATAGCCTATACAAAACAACTAGGAGTTATCAGGAGTTAAAAGGTGTCGTGATATTGCTTTAAGACAAATGATTAGTCTCATCCACCCTCACTAAGAACCAGTCATTCTAATGTCATTGATGCCACCATGTTTTTTTGTAGGCCCGCGACGACACCAGTATTGCGATACTGGCAAGGAAACAAAACACGAAGCAGATTTAACTTCTTTAGGAAAACAGCCCTAATGTTGGAAACAAACATCACTATGTTGTTATCCAGAGTCACATGTATTTATTTTTCCAAAAAAACAACTAGGAGTGAACACGGACTGATTTTCCAGTCAAGCTATATCACACAATATTTTAGGTTTGCAGGTTTTTAAAAGACTAAAGAGTTCCGTCTGCTTCGTGTTTTCATTTTTGCCATGGAAAAAATATTGAGATGCAAAAAAACTAGGGCTGTGACGATACCTGTAACTATTGTCATGTCTGAAATTGTAATCTTAAACAGTCCAAACAGAGGAAGAGTTCCCCAGTCAGTCACGGCAGTGACAGTCATTAGTTAAAGTAGTGTCACGTTGCAAGACCTCACACCGTATTCTTGTTACCTAAAGTAGGCTGGGGTCAAGGCTACAGTTACAATTGGGAATTTGTAAACCAACAAACCTACATTTAGTCTGACCTTTTGTGTATGCAGACATTTTGTTTATATTGAACACGGACTGATTTTCCAGTCAAGTTATTATTTGGACTAACCATTAGTATAGGAACAAATAAATATTTGCACCTTAACATCCACTTTCATGGTCTTCTTGTCCAGAGGGATATGAACAAGCTTCATTCCAAAGTAGTTTGCTGCTTTGTCAAAGGCTGCATGGACACTGACTGGTGCAATACTGCAAAATTAGGGGAGGAAATAGAGCACAAATTATTCCCTGTACTGTATAAAATGCATTTCACAGGTGATAGAACCATTATATACAGCCATAATTACCATTTATGAGACAGCAAACATTTCAAGCATGCAAATCAAGCTTGTTCTGAGACCAAATCAAATTTTATTAGTCACATGAGTCGAATACAACAGGTGTAGACCTTACAGTGAAAAGCTTACTGACGAACCCCTAATCAACAATGCAGTTTCAAAAAATGTAAGATAAGAATAAGAGATAAAAGTAACAAGTAATTAAAGAGCAGCAGTGAAATAACAATAGCGAGATTATACAGTTGAAGTCGGAAGTTTACATATTCTTAGGTTGGAGTCATTAAAACGTGTTTTTCAACCACTCCACAAATTTCTTGTTAACAAACTATCGTTTTGGCAAGTCGGTTAGCACATCTACTTTGTGCATGACACAAGTAAATTTTCCAACAATTCTTGACAGATTATTTCATTGTATCACAATTCCAGTTGGTCAGAAGTTTACAAACGCTAAGTTGACTGTGCCTTTAAACAGCTTGGAATATTCCAGAAGATGATGCCATGGCTGTAGAAGCTTCTGATAGGCTAATTGAGATAATTTGAGTCAATTGGAGGTGTACATGTGGATGTAATTCATGGCCTACCTTCAAACTCTGTGCCTCTTTGCTTGACATCATGGGAAAATCCAAAGAAATCAGCCAAGACCTCCGAAGAAAAATTATAGACCTCCACAAGTCTGGTTCATCCTTGGGAGCAATTTCCAAACGTCTGAAGGTACCACGTTCATCGCTACAAACAATAGTACGCAAGTATAAACATCACAGGACCACGCAGCCATCAAACCGCTCAGGAAGGAGACGCGTTCTGTCTCCTAGAGATAAACGTATTTTGGTGCGAAAAGTGCAAATCAATCCCAGAACAACAGCAAAGGACCTTGTGAAGATGCTGGAGGAAACGGGTACAAAAGTATCTATATCCACAGTAAAACAAGTCCTATAATTAACCTGAAAGGCCGCTCAGCAAGGAAGAAGCCACCGCTCCAAAACCGCCCATAAAAAAGCCAGACTACGGTTTGCAACTGCATGTGGGGACAAAGATTGTACTTTTTGGAGAAAAGCCCTCTGGTCTGATGAAACAAAAATAGAACTGTTTGGCCATAATGACCATCGTTATGTTTGGAGGAAAAATGGGGAGGCTTGCAAGCTGAAGGACACCATCCCAACCGTAAAGCACGGGGGTGGCAGCATCATGTTGTGAGTGTGCTTTGCTGCAGGAGGGACTGGTGCACTTCACAAAATAGATGGCCTCATGAGAAAAGAAAATTATATGAATATATTGAAGAAACATCTCAAGATATCAGTCAGGAAGTTCAAGCTTGGTCGCAAATGGGTCTTTCAAATGGACAATGACCCCAAGCATACTTCCAAAGTTGTGGCAAAATGGCTTAAGGACAACAAAGTCAAGGTATTGGAGTGGCCATCACAAAGCCCTGACCTCAATCCCATAGAAAATTTGTGGGCAGAACTCAAAAAGCGTGTGCAAGCAAGGAGGCCTACAAACCTGACTCAGTTACACCAGCTCTGTTAAGAGGAATAGGCTAAAATTTACCCAACTTATTGTGGGAAGCTTGTAGAAGGCAAACCAAAACGTTTGACCCAAGTTAAACAATTTAAAGGCAATACTACCAAATACTAATTGAGTGTATGTAAACTTTGACCCACTGGGACTGTGATGGAAGAAATGAAAGCTGAAATAAATCATTCTCTACGATTATTCTGACATTTCACATTCTTAACATAAAGTGGTGATCCTAACTGACCTAAGACAGGGAATTTACACTAAGATTAAATGACAGGAATTGTGATAAACTGAGTTTTTATGTATTTGGCTAAGGTGTACGTAAACTTCCGACTTCAACTGTATACAGGGGGGTACTGATACAGAGTCAATGTGCGGGGGCACCGGTTATTTGAGGTAGTATGTACATGTAGGTAGAGTTGAAGTGACTATGCATAGATAACAACAGAGAGTAGCAGTGGTGTAAAGAGGGGGTGAGGGGGCACTGCAAATAGTCTGGGTAGCCATTTGACTAGATTTACATTTACATTTAAGTCATTTAGCAGACGCTCTTATCCAGAGCGACTTACAAATTGGAAAGTTCATACATATTCATCCTGGTCCCCCCGTGGGGAATGAACCCACAACCCTGGCGTTGCAAGCGCCATGCTCTACCAACTGAGCCACACGGGACTAGATGTTCAGGAGTCTTATGGCTTGGGGGTAGAAGCTGTTTAGAAGCCTCTTGGACCTAGACTTGGCGCTCCGGTACCGCTTGCCATGCGGTAGCAGAGAAAACAGTCTATGACTAGGGTGGCTGGAGTCTGACAATTTTTATGGCCTTCCTCTGACACCACCTGGTGTAGAGGTCCTGGATGGCAGAAAGCTTGTCCCCAGTGATGTACTGGCCCGTTCGCACTACCCTCTGTAGTGCCTTGCGGTCGGAGGCCGAGCACTTGCCATACCAGGCAGTGATGCAACCAGTCAGGATGCTCTTGATGGTGCAGCTGTAGAACCTTTTGAGGATCTGAGGACCCATGCAAAATCTTTTCAGTCTCCTGAGGGGCAATAGGTTTTGTCTTGGTGTGCCTGTCTTCCGTGTGCTTGGACCATGTTAGTTTGTTGGTGATGTGGACACCAAGGAACGTGAAGCTCTCAACCTGATCCACTGCAGCCCCGTTGATGAGAATGGGGGCGTGCATAGTCCTCTTTTTCCTGTAGTCCACAATCATCTCCTTTGTCTTGTTCACGTTGAGGGGGAGGTTGTTGTCCTGGCACTACACGGCCAGGTCTCTGACCTCCTCCCTATAGGCTGTCTCATCGTTGTCGGTGATCAGGCCTACCACTGTTGTGTCATCAGCAAACTTTGCATCATCTGTGGATCTGTTGGGGCGGTATGCAAATTGGAGTGGGTCTAGGGTCTCTGGGATGATGGTGTTGATATGAGCCATGACCAGCCTTTCAAAGCACTTCACGGCTACAGACGTGAGTGCTATGGGTCGGTAGTCGTTTAGGCAGGGACTATGGTGGTCTGCTTAAAACATGTTGGTATTACAGGCTCGGACAGGGAGAAGTTGAAAATGTCAGTGAAGACACTTGCCAGTTGGTCAGCGCATGCTCACAGAACACGTCCTGGTAATCCGTCTGGCCCTGCGGTCCTTGTGAATGTTGACCTGTTTAAAAGGTCTTCCTCATATTGGCTGTGTAGAGCGTAATCACACAGTCTTCCGGAACAGCTGGTGCTCTCATGCATGTTACAGTGTTATGTGCCTCGAAGCGAGCATAGAAGTAGTTTAGCTTTTCTGGTAGGCTCGTGTCACTGGGCAGCTCTCGGCTGTGCTTCCCTTTGTATTCTGTAATGGTTTGCAAGTCCTGCCACATCCGACGAGAGTCAGAGCCGGTGTAGTACGATTTGATCTTAGTCCTGTATTGACGCTTTGTCTGTTTGATGGTTCATCGGAGGGCATAGCGTGATTTCTTATGAGCTTCCGGGTTAGAGTCCAGCTCCTTGAAAGCGGCAGCTCAAGCCTTTAGCTCAGTGCGGATGCTGCCCGTAAACCATGGCTTCTGGTTGGGGTATGTACGTACAGTAACTGTGGGGACGACATCAATCATTGCACTTAAATCAAATCAGATTTTATTGGTCACATACACATGGTTAGCAGATGTTAATGCGAGTGAAGTGAAATGTTTGTGCTTCTAGTTCCGACAGTGCAGTAATATCTAACAAGTAATCGAACAATTTCACAACAACTACCTTATACACACAAGTGTAAAGGGATGAATAAGAATATGTACATATAAATATACGGATGAGCGATGGCCTGCGGCATAGACAAGATGCAGTAGATGGTATAGAGTACAGTAATGTAGGGTATATAATCATTATATAAAGTGCCATTGTTTAAAGTGACTAGTGATACATTTATTACATCAAATTATTAATTATTAAAGTGGCTAGAGATTTGAGTCAGTATGTTGGCAGCAGCCACTCAATGTTAGTGATGGCTGTTTAACAGTCTGATGGCCTTGAGATAGAAGCTGTTATTCAGTCTCTCGGTCCCAGCTTTGATGCACCTGTACTGACCTCGCCTTCTGGATGATAGTGGGGTGAACTAGCAGTGGCTCGGGTGGTTGTTGTCCTTGATAATATTTTCGGCATTCCTGTGACATCGGGTGATGTAGGTGTCCTGGAGGGCAGGTAGTTTGCCCCCGGTGATGCATTGTGCAGACGGCACTACCCTCTGGAGAGCCTTACGGTTGGGAGCGGAGCAGTTGCCGTGCCAGGCGGTGATACAGCCCGACAGGATGCTCTCAATTGTGCATCTGTAAAATTATTTTTGGGTTTTTGGTGACAAGCCAAATTTCTTCAGCCTCCTGAGGTTGAAGAGGCGCTGTTGAGCCTTCTTCACAACGCTGTCTGTGTGGGTTGACCATTTCAATTTGTCCGTGATGTGTACACCGAGGAACTTAAAACTTTTCACCTTCTCCACTACTGTCCCGTCGATGTGGATAGGGGGGTGCTCCCTCTGCTGTTTCCTGAAGTCCACGATCATCTCCTTTGTTTTAATGATGTTGAGTGAGAGGTTATTTTCCTGACACCACACTCCGAGCGCCCTCACCTCCTCCCTGTAGGTCGTCTCGTCGTTGTTGGTAATCAAGCCTACCACTGTAGTGTCGTCTGCAAACTTGATGATTGATTTGGAGGCGTGCATGGCCACGCAGTCATGGGTGAACAGGAAGTACAGAAGAGGGCTGAGAGCGCACCCTTGTCAGGCCCCAGTGTTGAGGATCAGCAGGGTGGAGATTTTGTTTCCTACCCTGACCACCTCGGGGCGGCTCATCAGAAAGTCCAGGACCCAGTTGCACAGGGCGGGGTCGAGACCCAGGGTCTCGAGCTTAATGACGAGTTTGGAGGGTACTATGGTGTTAAATGCTGAGCTGTAGTCAATGAACAGCATTCTTACATAGGTATTCCTCTTGTCCAGATGGGTTAGGGCAGTGTGATTGCGATTGCGTCGTCTGTGGACCTATTTGGGCGGTAGGCAAATTGGAGTGGGTCTAGAGTATCAGGTAGGGTGGAGGTGATATGATGCTTGACTAGTCTCTCAACGCACTTCATGATGACAGAAGTGAGTGCTATGCGGCGATAGTTGTTTAGCTCAGTTAACTTAGATTTCTTGAGGACAGGAACAATGGTGGCCCTCTTGAAGCATGTGGGCACAGCAGACTGGGATAGGGATTGATTGAATATGTCCGTAAACACACCAGACAGCTGGTCTGCGCATGCTCTGAGGACGGGGCTAGGGATGCCATCTGGGCCAGCAGCTTTGCGAGGGTTAACGCGTTTAAATGTTTTACTCACGTTGACCACTGTGAAGGAGAGCCCACAGGTTTTGGTAGCGGGCCGTGTCAGTGGCACTGTATTGTCCTCAAAGCGAGCAAAGGAGTTGTTTAATTTGTCTGGGAGCAAGATGTCGGTGTCTGCGACGGGGCTGGTTTTCTTTTAGTAATCCGTGATTGACTGTAGACCCTGCCACATACGTCTCATGTTTGAACCGTTGAGTTGCGACTCTACTTTGTCTCTATACTGACGCTTAGCTTGTTTGATTGTCTTGCGGAGGGAATAGCTACACTATTTGTACTCGGTCATGTTTCCGGTCGCCTTGCCATGATTAAAAGCAGTGGTTCGCGCTTTCAGTTTTGCGCGAATGCTGCCATGAATCCACGGTTTCTGGTTAAGGAAGGTTTTAATAGTCACCGTGGGTATAACATCACCGATGCAGTTGCTAATAAACTTGCTCACCGAGTCAGCGTATACATCAATGTTGTTGTCTGAGGCTATCTGGAACATATCCCAGTCCACGTGATCGAAGCAATCTTGAAGCGTGGAATCCGATTGGTCGGACCATCGTTGAACAGACCTGAGCACGAGCGTTTCCTGTTTAAGTTTCTGTCTATAGGCTGGGAGCAACAAAATGGAGTCGTGGTCAGATTTGTCAAAAGGAGGGCGGGAAAGGGCTTTTTATGTGTCGCGGAATTTAGAGTAGCAATGATCCAGAATGCTGCCAGCTCGAGTCGTGCATTCGATATGCTGATCAAATTTAGGGTGCCTTGATTTCAAATTAGCTTTGTTAAAATCCCCAGCTACAATAAATGCAGTCTCAGGTTATATGGTTTCCAGTTTACATAGAGCAGTGAAGTTCTTTCAGGGCCGTCGAGGTATCTGCTTGGGGGGGGGGGGGGGGGACATACACGGCTGTGATTATAATCAAAGAGAATACTCTTGGTTGATAATGCGGTCGGCATTTGATTGTAAGGAATTCTAGGTCAGGTGAACAAAAGGACTTGAGTTCCTGTATGTTTGTTGTTATGATCACACCATGAGTTGAATCATAAGGCATACACCCCCGCCCTTCTTACCAGAGAGATGTTTCTTTCTGTCGGCGCAATGCGTGAAGAAACCGGGTGGCTGTACCAACTCTGATAACATATCCTGAGTGAGCAATGTTTCTGTGAAACAGAGAATGTTACAATCTATGATGTCTCTCTGGAAGGCAACCCTTGCTCGAATTTCATCTACCTTGTTGTCAAGAGACTGTACATTGGCGAGTAGTATACTCGGGAGCGGTGAGCCCGTCTACAGAGCCTGACCAGAAGACCGCTCCGTCTGCCCCTTCTGTGGCGCCGTTGTTTTGGGTTGCCTACTGGGATCAGATCCATTGTCCTGGGTGGTGGTTCGAACAGAGGATCCGCTTCGGGAAAGTCGTATTCCTGGTCGTAATGTTGGTAAGTTGACGTTGCTCTTATATCCAATAGTTATTCCCGGCTGTATGTAATAATACTTAAGATTTCCTGGGGTAACAATGTAAGAAATAATACATAATATTTATTGATGAAGCCAATGACTGATGGTGTACTCCTCAATGCCATCGGAGGAATCCCGGAACATATTCCAGTCTGTGCTAGTAAAACAGTCCTGTAGCTTAGCATCTGCTACCTCTGGCAACTTTTTTTTTGATCTAGTCACTGGTGCTTCCTGCTTTAATTTTTGCTTGTAAGCAGGAATCAGGAGAATAGAATTGTGGTCAGATTTGCCAAATGGAGGGCGAGGGAGAGCTTTGTATGCGTTTCTGTGTGTGGAGTATAGGTGATCCAGAGTTCTTTTTCCTCTGGTTGCACATTTAACATGCTGATAGAAATCTGGTAAAACGGATTTAAGTTTCCCTGCATTAAATTCCCTGGCTACTAGGAGTGCCGCATTTCGGTGAGCATTTTCTTGTTTGCTTATGGTCGGAATACAGCTCATTCAAAGCTGTCTTAGTGCCAGCCTCTGACTGTGGTGGTATGTAAAACAGCTACAAACTCTCCCGGTAGGTAGTGTGGTCTACAGCTTATCATGAGATACTCTACCTCAGGCGAGCAATAGCGCAAGACTTCCTTAGATATCGTGCACCAGCTGTTGTTTACAAAAATACATAGACCGCCGCCCCTTGTCTTACCAGCAATAGCGCAAGACTTCCTTAGATATCGTGCACCAGCTGTTGTTTACAAAAATACATAGACCGCCGCCCCTTGTCTTACCAGACGCCGCTGTTTAATCCTGCTGGTACATCGTATAACCAGTCAGCTGTATGTTGATAGTGTCGTTGTTCAGCCACGACTCCGTGAAGCATAAGATGTTACAGTTTTTAATGTCCCGTTGGTAGTTTAGACTTCCGCGTAACTCGTCGATTTTATTGTCCAAAGATTGCACGTTTGCTAGCAGAATGGAGGGAAGTGGGGGTTTATTCGATCGCCTACAAATTCTCAGAAGGCAGCCCGACCTTCTCCGCCTCATCTTCACGCAGATTACGGGGATCGGGACCTGTTCCCGAACAAGCAGTGTATTCTTCGCATCGGACTCGTCAGAGTCGTGAAAGGAAAAAGAGGTTTCTGCTAGTCCGTGGTGAGTAATCGGCGTCCTGATGAGTTATTTTCAGTCATAAGAGATGGACGGTAGTGGCAACATTATGTACAAAATAAGTAAAAAAATAAGTTACAAACAATGCAAATAAATGAAGAAAAAAAACTATTGGCTGGGGGCACGTAAAACGTCTGCCATCCTCTCCGGCGCCATTTTACCCATCTGGTGTGCCAAGAATAAAAATAATCTGGGACTATATTTTGACAGTGAACTTACATTTCAGGATGTTTCACACCCCGCTCATAGGCCATGTCTCTGTACGCCTTGCATGCCATCAATATGCTTTCAGTTCCTCCGGAGGTGACCTGGACAAAGCAGAAACAGCAGCAGCAATCGGTGTTCAAAATATGCTGGTGCATACGTTTTGATTATTCTCTTGAGAAGAACATTTCCCAAACCCTAGGTCAGCGAGTCTTGTGGGAGTACTGAAGGTAAACTCACTGTGCCACAAGAGTTGGGCCCACCGTTGAAGAGGGTACACGCCATTCTCACAATCTCTGCCTCCATCTTCCTCACACCAGGAAAGATGTCTGGGTGAAGTGGGTTGCTCCATGCAAAGTCTCCATACACCTAGCAACAAAAGGAAGAATATAAAAAGGGAATCACTAGGCGATGAGATTTTTCATATAAACAAGGATAAACAAGACTGTAGTATGAGCTTTAAATTAAAAAATGTATTACTCAAAATACTACACACAGATGTTAAACTTGATTGTTCATTCAAAGAATTCAAGACGAGACAAAGGCTGTTGTTTTGTGGACTAGACATACCTTCACCAAAAGTTTGGTAAGTGTCTGATCTCCCCAGTACACTGCGCCTGAAACTCGGCCTTTCTCCCAATCCACTTCACCTGTGAAGAGCAGACAACAGCAATACCTCAGGAAATGACTACCGTATATATTAGAATTTCACAACTTGCCCTACAAATAAAACCAATGCTAAAAACACCCTGTGCAGCAGGCACACTTGTCAAAACATGTCACATTTATTTTGCCACGTGTAGCCAATAGGCCAAGGCACGTAGGTCATTTGCGCCGTAATAAGCCATTATATTATGCCGTTACATTGCATTATATTATTTCTCCACAAAAAAACGCAGTCAGGAACATACCAAAGCATCTTACTCAGCATTTTGTTTTCTAGGATATAGTCAATACAATATATATAGGGCAGTAAGTCAACGGCCCCATAGGGCTACAAAGACAGAATGTAGAAAAATAAGCTCCAGAAACCGGAAACTCTCAGCCACTTACTCAGTGTTTGATACTCTCTGATCCTGTCTAGAACTTGAACTTGGCTAAGCCCTTGTTCAGGCAGCTGTTTGGTGTAGCTCATGCCCTCCTTCAGTGTGCAAAGACTGAGAGACATGTCAGCCAGGGCCTTTTTCAGCTGGTTCTGGATCTGTTGCGAAGAGACACCGAGTTAGTTACATTTCCTCACATCACCGCTCAGACAACACAAACCATTTCCAAGGAGCAGTGGCATTGAGCAGAGTGTTTAGGCTACAGCACTCTGGCGTTCGCAACTTATCTAAAAGTGTTCTCGGGGAAATATAGAAAATATATGAAAGCAATCAAAACTAGCTAGTTGTGAAAGTATAGGTGATAGCCCAGATCTTCCTGGCATGCTATCCAAATATGTTTGTGGCTAGACGGCACTCAACTTATTTTGCATAACTTATATAATGTACATTTAGATGTAACCATCGGATTAAAGTACAGCCTATTTACACTCTTCAGATGAATCCAAATACGGTTTTAGTCATTCTGTAATGACCAACAGTAACCCAACATTATCACAAGTCCATGATGTAAACTGTGACAAAGGTCTCACCACCACCACCAGCCCCCCCCCCCTCCCGCATGCCGACACTCAAGTCATCAGTGAGTGACTCATACCACGCCAGACAAGGAAGAGTCAGAGCACATCTGTGGAATAGAGGAACACAATAACCGCTTGAAACTTACTGTCGCGCCAACAAAGGGTATTTTTCTGATGAGTCGAAAGCACTGCTTCTTGAGTCGGGATGTCAGGGCTATTAAGCGACAAAGAAAGAGGCGATTGTGTTGAAATAATGGTAGATGAGCAGCACAGTACAAAACCACAAGCTGAATTCAAATGGGGAATTTTTATATTAATAATACAGCTGCTTGGAAAGGGCAGACAATTCAAAAAAGACCAACAGCTGGCGTACAAGCTAATACTGGAACAAAGTTTCCTGCCAAATGAGATTTTGTGTACAGCAAGTTACTGCCATCAACAACAAAAAAACAAATCGTAATTTCCCCTGATTTGGAATAGAAATATCATTGATCTGTAGTATTCTAGAAAATGCACAAACATCAGTGAGAACACTAACATGTCTGAACATGGTTATGTCACTTGTAACAACTGGAAAACAGCTGGAAAATGTACAAAGAGATCAACTGAAGTATGGAACAAGAACAAAAACTGCAAGTTCAAACATATTTCAATTATGTCAGGAAAAAGTATTCAAGTCCATACAGGGATTGAGATTAAGGGTTGCCATTTTGCCCGGGGCAAGTGACCTGAGCAGTTGCACCATTGGGCAGGTCATTTATTTTAACTGCCAACAACCAAAATACAAAGAATTACAGTAGTCTGGACTCTCTGGTTCCTCCACTGTGAGTAGGTGAAAATATCTACTAAACATTTTGGGGCAAGTGATCATAATCTTCGGGCAACCCCAAAATACTCCTGACTTGCCCAATGGCCGAGTGCCTTTCAGACCTTAACGTCAATCCCTGCCATACTTCGGTTCCAACTCTAGGTGCTTTAATGCTGACACCTACGTTCTACCAGTCTGCACATTGGACTGACGTAAGCATGAGCTACAGAGAGTATTACGTCAGTCCTTTCCTTTTAAATCCATGAGGGGAAGTGAATAATTGCATACTCGTTCAGACGGGTAAAGAATCATGAGGCAGCATGTCTGATTAAACCAAAAAAAACACACTTTCCATAATGTAGAACACCCATTCATCACGTTTTCCATGCATACGATACACACATGCTTTATTCCATAAATCGGAAAACATACTTTCTTGCTGAAACAAGAAGCCTTTGACCCAGACTGCTCCTAGGGTAGATATGAGAGTAGCTCCAATGATCTGCCATGGTTCCAGCTCCTCGCAGTTGGTGTTCACAAGTCGCCTGCCTTCCTCCAGGTAGAGCAATAGCATCTCCTTGTACACCTCTAAGGCACTCTAGGAACATAGAGAGATGACATTGTTAATTTCCAATTGTAGATCCGTCTGTACTGCTATGCAACGTGTAAGGATTTTCTGGAGGGTCCTGGGGACTACATGCACATAAACTCAGCAAAAAAAGAAACATCCTCTCACTGTCAACTACGTTTATTTCCAGCAAACTTAACATGTGTAAATATTTGTATGAACATAAACAAGTTTCAACAAAGACAAACTGAACAAGTTCCACAGACATGTAATTAAGAATGTGTTCTTAACTGGCTTGCCTAGTTAAATAAAGGTTAAATCAAATAAATGATATCCCTGTTAGTGAGCAATCCACAATCCATCCACCTGACAGGTTTGGCATATCAAGAAGCTGATTAAACAGCATGATCATTACACAGGTGCACCTTGTGCTGGGAGCAATAAAAGGCCACTGTAAAATGTGCAGTTTTGTCACACAACACAATGCCCCAGATGTCTCAAGTTGAGGTAGTGTGCAATTGGCATGTTGACTGCAGGAAGGTCCACCAGATCCGTTGCCAGATAATTACAATTTCTCTACCATAAGGCGCCTGCAATGTAATTTGGAGGTCAGGGCTCTGTGTAGGCCATCCAGCTTCGTCACCTGCGGGATCATCTGAGGAGGGTGGGGGGAGCTGAGGAGTATTTCTGTCTGTAATAAAGCCCTTTAATGGGGAAAAACTCCCCAGTGGGTGGGCCTAGCTGCCAAGTGGTTCGGCCTTTGCCCTCCAAGGCCCACCAAAGGCTGTACCCCTGCCCAGTCATATTAAATCCTTAGATTAGGGCCTAATTAATGCATTTCAATTGACTGATTTCCTAAAATGAACTCAGTAAAATCTTTGAAACATTTTTGTTCAATACACAATTTGGTCAAAAAAACTAGTTATTTTTATGTGCACTATGTCATCACGCACAGCCTTTTATCCGCAACAAGTACATTTGATGGAAACATCTCTGGTGGGAAAATGTGCATAATGTTTTAATATGGACTTTAGAATATTCACATAAAAATCTGTTGCCAGTTGGATGGAAATCTAGCTACAGACACCAACTGTCACCGCACATCACCGTCATTTAATCACGAGTAATCATGTCCCCAATAGCAGATTTACATCCCGTGCACAAAATCTAAATGACAAACCCTTAAAACACACAAGTCACAATGCAATTCCCTCGTAATCAATTGACGTCACACTTTCCATCATATACAGTTCAACACACCATCAGTCAACTTTAATCTTTGCGAAAGTAGAAATACAAAACCCAACAAGTACTAATAAGTCTACTAATGACAAGTACTTACACCAGAAGAGTCACGCAATGGTTCAATTTCGTTCGCTCTGTAGAAACGCATTTGTGGAAATTACATTAGAGAGAGAGACTGACAGGTAGCCCTGGTCGCAGTTGTTAACGAGAACTTGTTCTCAACTGGCCTACCTGGTTAAATAAAGGTGAAAAAAAAAAAAAAAAAATCCACAACCAGGACCAGGTGAGGTGGAAGACTAGGAGTCAGCTGACTACACTCGGCCCCTGTCATCCATTAGACATAACATTTGTAGCCAATGGAGGAGAGAAACATCATAGATACTTTTCCTCCACAAAAAAAATTATTTTCAAATCAAATCAAATTTTATTTGTCACATACATATGATTAGCAGATGTTAATGCGAGTGTAGCCAAATGCTTGTGCTTCTAGTTCCGACAATGCAGTAATAACCAACGAGTAATCTAACCTAACAATTTCACAACAACTACCTTATACACACAAGTGTAAAGGGATGAAGAATATGTACATACAAATATATGAATGAGTGATGGTACAGAACGGCATAGGCAAGATGCAGTAGATGGTATCGAGTACAGTATATACATATGAGATGAGTAATGTAGGGTATGTAAATATTATATTAAGTGGCATTGTTTAAAGTGGCTAGTGATACATTTTTTACATCAATTTTTCCATTATTAAAGTGGCTGGAGTTGAGTCAGTATGTTGGCAGCAGCCACTCAATGTTAGTGGTGGCTGTTTAACAGTCTGATGGCCTTGAGATAGAAGCTGTTTTTCAGTCTCTCGGTCCCCGCTTTGATGCACCTGTACTGACCTCGCCTTCTGGATGATAGCGGGGTGAACAGGCAGTGGCTCGGGTGGTTGTTGTCCTTGATGATCTTTATGGCCTTCCTGTGACATCGGGTGGTGTAGGTGTCCTGGAGGGCAGATAGTTTGCCCCCGGTGATGCGTTGTGCAGACCTCACTACCCTCAAATCAAATCAAATTTTATTTGGAGAGCCTTACGGTTGTGGGCGGAGCAGTGGCCGTACCAGGCGGTGATACAGCCCGACAGGATGCTCTCGATTGTGCATCTGTAGAAGTTTGTGAGTGCTTTTGGTGACAAGCCGAATTTCTTCAGCCTCCTGAGGTTGAAGAGGCACTGCTGCGTCTTCTTCACAACGCTGTCTGTGAGGGTGGACCAATTCAGTTTGTCCGTGATGTGTACGCTGAGGAACTTAAAACTTACTACCCTCTGCTGCTGTTTCCTGAAGTCCACGAGTTTTGTTGACGTTGAGTGTAAGGTTATTTTCCTGACACCACACTCCGAGGGCCCTCATCTCCTCCCTGTAGGCCGTCTCGTTGTTGTTGGTAATCAAGCCTACCACTGTAGTGTCGTCTGCAAACTTGAGGATTGAGTTGGAGGCATGCATGGCCACGCAGTCGTGGGTGAACACGGAGTACAGGAGAGGGCTCAGAACGCACCCTTGTGGGGCCCCAGTGTTGAGGATCAACGGGGTAGAGATGTTGTTACCTACCCTCACCACCTGGGGGCGGCCCATCAGGAAGTCCAGTACCCAGTTGCACAGGCGGGGTCGAGACCCAGGGTCTCGAGCTTGATGACGAGTTTGGAGGGTACTATGGTGTTAAATGCTGAGCTGTAGTCAAATTAACTGGTGTGTTAATTTGAGTGCAGAGGAAGTGCAATAACATGCTATGTTGCGAGTGGCTACCTGGTTGATCCTGTCAGTAGCATATGCTTGTCTCAAAGATTAAGCCATGCAAGTCTAAGTACACACGGCCGGTACAGTGAACCTGCGAATGGCTCATTAAATAACGTTGTGCAGGTAGGTGTTCATTATCAATCAACTCAAAAACAAATTACTATCTGATAGACGGATCACTAACGTATTCCAAATACAAAATACATTAAGGAACACACTATTTTAGGTGTGGAATATAGAAAAACTGCTCATACCATATCTGCATTTGACAAATTGAGCCCATTTCCAAACCAGCGGTTATAGTAAATAATTCATTAATTTCATGAGTGCAGTAAAACGTGTTTATCTCTAGATCACTACTTTTTTACAACACTATGCGTTTCTGCTTGATAACAATAAGATAGGGAAAAGCTTAAGGTCCACAAGACAGTAACTTGAATACCCACTATTCCTAACCACTGAATCTAACATCGCATAAAGCTTTGGGGGGGAAATATAATAGGTACTGGTGATGCAGTACAATGACATCAATGAAACCAACCATGCTCAACGCAGAGTATTTGGTTGCAAAGCAAACACTTTTAGTTACTTCGTTAGAAACGTAGGCTTTAAATTGACGACTGACTACTTGCTTAAATGGAATCACGTGAATCCAGGTCTAGTAAAAGTCACAGCAAAAAAAAGAAACAGTATGACATAAAAAAAATGGTTTACGTAATAAAGAGTACTGACAGTAGTTTAGCCTATGGTAATCACAAACCCAAATTCTACAATGGATGAACCTGAATGAAAGCTTTGCCTTTCAATCACAAGAATACACCCCCTGACGACAGTTGTTTGGTTTAATCTCCGACGGGTCTGCCAAGGTTAGCTAAATAGCGCAGAGTTGGGCTCAACCGGAGAAACATACTATGTAACCAGCAGCGGCCATGTATCAAATGGGCAGCTAATCTTAATGCATTATCATAGGATTAGGCTTCATTCTCCATCTAAAAAGGTGAAAAAAACGAACGTTTTGTCAGGACTTTTTACATATGTATGCAAAAGCTGTAGTTCCCTTTGAGTTCAGTGCTTCTGTAGCACAGACAGCAGCGCTGAGCATCCAGTGCAACATTTACATGTTTATATGCCATAAACTGGAGAGATTAAATTGTGTTATCTTGCGTCAGGGCAAAAGGAACGTCCTGGTGCAACAGATATAAACCCTTTGCCACGTACGTACTCTTTGTTATCCGACACATTTCTTTCTGACATTTTTCAAATAACATACTTTGTCAGTCACAAAAAAAATTTTTCGTGGCCGTCTTTGCATTAGGAGAAATAGTGCAGTGCTGAAGCCCGGTCTGAAGCCCACGCTTATTTTGTTCTCCCCATTGTTGTGTAAACGCCCATGCATCCGTTTTCCCAGGCCAACAGTATTCTGTAAGGAGACCTTTGTTGTCTCTAAGGGGAGGTCGTATTTCTCATGGAAATGTACTGGGTGTGAGGAGGCCACTGCTATGAGAGACATCAAGGGGGAAACAGTGTGATAATACACATTAGTATCAACACTGGCTTGGCAAACACATGTCATGAATTCTTAGAGTTCCATGGTCTGTATCTTATGGAAAATAAAATTCAAATACTTCAAATAATGAAGTCAAATACCATGATCTGAGCGTCAACTGTCAACACTGAGTTAATTTGTGGTCTAGCGGTTAGACCCGCTGCCTTCATTGCGCACATAGACCTACCGTGGGTTCGATTCCGGCACACGCCCTTCTGGCATAAATAACTAAAATAACCAGATTGACATAATTTAGTTACACATTTAAAATATGGACAGTCGAGGGATATTTGACCCAGATCTGGGTAGGAAATTACTATACCAGACACTTCATTTTAAGGACAATTGTATTTGATGCATAAAATAAATAGGAAACAAATTAAATAATAACAGTAGGCTACACCAACATTAGTTTCCATTCATACAAAATGGTCGGGTATATTTTCCGTGGTATATGAGGAAAGGCACAACAAAACCTTTCCCCCCTCAGGAGACTGAAAAGATCTCAGGAGACTGAAAAGATTAGGCATGGGTCCTCAGATTTAAAAAAAAGTCATACATCTGCACCATTGAGAACATCCTGACCGGTGGCGTCACCGCCTGGTATGGCAACTGCTCGGCATCTGACCTTAAGGCGCTACAGAGGGTAGTGTGTACGGCCCAGTACATCACTGGGGCCAAGCTTCCTGCCATCCAGGACCTATATAATAGGCGGTGTCAGAGGAAAGCCCATAAAATTGTCAGACTCCAGTCACCCAAGTCATAGACTGTTTTCTCTGCTTCCGCACGGCAAGCAGTAGCGGAGTACCAAGTCTAGGAACAAAAGGCTCCTTAACAGCTTCTACTCCCAAGCCAGAAGACTGCTGAACAATTAATCAAATGGCCACCGGACTATTTACATTGACCCCCCCCCGCCTCCCCTCTATTTTTTTTGTACACTGCTGAAACTCGCTGTATATTATGTATGCATAATCACTTCACCCCTACCTACATGTACAAATTACCTCAACTAACCTGTACCCCCGCACACTGACTCGGTACCGGTACCCCCTGTATATAGCCTCGTTATTGTTATTTTCTTGTGTTACTTTAGTTATTTGGTAAATATAAATAACTCTTCTTGAACTGCACTGTTGGTTAAGGGCTTGTAAGTAAGCATTTCACAGTAAGGTCTACACTTGTTGCATTTGACAAATAAAGTTTGATTTGATTTTAAATACTTTATTTCAATTGTACGGAATACTTGTCAAATAGATAAATCGCCCTTAGTCTGTTAAAAAAGGTCAGAGTTGTTTCGATGATGATAATACCAACCAGAAGGAGCACATACACTACATGGCCAAAAGTACGTGGACACCTGGTCGTCGAAAATCTCATTCCAAAATCATGGGCATTAATATAGAGTTGGTCCCCCCTTTGCTTCTATAACAGCCTCCACTCTTCTAGGAAGTCCTTCCACTAGATGTTGGAACATCTGCGGGGACATGCTTCCATTCAGTCACAAGAGCATTAGTGAGGTCGGGCACTGATGTTGTGCGATTAGGCCTGGTTCGCAGTCGGCACTCCAATTAATTCCAAAGTTCTTCAACGGGGTTGAGGTCAGGGCTCTGTGCAGGCCAGTCAAGTTCTTCCACAATGATCTCAACAAACTATTTCTGTATGGACCTCGCTTTGTACACTGGGGCATTGTGAGGCTGAAACAGGAAAGGGCCTTCCCCAAACTGTTGCCACAAAGTTGGAAGAAAATAATTGTCTAGAGTGTCATTGTATACTGTAGTGTTACGATTTCCCTTCACTGGAACTAAGGGGTTTAGCTCGACCATGAAAAACAGCCCCAGACCATTATTCCTCCTACACCAAACTTTACATTGGCAATATGCATTGGGGCAGGTAGCGTTCTCCTGGCATCCGCCAAACCCAGATTCGTCCGTCAGACTGCCAGATGGTGAAGAGTGGTTCATCACTCCAGAGAACGCATTTCCACTGCTCCAGAGTCCAATGGCGGAGAACTTTACACCACTCCAGCCGATGCTTGGCAAACACATGGCGATCTTAGGCTTGTGTGCGGCTGCTCGGTCATGGAAACCCATTTCATGAAGCTCCCGATAAACAGTTATTGTGCTTACGTTGCTTCCAGAGACAGTTTGGAACTCGGTAGTGAGTGTTGCAGCCTAGGACAGACGATTTCTACGCGTTATGCGCTTCAGCACTCGGCGGTCCAGTTCTGAGCTTGAAGGCCTACCACTTTGCGGCATTGCCGTTGTTGCTCCTAGACGTTTCCACTTCACAATAACAGCACTTACCGTTGACCGGGGCAGCTCTGGCAGGCCCGAAATCTGACGGACTGACTTGTTAAAAAGGTGGTGCCTATGACAGTGCCAGGTTGAAAGTCACTGTGCTCTTCAGTAAGGCCATTCAACTGCCAATGTTTGTCTATGGCGTTTGCATGGTTGTGTGCTCGATTTTATACACCACTCAGCAACGGGTGTGGCTGAAATAGCCGAATCCACTAATTTGAAGGGGTGTCCACACACTATATTTACATAAGTATCTTGAAAGACTTCGGTTGCAAGCAGGACTAAGGTAACCCCGACATCCTATTTTAGGGACCGGCAATGCGGTAATCAATAATGGTTGCAATTGAGATCAGCTGGGCGGGTGAATTTTGAGCCTATTGATGGTTTAACGAGGCATTACTTCACAATAATACAGTGCCATCAATGGTCGCAATAGGCCACTTGTTATTGGATTATATTCCAATATGCTACATTCTGTAGGCTACTCGTTAGCCTATCCATTGCCACATAACGAAAGGTGTGAAAACCGATAATAGCCTACTGTTTGTGTTTCCCTGGCTGAGTTGAGCTGATTTGTGCCATCAGTTGATTGACAGGTGTAGGCCTACTGTAGAACGATGAAGATTCCTCCAGTGTGGATGCTAGCCCACGTTTTATAGTTAGGCTGTGTATAATTTATCAATATGCTTATGGTCTTTTGAGTGGATGGCTCTTACAGTAGGTGCGATTTCCATTGCTAAGCCGTTATGCGCCAGCTACAGTAGCATAGACCGACTGTACTTTCAGTTTGATGCTGGCATTTTTAAATCGTCCTTGTTGTGGATTGAAAGCCTGTATTGTGTGGCCCTACTATTTCATTTTGAAAAACTGTCAAGATGTTTATGCATTCCACCCTATCCAAATTCGATTTAGTTGAGCTGAGACACTTTTCTTTGATTCATAAATCAGACTATTCATTTTACTTTTTGAAAACATTGAAATAAATGCAATTATCTTCGCTTCAGGATTGTTTTGATCACATGGACTGGGATATATTCCTTGTAGCTTGCAAAAATAAACTAGACACATACACGGATACGGTGACTGAGTTTATAAGGAAGTGTATAGGAGTACCCACTGTGACTATTAAAACCTATAACCAGAAACCGTGGATAGATGGTAGCATTCGCGTGAAACTGAAAGCGCGAACCACCGCATTTAACCATGGCAAGGTGACTGGTAATATGGCAGAATATAAACAGTGTAGTTATTCACTCCGCAAGGCTATCAAACAAGCTAAACGTCAGTATAGAGATAAAGTGGAGTCGCAATTCAACGGCTGACACGAGACATATGTGGCAGGGACTACAGACAATCACGGACTACAAAATGAAAACCAGCCACGTCGCCGAGCCCGACGTCTTGCTTCCGGACAGGCTAAACACATTCTTTGCACGCTTTGAGGACAACACAGTACCACCAACCCGACCCACTACCAAGGACTGTGGGCTCTCCTTCTCTGTGGCCGACGTGAGTAAAACATTTAAACGTGTTAACCCTCACAAGGCTGCCAGTCCAGACGGCATCCCTAGCCGCATCCTCAGAGAATGCACAGGACAGCTTGCTGGTGTGTTTACGGGCATATTCAATCTCTCCCTATCCCAGTCTGCTGTCCCCACATGCTTCAAGATGGCCACCATTGTTCCTGTACCCAAGAAGGCAAAGGTAACTGAACTTAATGACTAACGCCCTGCAGCACTCACCTCTGTCATCATGAAGTGCTTTGAGAGACGAGTCAAGGATCATATCACCTCTACCTTTCCTGCCACCCTAGACCCACTTAAATTTGCTTACCGCCGCAATAGATCCACAGACGATGCAATCGCCATCACTCCGCACACTGCCCTATCCCATCTGGACAAGAGGAATAACTATGTAAGAATGCTGTTTATTGACTATAGCTCAGCATGCAACACCATAGTACCCTCCAAGCTCATCATTAAGCTCGAGGCCTTGGGTCTGAACCCCGCCCTGTGCAACTGGGTCCTGGACTTCCTGACAGGCCGCCCCCAGGTGGTGAAGGTAGAAAACATCACCTCCACTCCGCTGATCCTCAACACTGGGGCCCCACAAGGGTGCGTTCTCAGCCCCCTCCTGTGCTCCCTGTTCACTCATGACTGCGTGGCCAAGCACGCCTCCAACTCAATCATCAAGTTTGCAGACGACACAACAGTAGCAGGCTTGATTACCAACGATGACACGACAGCCTACAGGGAGGAGGTGAGGGCTCTGGCAGTGTGGTGCCTGAAAAACAACCTCTCACTCAAAGTCAACAAAAAGGAGATGATTGTGAACTCCAGGAAACAGCAGAGGGTACACCCCCCTATCTACATCGATGGGGCCGCAGTGGAGAAGGTGGAAAGCTTCAAGTTCCTTGGCATACACATCACTGACAAACTGAAATGGACCACCCACACAGACAACGTGGGAAAGAAGGCGCAACAGAACCTCTTCAACCTCAGGAGGCTAAAGAAATTTGGCTTGTCACCTAAAACCCTCAAACTTTTACAGATGCACAATTGAGAGCATCCTGTCGAGCTGTATCACCGCCTGGTACGGCAACTGCACCACCCGCAACCGCAAGGCTCCCAAGAGGGTGGTGCGGTCTGCCCAACACATTACAAACTACCTGCCCTCCAGGACACCTACAGCACCCGATGTCACAGGAAGGCCAAAAAGATCATCAAGGACATCAACCACCCGAGCCACTGCCTGTTCACCCCGGTATCATCCAGAAGGCGAGGTCAGTACAGGTGCATCAAAGCTGGGACCAAGAGACTGGAAAACAGCTTCTATCTGAAGGCCATCAGACTGTTAAACAGACATCACTAGCATATTAGAGGCTGCTGCCTATAGGCATAGACTAGAAATGTTTACATATCTGGCATTACTCATCTCATATGTATATGGTGTATTCTATACTATTCTACGGTATCTTTGCCTTGGGGCAAAGAGAAAAATGTGCAGTTTTATTGGTAATCTGATACTATTCTACACATTTTGCCATGAGGCCGAGAGAAAATGTTGCCGTTTTAAAGCTAATTTCCAGCGATTCTACACATATTGTCATGGGGCAGAGAGTAAAATTTGCAGTTTTATAGCTAATCTCACGCTATTCTACACATTGAGGTTGAGAGAATTTTGAAATTTTTAAAGCTAATTCTAAAACATACAACTGCACATTTTTCTCTCTCTATTTGTTAGTCAACTTGTCTATAATTAAACACATGCAGCTTTTCTTCTGTGACTGTCATTAGCCTATGTTACCCTAGAAGACTAAATAAACTCTTGCTCACCAGAATGTCATAAAATCGATAGAATTCAATCTAGTTGACATTGGTAAAGTTCTCTCTGTCATCTCTGCTTCTTTCGCGGAGCAAAGATGTTTAGGGACTGGGGAGAAAATGCTATAACTCAACAAAGAAAAACAGTAAAGATTTTCTGTGCAAAATGTTCAAAATTACATCATTTTGACAAGTTGTAAGAAAATAGAAAGCTGTGAAAACGACCCAACATGTTTCTCATAAGATTTCAGTTCAGCTTGGATGCATATTTTATGTGGTTGAAATACTATCAGCTTTCATTATACTGATAAAAAATAGCACCTCTACAGATGATATCTAACTGCGCATTCGCAATTCTCGCAAGATGCTGAAAGAAAATCATATTTTTCCACTCCTGTTCCGGAGTAAAAATGTACCCAACATTTGCTGTATACTTTTACTGCAAGAAATGCTTAATTCTGCAGGAGTTCAAATGAAGGCTTCCATGAGAGGTTATAGACCTACATTTAGTGTCCAGAATTCAGTTTCCATTTAACCCACCTGAACATTAGGCCACAGTTCCCTTGACGTGCCAGTCCTATTTGAAGTCCCCGTTTTGTGACTGTCGAATATGTATAGCGCCTTACGATCTTCGTATTTTACCACTTCACCAAATCTTTCCAAAACATTACTTTTCTAGCCTTCCCCTCTCTTCATTTTCAACTCTCCATTTTGCAGCTTTTCTCTTTTTGGAGTTAAACTCTAACATTGTCCTTTTTGCCTCTGTTAACTTTTTCTGCCTGTTCCCAAAAGCATTAGGCGATTGGCGTATAGGCTATTTGCCATGCGTATAGTTAGGCCCTTAAAGCTTAGACTTATGCACTAATGCCAGCTTGAGGTCGGTTCGGTTTCGGTTCGATTATTTAAAAAATCATCACGTTTTCGATTTCAATAGTTTAAAAAAAACATTAAAACGCACTATACATTATGTGGGTTGAAAACACTAAAAGTCAAATTAATAAAAGTCCCATGATGGTTGTGACTACCCATTACTACTTTTCACTTATTAATAATCACCTATTTACATTAATTTAATAAAATATTTTTGTTTAGTTTATTACATTTTTTTTTTTTATGACAATTATTTCATTCCAAGTAATCTAATCAATATAGAGCTGCTGCCTATGCTGTCTGACAAAATGACTATTTTAGTAGTTCTTTAAAGTAAATAAGGCATACTTTTATGACTGCTGAATACAAACGATCAATCACTTAGATTATGTATTTTCAGGTAGAGATACCTTGCGATGCAACTGCTTTCTATCCCTCTCGATCGCGCATTCTTCGGTCTCTTCTCGTAGCAGGCATAAAAGAAACACACCGTAAAAGAAACACACAGCCTGGACAAGTTGGCGCGCAATGGATTATGGCCATTGTAGTTAATTACCACGTTTTCTGCATTTAAGCTGTGTAGAATATTGGCCTGTTGGAAATTACAACTCCCTACTACATTACACAGTTCAAGCATGATCTGATTTATCTCTAGAAAAACTGCAAAATGTGCTTATTGAGCTCACAGAAATAACCCTGAACAAAATGGAATTCAAATAATTGAACCGGTATTGTTCCATTCGTTGTTTTAATCACTCAGCACTAGTATTCAAACACCCCCCTGGCTGCGATTGTAAATATTTCTTCAGACGTTCAAATCCTCCTGCTGCAGGATTATTTTACTCCTGCGACTAAACGGGTCAAATTGAGATCCGACATCTGTAGTGCAAGTGATAAAAAGCACATTTCCATGGCACAAAGTGTTGAAGGTACTGATGTCCAAAGACGTACAGTACGTATGGCTGCTGATGTCTGTATATACCGTATTATATACTGTGTAAGTCTATAGGTCCGCTAATACAGGACTAGTAAAGGCCCAGTGCACTACTTTTGTAAAGATTATTATTTATTTTTTAACATTTTTAATTTTAATTTTATAAATATTTTGTTTTTATTCCGATTTTTCTAGTGCTGCACCCTCAGCACCCCTACTTCTCAGTACAAGCTCCCTTTCTATGTCTTAAATCACTGCAAAGGAGATTGCCTGCAGGAGAAACCGTTTTTGATCATATAGTTGTCATATCATTAGAATATGAGAAAGAACCTGGATCATTTGAATGTGAAGAAATAACCTGTCAAGCTACAGGTGACTCTACTCCATACTCAGAACACTGACATGTCTGACAGGTTTGCCACATTTCTAGAATGCATCTGGTCAGTTACTCACTCTAATAACTGTCACAAAACCCTTATTATACTGCAAACTAAAAGAAAATCAAACCTACAACTAGAAGGCTATGCCTGCAAGTGTGAATGGTTGTTGAGGCAGTTAAGACAAAATGTATCTTCGAAGAATCATGACCTTTCCATATCAGATTCTTGATCTGTATTTATGCCACATTATTCCCTCCGAATACATACAAAATAAACTACCCTGAAGAAAATGATCCGCGCACTTCGACGTCAAAATAATTATAAATGCCAGGGGTGTTATTCAAATAGTAAGAATATGTGCTATAATCACTTTAACAATGCGCGAACTATGTCAACACTGTAACGTTAGCGCTCCAGGGCAAGCAACATGATTGCGTGTAGGCAAACTTCGGTCCACTGGTCTGGACGCTTTACTATCGCTTGCAGCAACACAGTAAACTTAATTGTTATAATGTAAATAATTTATCAGTGAGACCTGCTGCTTGTATGCTTTTTGACACACGGAGTTAGTTAACGTTACAATGGCTCAAGCAATACTTACATTTATACAGAGAAAGAAAGAAAATCCTATTTAAAAAAAGCCTATTATTCACTTACCCAATAGTCCATGGTTAGTGTCAAGGCAAGCCTTCAGCAAATGATTGTCTTCACTTTTTCTTAGTAGGGAAAGTCACTTCAATATCTTTGTATAGCTTGCTTTGTGGTCGAGGATCTGATAAACATACCACTATATTACAGAGAATCGTATCCTAAATTCAGGAAGTGACAAGCAACTAAAAAGCCAGCAACCTTCTTCGTCTTCTTCTTCTTCGTCAAGGTTTTATTGGCAGACTACATCCAAAAAGGTGCATTGCCGCCACCTATTGGGTGGGGTAAAAACGGAGATACTTGAACGATTTTGTTTTTTAACTAAACATTTATGAAACACAGTCATATTAATGTCAAAAACAAAACGAAATTCAATGTACTACTTCACTTATTCAAATGTAGTCAGCTCCGTACACAGCCTCTGGGGCCTGAGAGGGGGAAGCATCTTCAGACAGTATTCCCTGCAATGTTTCAGCAGTGAAATCCTGCAGATCCAAGAACTTTTAGCCGCTTTCACAGTGATTTTTCGTTAGTGTGTCCTGTACAATTAATAAACGCAACAAAATCAACATTCTTAAGGATTACATGCTGACCAAACCAGACACGTTGCATGCCCGAGTGTTGCAAAATAAATTTAGAAATCATGTTATTCAATTACTGCACCCACACTGCTCGCGCGCGCCAACGAGCGTCTGTGATGCCAAGGGCTAAAATAGAACTCCTTTCTATTTCTGACGCAAATCGCACTGCAAGTCCTGCCTCTCCCATCTCCTCATTGGTTTATAGAAGCAGGTACCCACGTTCCATCTCCTCATTGGTTATACCCGCGTGGGTGATTGAAAGATGAAATGTTTTGCCATTTGTCGTGGTAAAAGTGTAGATGGAAGGAGGAGAGATGACTAGAAACGATTCGGTTGACCGTTTTATGTGTGGATTAATTGTTGGAGTAGAGGACCTTGTGCATTTCAGGTAAAATAACAACTCAATGTTTATATCCCAGGACAAATTAGCTAGCAACAGCAAGCTAGCTAAATAGGACAAATTAGCTAGCAAGTGCAAGCTAGCTAAATTGCTATACAAGTTTAATGCTTTTCGACCTGTCCCCAAATTAATGTCATTTGTTCAGAGTTTGTTTTGATATTTTAACCTGCGTGTTGTGATCGCATTTGGTGTAGGGGGACAAAATAAATGTATGCACGATGGCGCACGCGCACAGCCGGTTTGGGTTCCGTGTTAGTGTTTCAGAATCTTTCAACTGACTGACATCCACATACTGTTGAGCATCATCCACGGCCATAGCTACATGAACTCTACTCGCTACTTCGTCAATGTTCAGTGCATCTGCATAGGAGGCCTTCTCGACAGCCCTGATCCTTCCTACTTTGACCTCCTTCACTCTGGAACTTGATTCCCATCGTGGACTATTCAAAAATAATATTCTGTCTGTAAATACTTGTCACGTGGTCAAACGTTTTACATTTATGACACTGAAGTGGCTTTTGTACATAAGCTTGCACTGCATATCTCATATCTCAGCCTTACACGAAGCCTCAATATCCATCGAGATGCCAGATAGGACACTTTTTATCGGTGCCCTACTCCGATAATCATAGCATTCCACTTCATGTGTTGATAGTGCTGTACATCCCCAGTGCTTTGACCTTTTGTTCTTTTGACACACATGAAATCAATATCATACCACTCTTGGTCACTCTAACTGACTCCACAAGTCCAATGCACTCTTCACTATCTTTCTGACCACAAACAGGTTTCCCCCAAAAACATCCTTGCTCATAAATCGCACTCCAACAAGGAATTACGCATTATCATACCGAGGCTTATCTTGTTTACAACTTTACACCTTTTAGCTCCATTAGATGTTACAGTAGCCTATTACACTAATTTCCTCTATCTTCCCTCGCGCCAACAGAATCAAGCATTACTTCTGCTTCCGCCATTGCTCTCAAACCCGAAAACACTCCCAGCAAGCAACCTTTCCATCTTAAATGGTACTTTCAAGTCAACTGGGAACTCTAAAAAAAATACGAGGTAGGGCCTCCCGGGTGGTGCAGTGGTCTAGGGCACTGCATCACATCACATCGCAGCGCTAGCTGCGCCACCAGAGTCTCTGGGTTCGTGCCCAGGCTCTGTCGCAGCCGGCCGTGACCGGGAGGTCCGTGGGGCGACGCACAATTGGCCTAGCGTCGTCCGGGTTAGGGAGGGTTTGGCCAGTAGGGATATCCTTGTCTCATCGCGCTCCAGCGACTCCTGTGGCGGGCAGGGTTTCCTCCGACATGCACGGTGTTTCCTCCGACATATTTTAATGCAAATATTTTGAACAACAACCATTGTTAAACATTTAATTCATTTAAAACAAAGTAACATTCGAAAAGTACCCAATGTACAGAGCTCAAGGAAGTAGACCGATGGTTTTGAGAGATGAGCCCAGATTGCAGAGGGGTCATCTGCATAGAAGAGCTCAGTGAGCAAAGTAAAACGGTATAATTTGTGTTATATCCAAAACAGGTGTGGAAAGTCACATGCTTGTGAGAATCACCAAAGTGAACTGCCTGGATTTCACTGGTGTATTTACACAGGTTGTTATATCAGGGGAGCAACTTCGGTTTTAGAAGTGGAGTGGGGACATAATTATTTATAATGAGTTTTATCCAGTCGGATAAACACTCCAAACAGCCTACCCGACAGCTCGGAGGCGTCTGCATGGTCCTAAAGCACACTGTTGCCTCGTTTTGTATCACATTCCAATGATAAAACTGGGGGGGACAAAA
Source organism: Salvelinus alpinus (assembly GCF_045679555.1). Classification (NCBI taxonomy): domain Eukaryota; kingdom Metazoa; phylum Chordata; class Actinopteri; order Salmoniformes; family Salmonidae; genus Salvelinus; species Salvelinus alpinus. The sequence continues at coordinate 6,435,201 of NC_092117.1, forward strand.
ATGCCTTTTCAGAATGTGGGGGGGACATGTCCCCTTGTCCCCAGTGAAAGTTGCGCCCCTGAGTTCTCTGCAAATTCAATATGCACGATGATCTCCTCTTTCCACAGATTCTCATTTAATTCTCTCAGTTCGTAATATTGGTGTCGAATGGTGTACACGTGTTGCTCTAACTTCTCTTTCAATCCTTTGGAGAAGTCCTCCAGTAGAATCTGCAGTGTGCCACACACCTTTTCTTTTACTATCAAATGTACTGTGAACTTCTCCATGTTTCCCTCTTTGTTTTTTTCTTCTCTCTTGCTCTCTTCAGCTTTGTTTTTCCACTCAAACCACCATGTCTGCTCACCAGCATCAAAGTCAGATGTTTTAAGCTCTTTTGCTTGGCAAAGGGAGCACTCTCTATACATGCACTCTTTCTTCAGGTTCTCACGTTCATAGAATCGAGTGATTTTCTCTTCTGTGCCTGTGCTAATCATTATACACTGCTTTTTCCTGGAGTATTGAAGACTTGTTGGCCTGTTTTCATTTGCCCTAATTGGTTTTGTTGAAAATCCAAATTCTCTGTTTGCGGCTTTGACCAGGCCATACTTTCTTCAGGATGTTGCCTCTGAGGATCTTTGAAGCCACGTGTTTGTCCTTGGCACTGCACATTTTGTTATACTGTTGCTTTAACTCTGCAATGATGGAATTTCAAAAACAATACAATCATTCTCAAGTTCTTCAGAGTTCCCTTCATTTGCTTTGTTCTCACATTGTAAACTCAGAGATAGATTTCCCTTCTTCCTTCTTTTTTTCTTCCAGTATCTCTCCTTGTCTTTTTGCAGATATTCCTGGTATCATATAGGATCATTTTTTTGTTTTTGTTTCTATGTCTGTGACATCTGTGCTGTTTTATGTGGCATCTTCTAAAAACAAAGAAAATACTACTTAAGTTTTCCAATTGTGCACACCTTGGAGTATTTTCTAGATTAAAGAGACTTAAAACATGATTAAATAAGCCTAAAGAAGAAAAAAAAGTCTAAAGTAATAACATAATGGATTTTTGCCATTTCCACCACAGTTAAGCAATATTTACCTAGATTGTTCTTAAAATTCTGGACATCACATCTGGAATAACTGCCTGCTGCAGCCATCTTCTTCTGTGTCAAAATAAGTTTCCATGGTAACTAAATATACTTTCTTTTGACAAAACTTTATTAATGAGGAATGTGCCCTCAGTGGTGGAAATGACATCACTACCAAAGGACAGGTATATTTTGTGTAAATAACAATATAAAGGCTATACGCACAACAAATATTGATGTAGATTTTATTTAATTGACTCCTTCTCGAGTAGATAACATTATATAATGTATAATTATTAATGTTTTTTTTTCATAGAAAAACATAGTAGAACTTCAAATGTCTGGGACAATACAGTGAAATTGTGGTATAACATTTTTATTTAGCTAGGAAGGTCAGTTAAGAACAAATTCGTATTTACAATGATGCTTACCGGGGAACAGTGGGTTAACTGCCTTGTTCAGTGGCAGAAAGACAGATTTTTACCTTGTCAGCTCCGGGATTCGATCCAGCAGCCTTTCAGTTACTTGCACAACGCTCTAACCACTAGGCTACCTGCCACCCCAAACATCGAAGGTGATTGTAGTGTAAACTTAACATGTAAAGAATAAAAAAAAATTTAATACAATCCTAAAAATTGACCCTGAGGACATAGAAGTTCCCGTAGTTGCAGAATCACCCAAATGTCGTGTATAATGGAATAATGTAGCGGAAATGCATTTGTACTTTTGACTCATTTGTACTGACGTTAGATGTTTTCATTGACCAGATGGAGCAGAGAGCGAACAGTGCCCTCGAGCGCTACAGACCACGTGCGCCACCCCATGACTCCTTCAATACATTACAGTAGCCAATAATAACACAAGGCCATGGACCATAATGTAAATCATAATTTATATAATAAACTACGAGAGCCACATCGACAGCAAATAGCGAACACAATGGAGAGGGAAATGTTGTGCGTAAAACAAACCTTTTACAAAAAAGACTGTCGTTTTTAAACGACAGTAAAAGTGCAGTAACTGCTGCAGTCGACTGTGGTATTTTGGACGCAGTAATTTCAGAATTGTTGAACTGCAGCTATACTGCATTGTACTGCAGCTATACTGCACTCTGTCGGCAATCTTTTTTTCCTGAGGGAATTGAGAGTAAGGATGAGTGTTTTTCTATTCAATATTCACCAATATCCTCTTTCTGAATAAGGCTTTCAAACGTTCACATCCTGAAAAGTCCAAAATTAATCATGGACGCATGGAATCTTTCAGTTGTCCAATTGACTTTGTGGGGATGCTCACAGCACATCAACTATTACTACAGCTGGTGTTACTTTCAATTACAGGTAACTGCCCAAATAATGGAAACACTTGAGTAAATGAGGGATAGAAAGTATATTGAAATTAAGTACTTCCACACAGGTGTGGTTCCTGACTTAATTAAGCAATTAACATCCCGTCATTCTTAGGGTCATGTATAAAAATGCTGGGCAGGCAATTATTTTGGCTACCGTGGCTATGCCCCCATTGGATGACAATGCCCCCGTTCACTAGACTGACAACTCAAACTGAATTTTTCTTGTTGCTCGATCATTCGCTTCATACTTCAGTCTGAGACTGCAATCATTGAAGTCGTTTGTGGTGATGTCAAAAAGGCGGGTGTTGTGCAAAACAAAGCAATCAGTGATTGTATCATATCTAACCAATCAGAGTATCAAAGCCAATGAAGAATTGTCAAACCGCTGCTTTACCCACATGTGTTCTGGCTTTGGCCCAACCCATTGGTTTCTGGGACCAATCAGAGTGGCTAGAATATTTTTCATTCTAGAAATCGTCAGGATGTACTACTAACCTAACGTAGCAGGCTTAAAAGAAACACTTGAAACTACATCCCATACATACTGGTCATGAAGAGCACAACAGCAAAACATTTGGGGGGGGTTCTCTTCTGCGCTGTTCAATCAATCCCAATAAATGTGAAGGAGGAGTCGAGATGGAGTGTCGCCTTGTTCATGTCCAAAAGCGGAAGTCACACGACTTTCCATTTCCCCTGAAAACTGGAACATTCAGTTGTTGGGGACTCGGCAGAGGCTAGGGAGGTACTCAGATCCAGACTCATGGAGAACAATAGTAATTATGTATTTTTTTAGGCACAAACTCCACTATGGTTTGTTGGACAAAGCCTATGGGGATATTAATGGATAGTTTTTGTAGGGTTTTTTGATAAATGCAGACAATAAGGTCTGTGGTAGACACAGGCTTAGGAGATCTTATATGTTTTGTTCTATGAGATCATCTTAATCAGCTAACGTCACTTCTTGTGAATTTTAAAGCATTTAGTCATTTTTATAAATCACAGAAAGGCTTCATAATTCATAAAGGCAGTGGAGATTTTAGCATGTAAATCTTGGTGGGGCAAATATATATATATTTTTTAGATACATGCCAGAAAAGCCACTACACAACACAACACTAAACAATACATGAAATCAATCAAATCAAATTGTATTTGTCACATGCACCGAATACAACTTACACCTTACAGTGAAATGCTTACTTACAAGCCCTTAACCAACAACGCAGTTCTAATAAAATACCTAACAAAAAGTAAGAGATAAGAATAACAAATAATTAAAAAGCAGCAGTAAATAACAATAGCGCGGCTATATACAGGGGGTACCGGTACAGAGTCAATGTGCGGGGGCACCGGTGTCGAGGTAATTGAGGTAATATGTATATGTAGTTGCACTATAACGGTGGCAAACAGTGCCTAGAAACTGTTAGGGCCTACATAAAGCGGCCCCAACAGCTTTCTTTTCAGAACCATGTGGTGAATCCGTACCACTGCTACACCTGGCTATCAGTGGAGCCTTGTCTGGCAGCGAAACAGTTCACTCAGCCTCATTTACTGCCTTTAAAAAACCATAGCTGATATAGCTGACCTGCTTAACTCAATTATTATTATTTTACATGGTTTGCAAACTGATATGTGACATGTATTAATGCCAAAATAACATGCAAAACAGGCACACAAAAAAATAAAACATACACTGTATATACTGTATATATATATTTTGTTAAACTCTGACCCACCTGCCCTGAATGACAGGTCACCACTGCATAAAGGTCATGTTAACTGACATAGTATCTCATAGAACAAAACATATAAGATCTCCTAAGGCTGTGTTAACCTCAGAACTTATTTTGGGCGTTTATCCCAAAATCATATTATTTCCCCATTCATTTTCCACATAGGAATGGCTGAATGAACCAGAGGTAACTCATTTCTGTTTTTTTATGACTACAAACTGGCGGGCTCTATTGCAGAGAAGAAACTAACGTTCGTGGGCGAAGCGTAGCGTTTGCAAGGAATTTGAGTAGCCAGGCAACCCATCCACAGGGCACGAGTGGTCACTGAATGGTTAGATAAGCATGTGCCATGGCCGTCTCAGTCACCTGATCTCAAACCAATTGAACACTCATGGGAGATTCTAGTGCGGTGCCTGAAACAGCGTTTTCCACCACCACCAACAAAACACCAAATAATGGAATTTATCGTGGAAGAATAGTACTTTAATCAGAGCTTCCAACTCTGACACATTGGCCATGAGACACACGCATTTAACCCTTCTCTCACGCTCTCTTTTATTTTTATACTATTTATACTATTCCCAGAATAGTAGGCCTATTGGACTGATATAAGCATTTAAAGGACACAATACATGACCGTTCAATGTGTGCCATCCCAATGCTGCATTGGGACGTTGACATCCTATTTGACCCATGATTAATGAGGGAGAACAATAATGCCACCTACTGGCCTTACCAACAGCATTACAGCAACTTGACAGTAAATAGTCTCCCATGACTGTAAACCAAGCCCAGCCTTCATGTTAGAGATGCAGAGAAGTACAGGCTATTGATTCCACCCCAAATCCTTAGCAATAACAATACATTTAATTACATCACATATATTTTCATTTTCTTTCTGGTTATTTAATTTAGCCAGATTTGGTTACAAAAGCAACAAAAGTTGGTATTTGACAGTCATCGTTATTAAGTCCTATTCACAGTGACCCTTACTCATGGTTGGATTATGGGTTATTTTTAAGGACTGGTAGACCTACATACAGCTCAGTCTTTTTCAAGCATGTCAAGCATAATCCATAAACATTTCAGGTATACCTCAAATAGAGACTATTATTTCAGCTCATTATTACAAAGAGTATGATTAATTCCACTGTACCTAGTATAGGAATCCAATAGTGACAGGTAAGAATAATGTTTATCAGATAAAATATCCAAAACACTGTAATGAAACACTTTCGTTGTACAGAAAGACTAACAAAATCGTTGTTTTATTCAAATTGTATGTTTTTGTCCATCGACGATGGACAAAAACACTTGATGAAATCACAAAGTTCATTATAATAATGATTGACGAACCTGTGCAGTTTTCTTGAGTACTGAGCGAGATAGAGCAGCAATCGTCATACTGTTCAATTTGTATTTCAAACCGCAGGGCCTCAAACCTGTACAAGAGGACAAAATAACTGTATTCATTAGACCCTGAGACCCCAAGGAACATTGTTCAAGCACGAGTCTGTTTGCTATTCCTTTATAATTGGTGTATATTCTCATCAAAAGCTAAGGTATTGGAACACAATACATAGCATGTGAAAAGAAAACTCTAAAGCACATCAAAACCGAATTACTTCTTGCGATAAGTGTGCTCAGGGGTCATTCTGGTCAAGATACGCACACCTCTCCAAAAGCGCACGCGTCTCCAAAGGCGCACCTACTACTTTCTAAAGGAGAGACATTGTTAAGATATACACAAAAGCTGTACATATGGCCTCCAGGCTGTAATTAAATGTTTTTTTAAGTTGTTTTTCTTTCTTAGAGATGTTTCCCTTTTTTCTTTGTATGCAGCCCTTTTTCGTGTCTGAACAAGAGGGGACAAATTCAATAGGTTCGCCGCTAGTTTGTAACAAATGGACGGCAACAATCTGGTCAGCGAGTTTTTAGACTTTGATTGCCCTCTCCAAAAGTCCTTCAAACAACAGCTTAAGACGAAAATAAAGCCCCACCTGGTACTTCTGTTTGCTAAAATAATAATACATAGATTTCGTTTAATAAATAATTACAACAGATTGTAAAGCGAAGTAGTAGAGGAAGTGTTAATCACGAGACTGGGGCAGGTATCACCTGCTCTCGAGCTAGCGGAGTTTATTGTTAAATATTGTTCAATCACTTTCGTACCAACTCTTTCCCGATATCTCCCATTTCCACAGCAACTGGGCTGTCTATGTTTGCCTATACTTTGCATAACAAGCAAGACACTACACGCCACTGATAAAAATCAAGGGACAAGACTGACAGCTTTAAACTCATCTGTCCATGGTATCCGAATATGGAATATGTATATGGATTTTGCATTATTTGTAAAGCGGTAATATTTAGTTTACTTTGGACTTTTCGTGCCTTTTATAACAGCAAGGCGACATCTCCTATCTGCTTGGCATATTTGTCCTTTTTATTAAAAGCATATGGTTATCAGAGGGCTCCCAAAATACATATTTAGATAGAAGGTTAAGGGGTGCTTTTGTGTTCACTTATAGGCAATCTAAAATAGGCCTACTGTTTATTTTACAGGCGTACCACAAGCTCTCTCGACATTATTCACAAAATTTGGAACAATATATGTTGATAATCAAGATACAATTGAAGTATGTTTTAATTAAATATTTTATTTAAAAAAATGTAATGCGCTCTTGACTTCCTGGTGTTACTGGTTATTTTGGAGATGTCATAGCGCACAGAATCACTCCCACGTCAGAGCATACACAGAGCTTTTATGGACTAGACAAAGAGCTAGACCCTTTGTCTTTTCACCACAGACCAAACGTTTCACTTCTTCATTAATTGTTTGTGAGGTGGGCCCCTGCGTAATGTCGCGCACCACAGCACCTGTTTCAAGCGCAATCTCCTTCAAAAAGTAAATATTAGAAAGCAAATGTATGCATTAATCATTTGTATACCGTGTCATATGGATTTTTGTGGATGTGGATTTTTGCATTAATGGTAAGCGACTAATTGTACAAAAAAAAAAATCCTAACTGCTAGAGGAAAGTTGTTATTTGTCACGGTTCAACTAAAGTGCCAAATAGTTTGGCGCATGGCCCCTACAGAGTCTCCAAGCACTCCAATGTTCAAATAATGAAGTTTTAATTATGTTTGAGATTTTGGTGGAATTATGTTCACTGTAATTTCGTGTATTAGAGAAAGGCTCCATATTAACTTTGAAACAAATCATAATGAATAATTTCCCATATAGGCCTATGTAGGCTCCCCAACTGTGTCTAATTTATCAAAACTGAATGAAATGATACGGGATGGTGGTTACATTTGAATAACAATTCTGATCTGAACTCACATACGAAAACACCAAAAAACGATGGCATTTCAGAGTGAATACTCTTATTTTGCTTTGGTTGTGTGTGTATTTGGAGGAAAAATGCCTATCGTCAGGTTTTATCCAAGTGATGGAATTACATATATACTAGAGCTTCTGTTGTTATTTGCTACCACTTATGTAAAGGTCAATAATCATGGTCAAAGGACTTGTGTGTTTCACCATTTGCCAATTTACACTGGGTGTAGATGGGTCGAAACGTACATCACTCACTGGTCTTAGATTAATTAAGAACCACCCGGAAACGTTGTTATATAGCTGTATGAACTCTTTTTAGACGTATTATTAGGGGATTGCTTATAAATCTCTCTACGTTCATATTTTGCCAATTAATTTCCTCACTTATATTTGGATTTTGCATTTTATCGTTCCACAATAAATAAAATCACAAATAATTTCAGGACAGAGAAAAATATGTTTTACTGTATAGGGAACTCGTGAAGCTCGATCAATAGAACGGAATTATGTGCAGGTATAGATTGATAATAAGACACAAGTGCAATAAGTGACCGAAGAGAGCCCGGAGAGGGCAAAAAGAGCTGCCTAAACACTGATTGGCCACTTGGCAGGTGCTGTTGATCCACGCGCACTCCATACAGACAGATAAGATAAAGGGCACATAAAATGGCAGAGGTGCGCATCAACTCTCCATTGTTCGCAGCACTTATATAGGCTACAGAGCCCCGAGAGACGTGAGACTAGCCGCCTGTCACCAATTAATGCAGCCAGGCAGTGCATCAACAAAGTGGAGCAAAAAGACTCGCAACTCCTTCCCACTCAACCCAAGCTGCATCGGTCATAGGTAAGTGATGTTGTGCATCAGAGCACAGAGTCATTTTTCCTCCGTGTATGTTGGTAAACGGCTATTTTGGATATTGTTCATGAAGACATCCATTTATTTTGGTAATAATTTAATGTAATCTCACTATTTTCATGATTTCGTCTCAATGCCATTTCCTCAGTTTTATTTTGCAGAATGTCACCCACGTTGCTGTGCACCTCTGTCGAGCGGAGCGTAACCAAAGACGCAGTGATGGCTGACATAAGTACTTCAGAGGTCAGTGTCAAGCCAGGAGAAGAATTCACTATGATCAACATCAGCAATTACAGAAAAAAAACGACACATCATGGGGACAAATACACCAATCAAATGAAACCAAAAACGGGGTTAAAACTGCCCAGACAGAGAGAAAATGGTAGGACGAATGCAAACGACAGGGAAAGGCATCGCATGCACAATCTCAACTCAGCATTGGATGTTCTGAGAAGCGTCCTTCCTGCTCTGCCCGACGATGCCCAACTGACCAAGATAGAAACGCTGCGCTTTGCGCACAATTACATTTGGTTACTGACTGAGACTTTGCGCATGGCTGACACCTTCGGTCAAATTCCTGACTACCTTCAACAACACTACTTACCCGCATCACAGGGTTGCATTGGGAGTCCAACAAGTGTGATCTCCCCTGAGTGGGACTCGACATCCACCTCATCCTCTTGGCACGGGAACTCAGCAGACACGTGGGTAGATTTCAACCACGGAGAAGATAAGAAGCAATATTGGGATGAGTCAAACGGTTTTTACAAAGGAGGAATGAAACGCTTTTCCTTTTGCATTTTATCTCACAATCAACAATGATCGATGAAAGACAATGGCATCGAATCAAACCAAAGCTTGATTTCATATTTCGTTGTAATATTTAAATGTTGATTTCATTTGAATATGTTGATCAGCACGTACAATTGTATTGTACTTGTTCATGTTAGTCACACGCACTTTGGAAAGGTAAAATAGTTGTATCGATACGAGTAGGCTAGTCTAGAAATTAATCGTGGCAGAATGCTTTTTGTAGTGCATGTAAGCGCCTAACTTTGGTAAGTACCTTAGTAAGATCATTAAGAATGAGGTCAGAAGTAGCACTGTTTATTTATATTTAAAACACGTTGTATTGGTAGTATTAAAGTATTGATAGCTGTTGATGTATTGTTCAGGTTCAGCCTAACTTTATATGACATCAAATCATAGTTATACGTCATAAAAGCATAGTGAGGGGATCCTAATGGTGAGTGACTTGGGCATGCAAGCTTGCGTAGACGTCATAATGGTGATGATATATATCATCATTGCCATGGGGATAGAATACCCATCACAATAATATCTGCTTCCATTGTGGTGTCATGTACATGCATCATAATGCCACAGATAGTTATAAAAAATATTTAATAATACTTTTGGTACAAACCTCTATTGCTCTACAAAACAGTTGTTGGAGATAAATGGTGTGCATCCCATAATAACTGCATATCTCATGGCAAGCTGCCCTGTTTCTCCCAACTCCTAAACTAACCCTTAAATCCTTTCAAACAAAGCAAGGTTTCTAATTAATATAACAATCACAATGCTCTGAAGTTGAGAATAGTAGCAGCATTTCCAGAGACCAAAAAGAGAAAACACCACGTTTTAATGGCTGTAGGGGATATTAAGTTGTAGTTTCTCTGGTGATTGACTGTCAGTCCTCAGTCCTCAAAAATGCATTGAATGAAATTAATGTCGAACTGGGCATTCGACATTCGGCACACCTGTGGCCCTGCATGGGGCAGTTAAATACTGTGACATTTGTGTACCTTCCTCACAGGGCGGCTACATAGAGTACCCTTGACTCTGCATGCTTTCGTCACACGCAGTGGTGTAAAGTACTGAAGTAAAAATTCTTACAAGTATTACTAAAGTAGTTTGAGGTATCTGTACTTTACCATTTCTATTTTTGACAACTTTAACTCTACTACATTCCGAAAGAAAATATTGTACTTTTTACTCCATACATTTTCCCCTGACACCCAAAAGTACTCGTTACATGTTGAACGCTTAGCAGGAGAGGAAAATAATTAAATTCATGCACTTGTCAAGAGAACATCCCTCTTCATCCCTACTACTTCTGATCTGGCGGACTAACTGAATACAAATGCTTCATTTGTAAATTACGTCTTGAGTATTGGAATGTGCCCCTGGCTATCAGTAAATATATGTATATATTTTTTTTTAAACAAGAAAATCGTGTTGTCTGGTTTGATTATTATAAGGAATGTGAAAAATAGACTTTTAGTTTCGATACACTCCAGGGCTCCGACCCGCACACCTCAAGTTAGAGCGTGTTCACCTGCAGTCTCAAGTAGATGCAAGTTGTGTAATGACGGACTCCCACATGCTGTTTTCTATCTTGAAGTGTTGTGCGTCCCTCAAACATAACGTGCATCTTCTTGAAACGGCAGGTGAACATGCTCTAACTAATGAGTGCGGGTTGGACCCCTGGAGTGCGTCCCAGCGCCCTGATTGGTTGAAACTGAGAGAGGTGATTGACAGGTCTGAAAACCAGTCGGGATAAGAGGCCTGGCATTTTTTTTACAACGATCATTTTAATAGTAGTTAATGGAAGGCTTTGCAATTGAGCTGAATGCGAATAACTAGCAAACAACATATTGGAAGACATACTTATGTGATGAACAGATTACAGTAATACCACTTGAACAAGGTCTGTCATGCAAACATAGCACTTTTGGCATTAGCACATACACACATTTTTCCCCCCTCAACTAAATACCTATAAGCCACAGAAAATGGCAAAACGGATTATGGCTTGTGTCTTCCACCATGTAGCAGAGTCCATCTGCAGAGGTGCACACATCCAGGTGTGACATCCATGAAGATATAGACCTGAAAGACAAATGAGTTCTTAGTGGCATGACAGGTAGAATGAGACAAATGAAATGTGTCGGGTATAACTGATATTACCCAATAAAAACAACAAACCAAAACAGATACACATTTTTGATTTGCAGGAAGTGGGAATGGCATTTAATCAAATGACTAATTTCCAAAGATTTACCGCCGGTAAAGTGCTGTTTACCGCAAACCACTTAATTGTAGGAGATTCCCCCACAGTTTTCAGATTTTCTTAATTTAAAAACTCAAAATAAGCACGTCGTGACATTGGCCACTTTCTATTCCGCTGTGGATCCTTGGGATACCGTTCTGTCACAATGCATATGATGTAGGCCTATGCATTTGTAGGACAATTTGGAAACTGTAGAACCTCTACATTACCCATAATGCTAATTGACTAAACATTCAAAATTACCATGGCAATTAGGCTATGCATCACAATAGTAACTATACTTTTATGGTGAAAGCGGGTCTTCTATAAATGTAAGGGAGGCAGTAACTGCAACCAAATGATTTTACTGTGCCCAGTCACACACATACTAATGGTCACACAAGGTGGACCCTTGAGTAGCCTTACAATTATTTACATGACCCCAATTTTATTTGCAACCAAATTATTTGTCGGTGCACATTAAACATTCACTTATTATTATTATTATTTAGTTGAAGACTGTGGTTGTACTCCTCAAACAAAATTGTATTGAATCTAATTAATCAGATCCAATGTTTTATCACCCGTAGGGCAGGGTGTCACTTGTAATACTGTATAACGTCAAACATAATAGCTGGTCTCATGAAAGGTGGTAATGCTTGAAACTAGAAAGACTACTCGGCGAGAGCATAGATTAAAGACGTAGAGCAGCAGGGTCACTAAGTGAGCAGTGGTCACCACTAGCATCCAGCTCTCCACTCTGCTGGTCACCATGCAAAACAGCAGGTGGTGCCCCAAACCAGAATAACATGAAGTAGACAAGGCGCCTGACCAGCAGTGACAGTGACGAAATGGTCAATTACAGTACAGTACTTTACAGGCGTTAAAACAAAACTGTCATTTGAAGCATTACCAGGGCAGTGCCATCTCCTGCTGGGTCCAAAGGGCAGGTAGCCCCAGTGGTGGGAAGCCTCCCACCTATCCATCCAGTAGACGCGCAATCTCCCTCTAAACGCCTCTAATGAGCTCCCTGGCCTAGAGGTCCTGGAGGGCCTCGGAGTGTCTCCTCTCCACCCTGCTCACAGTGCCCAACCCCTGGCGCCCCAAGACAAGATGTCTCTCTTGGTCTCCATGGGCCCTCAACTTCTCCTCGATTACTCTTACGCCATCCTTTTATGTCATCTTCTTGTCTCCGTCCTCAATGGTCTTCTTTTTGCTCTTTGGGTGCCTGAAGAGACTACAGCAAGACATGTTGCTCCGTTGCTTGTTGAAACAACGCCGAGCGCACTTTTACCAATACTGAAAAAGACAGCCGCGAAGAACGTTAATCGTCCTTAAAACCCAACCTTTATGCAGATAACTTGATGAACTAAACAAAGAAACACGGTTTGAGAAAACATTTATTAAGTCATAATAATTATATTGACAAGAGTAATTTGGAACACCAATACAGCATTTTCACGACGAAAAGATGGCACTCAGCAATCATTTTGGAAGAGAGTTTCTGTTTATGAACATCCACCCAGAAGCAGAGCCACCAGAAGCCTGGATCTAACCACCATGATAAAATCAAACCCAAGTAAAGTAGCTACTGCTTGTCCCTTAACTATCCGTGGTCACAGCATGTTTGTGAAAGATTTATGGTAAAAACAGAAACCCCAAAACATTAGTCTACTGATTAAAAATACAAATGTTTTGGATTCCTCTTAGAGATTGGTTGAACCCAGACTACACCATGTAAGCAACCAATTCATAGCCTTCTTCGGTTCCTAAACGTATACGCATAATGTGCAAATTATTATCATTTGACGAATAGCAAACCTTGTTTGAAGCTTAACATGTCGTGCCTGGTAGTAACATTATCCAGGCATAAAACATACCATTTTTACAGTCTAGAATGTGACATCTTTAAAAAGGCTGGAAAGTCTTGGGGATGGTTCTCACGGAGTCTTGGAGACACTAATGTGGTCATGTGCAGTGTTCCAAACGAGACAGCTCTACTTGGGGAAGACTGTGACCACGTCATAGCCTTCGGGTGGAGTCACTCGCTCGCGTGCGTGCTTCTCGCAGTAGATCTGGTCCTCCACGAAGAAGTGTCCCTTCTGTTTCAGGTTGACGTCACAATTGGAGCAGGTGTAGCACTCGGGGTGACGAAACTTGTCCCTCAACTTGACAACCATCCCTCTGAGTTTGGGAAAGAAGAAATCACAAACTCAAATGGTTAGGTCAAATAAATCAAACATCTGTGAAACATCCTATGAAAACCCTCTTCAGAATGCATTATTTGCCCAGTTATAATGCATTACGTAGATATTTATGAGCACCTAACAACATTCATAAAGCATTATGAGCAGGCAGCATAATACCCCATGTAGCAGTCTTATAATGCCCAATATAAAAAGCTCATTGGGAATTTGTCATGAGGGGTTCTACAATCATGATTGGTGTGCAAGACAGACTTACATGTATTAGAGGGTGCGCAGGGGAATTTGAATATACCCCTCAACAAGAACATAATATTTCCTAATGAGCTTTGCACATGAGGCATAATAACTCATTTTACAGGCTTTGTCATAAAGCTCTATGAATGTCATAGGCTTTAATAACTGCTTATAAACATCTATGTAGTGCCTTATAATGTATAGAGCATAAGGAGATAACATTTCATACCCTCTTTACATGTAAATTGCTGGACAAAAATGGTCTAAAATACATTCTAAAAACAGAGAACGATTTCTGCCTTTGTAGGAAGATAGTAAAGTATAAGTAAAACTGCAAGTAGCATAATTATTTATTTTTGCAAAAAAAATAGTAAGACAATTAGAAACTGAGAGAGGCGTGTGGAAAATCCACAACACGGGTTCATCTTCTCTTATCATGATAAACAAAATACCTCATCTTGCCACCCAATCCACCGTGGAGGTCACACAGTAGGTATGTCCAAGCACACTTAGAGCCACTACTTTTCAACCTAATTGTAATTATCTCCAGGACAATACCAGTGTCTACATATGCCACAGGAGGTTGGTGCCACCTTAATTGGGGAGGACAGGCTTGTGGTAATGGCTGGAGCGGAATGGTATCAAATACGTCAAACACATGCGTTTCAAATGACATTCGCTCCATTTCAGCCATTATTATGAGCCGCCCTCCCCTGACATATGCGAATACGGCGTATTTGTACGTTTTGTAGAAGAAAAAAATATATAGTTAAAAAGTTATACCCAATGAAATCAAAAGTTTAAACATTTTAAAAACAGTGATTTTCAAACACAGATTTGCGGTGACAGAAAACACCCTCCCTCTTGCTAGAAACTCATCGCAGATTTTCTTTTAATCCTACCCTGTGATGTCACATAGAAGCCTTTTTCAGGACCTTATCTTTTCAACCACAGATAATAGGGAGGGGGGGGGGGGGGAACGCTGTTTTCACATATACAAACACTGGTTTGGTGCTGTAGCTAATGAATAGGAGGATGAAACGTGGCGGAATTGCCCTTTAAGTCTTAACACTTTATTACCAAGTGTTAACGACCTCTGAAGTACACAGCTGTTGGCGGCATGCTCACAGCATGGCTGTATATCAGCCAATTTAATTGGCATGTGACACAAAACACTTGTCCTGTGACATTCCATAAAAAAAACTTGAGACAAATAAGGAAATAAGTAAAATACTAAGACGCAGTATTTCATCTTAGCGTAGCAACTGAAGCTGCATTTACACAGCCATCCTAGGAACCCAATGCAGAATTATTTTTATGTACAATCTTTTTTTCTGACTGTCCACACTGTTTCTCATGCGACTAGGGTTGCAAAGGTACCGCTAATTTACAAAAGTCAAATCGGAATCTTCAGTAATTAACAGGTAAAACATGACAATCTATAGTAACATTGGTCATTTGTACTTGAAAAACTTGAAAAAATCTATTCATATATAGTATTCTTTGTTTATATCCGTGTCAATGTAGCCAATTAGTTCCGAGTGGATAGACCATTTGGTTCAAAAGAAAATTGCCAAAATAATGAAAAAAGCAAATTCAAGACAGAAATACATTTATTTTACTAAGTATAGTAAAAAAAAGATTTAAAAAAAAAGATATTTCATGCTGAAACCCTCATATTAAACAAATGGTATTCACTAAGTTTGCTTATATTTAGGCTAATGTTTTTCAGCTTTGTCATTCAATTTTACGTGATAAGGCCACACAGAGGGCCAGAGATAATTACTATGGAACGCCGTTTGGGGCTTTGCGTGTCAAAAAAGATATAATATATAAAATATAAAATAAATAACACTATTTGACGTGTCAAATAAGCTCGTTGACCAATCAGGACGCGAATATGACTGCACGTCACAATAATTTAACAGTTCATTAATTTGACACTTATTACACATCGATTACACTATCACTCGTCGGTCATATGTCACAACGATACGCATGCTATGATGCTGGTGAAGGTGCCTGTACCGCACGAACGCAGACAAACTTCCCCAAGCTTTAGAGACAGTGCTGGTCGTAAAAAAGCTAGCTAGCTGATGGATGCAAACAATGTCATTTTGCGATGTTTTTGGGGAAGAACAATCGGTTTCAGTAGCTATAGATACCTAGCTAAGTGTCACCTAAAACACCCCTAATTTATAAGACAGTTCTTGTTTGATTAACCTGTTGAGGACAGAGGGCGCTGTTTTCACTTTGGGGGAAAATCGTGCCCAATTTAAACGGCCTCGTACTCAATTCTTGCTCGTACAATATGCATATTATTATTACTATTGGATAGGAAACACTCTCTAGTTTCTAAAACCGTTTGAATTATATCTGTGAGTAAAACAGAACTCATTCTGCAGCAAACTTCCTGATCAGGAAGTGGAAAATTTGAAAACGATGCTCTGTTCTAGGGCCTGCCTATAAATGGGCTTGATACGTATTAGTATACATGCACGTCATACACCTTCCACTAGATGTCAATAGGCAGTGAGATAAGAAATGGAGTGTTTATCTTGGTCTGAGGTGGAATAAAAGTTCTTGGCATGACCTGTCACCCTTTTCCTGTTTTCTGGAAAGCGCGAGAAGGAGCCTGGGATTGCCTTCTGGAAAGCTGTCGTTATAGACCACTAATATCTCCGGCTTTGATTTTATTTGATAAATGTGACAATATCATCGTAAAGTATGTTTTTTCAATATAGTTTTATTAGATTATTGAATTTTTTTCGGGACGTTAGGCGTGTTGTGTGCCTTTGTTCAGGAAGGAGAGCTTCGCGCTACTTTGCTAGCTTTCCGTGCTAATTGACTGGAGAAGAGGACGTTCTAAAACCAAACAACGATTGTTCACGACAAAGGACCCCTTGTACAACATTCTGATGGAAGCTCATCAAAAGTAGGACCCATTTTATGATGCTATTTCATATATCTGTCGAACATGTGTACTATTAGGTAGCGCCCAGATTTTGGGCACGCTCTCGCTATAACATAAGCTGGATGTCGTAATGAAGTTATTTTTAGAATTATAACACGGCAATTGCATTAAGAACTAGTGTATCTATCATTTCCTATACAACATGTATTTTTTAGTCATGTTTATGAATAGTTATTTGGTCAGAATAGGTGAGTTTTAGAAAAATATCCGCACATTCTGGGAAAAAGATGCTACGTTAGCACAATGTATAACCACTGATTTCAGCTCTAAATATGCAAATTTTCGAACAAAACATAAGTGTATGTATAACCTGATGTTATAGGACTGTCATCTGATGAAGGTTTATGAAGGTTAGTGAAAATTAATATATTTTGCTGGTTTATTCGCTATCGCTAACGTGCCTATTGCTATCGCTAACGTGCCTTGATGAATGAATGCGGTAGTGTGGTAGGCTATTGTAGTAAGCTAATATAATGCTATATTGTGTTTTCGCTGTAAAACACTTTTAAAAAATCGGAAATATTGGCTGGTTTCACAAGATGTTTGTCTTTAATTTGCTGTACACCATCGATTTTTCAGAAATGTTTTATGACGAGTATTTAGGTATTTCACGTTGGTCTCTATAATTACTCTGGCTGCTTCGGTGCTATTTTTGACGGTAGCTGTGATGGTAGCTGCAATGTAAAACTGATTTATACCTCAAATATGCACATTTGTCGAACAAAACATAGATTTATTGTGTAACATGTTATAGGACTGTCATCTGATGAAGTTGTTTCTTGGTTAGTTTGGTTGGATCTTGGTTAGTTATGTTGGTTTTGTGCATGCTACCTGTGCTGTGAAAAATGTCTATCCTTTTTTGTATTTGGTGGGGGGCTAACATAAATATACGTGGTGTTTTCGCTGTAAAACATTTTTAAAAATCGGACATGTTGGCTGGATTCACAAGATGTGTATCTTTCATTTGCTGTATTGGACTTGTTAATGTGTGAAAGTTAAATATTTCTAAAGAATATTTTTTGAATTTTGCGCTCTGCCTTTTCAGTGGAATGTGGGAGGAGTTCCGCTAGCGGAACCCCGGAGCCAGACAGGTTAAAGGTGGTCGTACCCACCTATGTGAAGCTAGCCACAATAAAGATTAGACACAATAGTGGAATTTGCGCTTTGCATTCAAAATAAAAGGTCTCTCAATGAAAGGGCATGCAAATAATACAAATAGTGGAATCATGCCATAATGGAATAGATCACAAGGTTGGAATGTCCTTAAATTCAACAAAAGACAATTTGTTCATTTGACAAATCTGCTGAAATCACACTGGATGTATTAGATCAGTGGTCACCAACCTTTTCAGAGTCAAAATGCAAGCCAAGATCTACCGCTCTGTTTTTTTATTAACATGACTTAAATGTAAGCCTATGCAACATTAACCAATTAAAAACAGTACTGTAGCAATGAGGTTTGTGCAGTAAGCTATAGGCCCAATACATTATCACTGCATACTGGCTTTGCTTGAATTTACCTGCCAATGCATCAAAATTTGAGGTAGGCTATATGATCACACCGGTAATAGATCCATTGTTGTATTACTTGTGAGGCACAGCTGAGTGAGCATACATTTAAATAATTAGCTTTTTATTTTACTGGGCTGATGGTGCCTGCATCTGTTGGTCAGTCTCAGTGGAGGGAGAGAGCCGCAGACTGAGGGTCCGTCTCTCATCATCCCTCCGCTCTCCGTTTCCTCCACTGACACTGACCAAAACGGGACACACCGTCTTCCAGCTGATGTCGAAACTCGAGTCGCACCGCATTATTTCTGCCTCATGCACGATTTCATGTTGTTAGTCCTATGAAGAGAAAATTAAATATTCCTTGATATAATTTTTTTTTTAAAAGACCCAAGCCGCTAATGATAACAACGCCTATAGATACACTTTCCTAATTATTCATTACTGCTGCACTTCTTGTTGTAGCACTGAGTGGAAATAGGAAGAACGTGCATTTTATGGCTTATAAAAGTGTTGAATACAAAGTGTTGACAGTGCTGAGTAAGAACGTAAACAGCAGCTCTTTGCTGTATTCGTTGAGTCTCTCTCTAGTCATAGTTTTAAAAGTTTTGAAATCTCAGTATCAATTTTGGAACACAAGGCTTTATCGTTGGGTTTTTTACAGAAATGTTTGGCGATCGACTAGAAATGCCTTGGAGATCGACAAGTCAATCGATCGCGATCGACCGGTTGGTGACCACCGTATTAAAAACTTTAGAATTGCATTGGGGGCATAGTTACTTCACTGTAAAGCCTTACCTATGGATTGTGGATCAATTACATGGGGTATCAGTCTACTCAGTGACACCCAGAGAACATTAGTGTCCTAGCTCTTATTGCGGGACTCCGAAACCAGTGAATTGAGCCACATGTATTGTACCAGTCGACCTACTATGTGCATTGAACACTATTCCAGAGGAAAAACAATACAACGTGGATGTTTTGGAGCCTGATAACTCTTGAGGTTTATGGGGGGAAAAAAGCACTTGGGTACTGAGTAGGCTGATGCCTGACGATTGGGGATCAATGAAATGGGGTAAGGCTGTACAGTGCAACATGAACGTCAATACGCACAATAGGCTGACTGGAGAGGTGATTTCCCACAGTCAAAGTCCCACAATAAGAGCTACAACGCTAATATTTCCGTAAACTCTTCAGTTGTGTTCTCTGGGTGTCACCGAGTAGACCGATACCCCATTTCATTGCGCCACATTCCAACCATGTTTAACGTCATCAAGTATAAATATGGCATGATTTCACCAATTGAAAACTTCTGCATCGCTTTCAAAAGAGAGACTTATTTTAAAGGCGAACCGCAAATTCCACTATGGTGGCTAATCCTTATTTTGGCTAGCATCACAACACATAACCCGGTCAAGCCATAGTAGTCAGATGAAGCTAGCTGGCTGCTTATAATGTTAGTTTTGGACAACAGGGTTAAGTAGCAGGCTAGCTAGTTATTTCAATAGGAGAACAAGTGGCTACCTAGCTAATACTTACTCACATGGATTCCTAAATCACTGCTAAGAATATGGAAAATTCCTGCATTTTCTACTGTTCATTGTTTTCAGGCTGGTTGCATTGGCGCTAGCTAGGTCCCAAGCTAAACCTAGCTAGTTACCCCAGAAGTTGCTGATAACATCCGTATCAAAGATATTTGCAAACATTTTTGACCCTGATCTAATTTCAAATGCTCACACAGACGTTTTCACATTCGGTCGAACAAATAATGCCTTACTACCAACAGCTTTGTACAGCTTTGACTGCGATCGTAATGGTGGCACTTGGCTTGCACGTGCAAATTCAGCGCACACAACATTCTACAATGGAATTGTGTTATTTGACGTGTCAAATTAAAAGCTTATTTCACACGTCAAAGTGTTATTTGACGTGTATCTTTTTTCACGCGCAAAGACCAAAACGGCGTTCCATAAATTACAGACAACTGACAATCTGAAGCACCCAAAAAGGCCACTAGACACCCCCCAAAATATTTGAAAGTTACCAAGAATTCGGTGGTTTACTGGTAAACTTCAAAAGGTTTCCAGTAATATAACCTCTCTTTCCAATCCTACATGTGACCCATATCAGATTGCAGCATTCACACTGATGTAGCCTCTGAAATAGCACACAGATGCAATGCTAATTTCCAGTCACTGTTCCTTAAAATTGTCAGAGGCTGTGTGACTGCTGCCCCCCCCACACACCTCTTCCCAGAGCTAAACAACCATATCAATTTAAAAATATGTATTTTGTAGGCCAATGTGAACGAGGTAGCTTCAACCTTGTCTGTTGTAACTAGGATATTAAAGCAGCACAAACATAAGCAGGATGCAGTCTACACATTACATTGGGGCAAAGTAAAAATTGGCTTTTTTCGCTTCTCAATGACCATGCAATACCGTATCTTTTGATGGACAGCATATTACAATTCACCAGGGTAGCCCGTCTGTGTCCTGTGTATGTTTGATTTGCTGCCTAGAGAGCTGCATATAACTCTCAACCTGAAAAAATGTAATTGCTACTTCGACTGCCTTTCGGTGTCCTGCTTATGTTTGTAATGGCCTACTGTTACAATGGACAAAGAAGTTTGTCAAACAACCCGTCGATCACGCTGCTCGTACAACCCGTCGATCACGCTGCTCGCACAACCCGCCGATCACGCTGCTCGCACAACCCGCCGATCACGCTGCTCGCACAACCCGCCGATCACGCTGCTCGCACAACCCGCCGATCACGCTGCTCGCACAACCCGCCGATCACGCTGCTCGCACAACCCGCCGATCACGCTGCTCGCACAACCCGCCGATCACGCTGCTCGCACAACCCGCCGATCACGCTGTTCGCACAACCCGCCGATCACGCTGTTCGCACAACCCGCCGATCACGCTGTTCGCACAACCCGCCGATCACGCTGTTCGCACAACCCGCCGATCACGCTGTTCGCACAACCCGCCGATCACGCTGTTCGCACAACCCGCCGATCACGCTGTTCGCACAACCCGCCGATCACGCTGTTCGCACAACCCGCCGATCACGCTGCTCGTACAACCCGCCGATCACGCTGTTCGTACAACCCGCCGATCACCCTGTTCGTACAACCCGCCGATCACGCTGTTCGTACAACCCGTCGATCACGCTGTTCGTACAACCCGTGCGTGAAGTAGAGAATCCCATACATGCGCAGAAGGTAAGATTGTTTAGCTATTGAAGAGGCATCCAGAAAATTCAGCCACCTTTTAATTTTTGGATGCTTGTCATGTTAATGGCAGGTCATGTGCAAAACAACACTTCAGAGCAAAAGAAAAACTGATCTGCTCATCCAGATTGAGGTCGCATATCGTAACTGTATCAGGGTTGAGAACCACATAAATGTGGAACACATCAGAACTCAAAAGATCAGATTCCATGTGTTTTTTGCTGTTTATACATTCTGGGGGAAAAAATACTATAGGTATCAAATATGCCATCGGAATTGGTCTGCCTGTGTTAACGTAGCCTACGAGACTGGGCCTGTATTCATAAATCGTCTCAGAGTAGGCGTGGATCTCCTCGTCAAATCACCGTGAGCAAAATGCAAAGTTCACAATATTACCATGAGATCACAACTGTTTGAATAATCATATGCTGTACTTACACAATCCCTGATCCACATTTGTCACAGATTGGTAACTTGTTTGCATTTCCCACTGTTGAGCCCATTTTTGCGGCGGGTGCCTTCACACTCCTAAACCCAGAGGGCTTATCAGGATCTGCAATCAAGAGGAGACATGCCATCGTGGTTTGTTAAGCCACTTACCAATTTAATTGCCATTAAATATTTGGAAAACCTTGTAAAATATAGCAAAGGCTCTTCCTGTCACACAGAGACACAATACATTGTGTCACCAGTCTGTTACCAACTATAGAATCAAAATGATCGTTTAAACACTACTTAGCTGAACCAAATCTATTCAAAAACAATTGCCAATTACATCATGTTAAAACTCCAAACATGACAAAGTTAGAACCCGGTTCGACAATGCGAAACATAAGTGCTGGTGTCAAAACAGACACTCATTTCTCAGTCTCTAAATTGTGCAACATGATTGCAACGGTGGCAATTTATGCAGGGTTATAATCCAACCAACTGGGTACGCAATCCGTGTGATGCAACCCAAAATGGTTGCATTACAAACCCATGTTGAAGTAAATGCCACATTGCTTAAACACTACATAAATATCAACTGCATACATGTGTGAATAAGTACCTGACTCCAGAATCTCCTGCAGCACCTTGAATGAAGCGGACTGTCGGGGAGGCTCATCAGCCTCTTGGTTTTCCTGCAGCATTTTGTAGACCTCCGAGTCTGCCACTGTTGGGCTGCAAAACAAATGAACACACTTCAAATCAATACTAGTTTACATACAATGAGTCGTATAGTACAAAGGCCTGGTCAAATCGAGCACAAACAAACGATAGGGCCTCAAAAACATTGCTATGTTTCCTTAGGGCCACAGCCGAGGTCGAGTTTGACTTGGAACAAACACACACTGTAAGCCTCTAACAAGTGAAAATGCAGTACATTCTGCTCTAGTAAGACATCGTAAATTGAAGAATGATACCCAGCGAGTAAAACTAGATGCAATGACATTATTGCAACCAGCTGGGATAGATCCTTACATGTTGCTGGGCTCGTTAGCAGCAGTGGCAATGGTTTTCACGTCATCCACGGCCGTGTTAAAGTCCTTGATGTTCTCGGAGGAGTAGAGACCGGCGGGGTTGTTGTACTGATTGGTTACCACGTTGGGGCCAAACCCAGCAAATGGCAGGGCGCTCCTGTTGTGGGCGGAACCTATGGGTTTCACCTCCTGCAAGTTGCGTGTAGCCAGGGATAAAGAAAGTAATGAGTACTAGACAAAAATCAGTTATATTACAAATATAAATACTTTCAATGCCATCTCACACACACGCCTTGATAGAAACAGTATGACAGTTACTTGACTAATATGTGGATATTAGAGGTAAAGAATAGCATAGTCAAAAGGTTATTTCGGTACTTCATGATAACAGGTAAACACAGGGCCAACTAAGACAAAATACGGTGACATGCAAAGCATTAAAAGCTCAAGTGAAAAAATAAATGCGCAAAACATATTTTCTATGTATTCTGCGACCAAAATGCACTGTGATTGTGACACATCCCTGAAAGCTGTGGAGGACTGACAAATCACACGCTTCCTACATTAATTCACACTTTGGACTCAATTTCCCATTCCCTAGGCAGGAACTGAGTCTTACGTCAGAGGTTGGCTGATAAAACCATGGTCTCCTAGGAGATCTCCTGTTGGGAAGTAAACAATGACCTCATCGTTTGCAGTATCAAAACCCAAGCCTTTGTTTGTGCAGTGGGGATGTGAAAGATTGCAGATACTGGACCATTTCCTATCTGTGAGTAAGGGATTTTCCAGTTAATACGCCATGACAGAGCAGGGACATACCTCTAAGTCACCTTATGAATGCCTCATTTCCTAATATCTTTGGTCTGAGTGAAGTAGGATATAAAAGACAGACACACCTGCGGCTCAGACGCAAGATTCATCTTGTAAGGGTTGGTCTTTCCATCCTCAGAAGAGAGCGGTGACCAGATTTTAGTTTCTGATCTAAAAAGAGTCAAGACAATACACAAACTTGCAATACAAAAAAAATATTCAGACATGCAATAAAACATGAAAGATATCCAAAAGAGAATACAAAATGTGGACAGAGCAGGCCTCGAACCTGTTGATGGGACAACAACCATTTCTAAAAGAACATATTTTATAGGGGTAATCTGCAGTTCAGAACAATAACCAAGCGACACCCCACCACCATTTTGGTAAAAAGCTAAAAGGGATGGGTTGGAGAAATGTAGCTAGTCTTAAATTAATATACAGAGCTATGAACGCAAGGACTGTCCATCCATGACATCAATGTCGAACATCGAACCATATTTTGAGGCCATATACAGTGTACACAATTACATAATTTACAAACAAAATAGAAGCTCGTTTTACTTTGTGTTCTGGGGCGGTTAGACCGTAGATCTAAGCTCATGAGGCACATACAAGTTATATTCTCCAAGAATCAATGGCTATATATAATTAACGTAAAAAAGTATGTATAAAACAGATTGCCCTTTGGAAAGCACCACTCACATCAAGTGTCCTGCCCAAGTTGGTACACCCCCCCCCCCCAGGAAGTTGCCCTATATTGACGTAATTTCCTGTCCTAGAGATGCACGTTTAGGTTCCACCTCAGAAGACCTGGCCTGTCTTTGACTTCGCAACCATTGGTAGGCAGGCTGCTGGCAGGCTTTGGCTATTGGTAGGCAAGTCAAGTCAGCCCGTGCTCATGGTTCTCACAGGGAAGTGAATTGACAGGCTACAATGACTTTGCTCATGATCATGCACGCCGCAATTGACATGTAACTAACTATACAGCGCATTCGGAAAGTATTCAGACCCCGTGACTTTTCCCACATTATTACAACCTTATTCTAAAAATAATTAAATTATGTTATACTCAATCTACACACAATACCCTATAATGACAGAGCAAAGACAGGTTTTTTAGAAATGTTTGCAACTGTTAAAAATAACTGAAATATCACATTTACTTAAGTATTCATACCCTTTACTCAGTACTTTGTTGAAGCACCTTTGGCAGCGATTACAGCCTCAAGTCTTTGTGGGTATGACGTTACAAGCTTGGCACTCCTGTATTTGGGGAGTTTCTCCCATTCTTCTCTGCAGATCCTCTCAAGCTCTGTCAGGTTGGATGGGGTGTGTCGCTGCACAGCTATTTTCAGGTCTCTCCAGAGATGTTCAATCGAGTCCGGGCTCTGGCTGGGCAACTCAAGGACATTCAGAGACTTGTCTTGAAGCTACTCCTGCGTTGTCTTGGCTGTGCGCTTAGGGTAGCTGTCCTGTTGGAAAGTGAACCTTCGCCCCAGTCAGAGGTCCTGAGCACTCTGGAGCAGGTTTCCATCTCTGTACTTTGCTCCGTTCATCTTTCCCTCGATCCTGACTAGTATCCCAGTCCCTGCCGCTGAAAAACATCCCCACAGCATGATGCTGCCACCACCATCTTTCACCGTAGGGATGGTGCCAGGTTTCCTCCAGACGGGACGCTTGGCATTCAGGCCAAAGAGTCACCTCTTCACTGTTGACATTGAGACTGGTGTTTTGCGAGTGCTATTTAATGAAGCTGCCTGTTGAGGACTTGTGAGGTGTCTGTTTCTCAAACTAAACAATGTACTTGTCCTCTTGCTCAGTTGTGCACCGGGGCCTCCCACTCTTTCTATTCTGGTTAGAGCCAGTTTGCGCTGTTCTGTGAAGGGAGTAGTACACAGCGTTGTACGAGATCTTCAGTTTCTTGGCAAGTTCTCAAATGGAATAGCCTTCATTTCTCAGAACAAGAATAGACTGACGAGCTTCAGAAGAAAATTATTTGTTTCTGGACATTTTGAGCCTGTAATCGAATCCACAAATGCTGATGCTCCAGTTTTCAGCTGTGCTAACAATTGCAAAAGGGTTTTCTAATGATCAATTAGCCTTTTAAGATGATAAACTTGGATTAACTAACACAACGTGCCATTGGAACACAGGAGTGATGGTTGCTGATAATTGGCCTCTGTACGCCTATGTAGATATTCCATAAAAAATCTGCAGTTCCAGCTACAATAGTCATTTACAACATTAAATGTCTACACTGTATTGCTCGATCAATTTGATATTATTTTACATTTATTTTTTTTGCTTTTCTTTCAAAAACAAGGACATTTCTAAGTGACCCCAAAATGATTGAAAGATAATGTATATACACACACACACAAAAAAAAAAAAAAAAATATTGACTAGTTCAAAAATAAGTGAATATTGACAAATTAACCAATGGATTACGGTGATTTTCAGGAGGGAAAAAAACCTGAGGTGCAAAAATATACGTTTGCACCCCCTATTTTAATTTGCTCCATGGTTCAGGCGGCCAAGTGGACCACACGGCAGTTTGGCTCATCTCTGTCACGAAGAGGAATAACTTTTCAGCTGTTTCTGATTAATAAACAATGCCATGCTGTGGTAACATTCAAATAAAACCCAGCCCTGAAACAAAACGTAGGCTGAAAAGAATGTGTATGTCATATCACAGGAAGAGACACCACATTCACATGGATTTACACAAAGTGGGCTGTTCGGATGTATCACTTCCAAGCCCAAATATGTCCTACTTTGACTAAAACAATTACTTAAATTGTTGTGCAACATCATGGGTAAGCTCCGGCCATCGTCTTTCAGCTCGGAAAAAGTGAATTTCTACTGGTGTGGGCGTTTAACCTCAGACAAACAAATCCAAGGTCCCTGCCCCCCTCTCACCATTTGAACCATACAATTTAGTATCCCTTACATATAACCACATCAGGTGTCAGAGATACTGTACTTTTGTGCACATTTGCTGAAATGTTCCATGACTCAGTGCTTTTTGAACCCATCCGAGTCTATGGAAAACTGCAAACCCCTACCTGTCGATAGAGAGGATCATTTCCTCTACGCAGCCCTTGATCTTGTTCTGTGCCTGCAGGTGAGTCATGCTCTCAGTGGGCTCTCCATCAATGGCCAGGAGCTGATCCCCGACATTCAGATTGGCCTGGGCAGCCTTACTGCCAGGAGTGATCTGAAATATTCAGTACATCAACATATTCAACTTTCTTCTCACATTTGGGACCGAGTAATCCGGGATTCTTCTATGAAATTTCAGGAGGACAAGGATCCTTTGGCTAAACTCTTGAGTGTCCCATGGCAGGTTGTTATGTGGTAAATATGGGTGCAGTCTCAGTTCACAGACAGGATTAGTAACACTAGAAAAGTATGATGGTGACTAAGGATTCAAAGGGAGGTCTTAGAGAAATTTGACAAATAACAAGAATCGGTTTCAAACACACTTAACAATATAGTTTGTCGTCAAAGAGTGTTGTGCATAGCAGTCATTCATTCAGTTACATCTACAACACTTCAAAAGGTTCATAATCCATTGCATTGAAATCCTCAATACACCTTGCCAGTTTTTCTTCAATATGTACTTCTGAGAAAACGTTGGAGGGCTAAACATTGTGGGCCAGTTAAGGGCAAATGTTAGGTTGGTGAAGACAGAGTGAAGTTCAGTGCCCCACCTAAGACAATGTAGGTGAAACACTGTCAAGGGATGTGATCTTGCATACCCACAAAATGTGCTGTACTGTCGGAAATGTCTGAGAAAATAACACTATAGAATTGGTTGTTAATGCCCTCTAGATAACCTAAATAAACATAGAAATAAACATAGACCTATACAGACTTGGATGGATGTATTGGCCAAACAATGGAAGATTGTCATCTAGAACTAGACTAGGCCAATTCATGGACGAATTTAACAGTAGCACATGGTAGCACACTTTGCACAACACAAACGGTGAAGCTGGTTTCTCTGAAAAGGCCGTTTAGAGTCAATTACGTTTTATTGAATGGCCATCTGGCATAATGACCCGAAAAGTCACTTTCTCCTGACCCTCAAATGGCAATAGATTATTGGTGAGGTAATGAAAATAATCTTTACAGCAGCGAGAAAGAACGCTTCCCCTCGTGCCTCACGGAAATGGTGTGTTCGAGTCGGCAAGTGAAAGTTCCGCCACCGGACAGGGCCAGGTGCGGTTACATTGTAAAACAATATATTATTAAAAGTGACAGACTCTCTGAAACAACACTTACCCGCGAGATAGTCAAGGGTTGTTCAAAATCCTTCCCACCAACTAGACGGAATCCCCAAGGTCCAGGACCTTGCACGACAACCCGTAGAGGCATATCCTACTTTCAAATTTGCCGAATCAGAGTAAAAAAAAAAAAAGTATAATTCTTAGACAGCCTGTGTTTGTCCTGACAAATATGACATGTGTGAACAAACTTCGATGAGGCTATTGTGTAGCTAGAAGTAAAGGGGCGGTTCCCGTGGCAAAGCGGAGCGAATAGTTTTAGATGTTTTCACTCTGATAAGATCGATTTCCTATGTTAGTTCAAGGATGTACCGTTACGTCACCATATTATATGCAAGCTTACCATTTATGGAAGACCCATTTCCCAGGATGTGGAATGTGCCGCTCCCTAAACTTGAATTCCTGCCATTTGCTCCACTAAGTGGGCTACAGCCGACAAAAACTAAAACGTCCCATTGTGTGTGTAGGCCTACATTCTCTACTTTTTCATATACATTGCAAAACGAATGGTAAGTAATAACAATGTGACAACAATTCTACTATAGGAGTTAGATAGGAGACAAGCAAATGAATGTAGGGTCTTCACAGCCAACCTGGTGTCAGAGAATTTCGTATTATTGTGTATGAAAATCCGATACACTCCTTATGATATATTACTTTTTGTATGGTATTATTAATTTGTGATTACAATTCGTATGATGTTACATATGTTACAAATTTGAAAAACATGCAATATGTTACGAATTTGCAAAATGGATGAAATGTTACAATTTCCAATTTGTTGTTGCTTACGTTAGCTAGGTGGCTAACGCTAAATTAGCTAGCTGGCTAACATTAGCTAGGCTACAGATTAGGGTTAGGAGTTAGAGCATACTTAAATTCACACAGGACATCAGATAAGACAGGAGAAATACTCCTGTACTTCCGGCGCCGAAAAGAGATGGCTGCCTCGCTTCATGTTCCTTGGAAAATATGCAGTATTTTGTTTTTTTACGTGTTATTTCTTACATCGGTACCCCGGGTAATCTTAGGTTTCATTACATACAGTCGGGAGGAACTACTGAATATACGATTAACGTCAACTCATCATCGTTCCTACCAGGAATATGACTTTCCCGAAACGGATCCAGTGTTTTGCCTTCCACACAATACAATGGATCTGATCCCAGCCGGCGACCCTGTGCGACGCCGAAAAAGGGGAAAACGTGGCGGTCTCGTGGTCAGGCTTCGGAGACGGGCACATCGCGCTCCACTCCCTAGCATACTACTCGCCAATGTCCAGTCTCTTGACAATAAGGTTGATGAAATCCGAGCACGGGTAGCATTCCAGAGAGACATCAGGGATTGCAACGTGCTCTGCTTCACGGAAACATGGCTAACTCAAGGGACGCTAACGGAGTCGGTGCAGCCAGCTGGTTTCTTCATGCATCGCGCCGACAGAAACAAACATCTTTCCGGTAAGAAGAGGGGCGGGGGGGTATGCCTTATGATTAACGAGAAGTGGTGTGATCATCATAACAACACACAAGAACTCAAGTCGTTCTGTTCACCTGATCTAGAACTCCTCACAATCAAATGTCGACCGCATTATCTACCAAGGGAATTCTCGTCAATCATAATCACAGCCGTATACATTCCCCCCCAAGCAGACACATCGATGGCCCTGAACGAACTTTATCTGACTCTTTGTAAACTGGAAACCACACACCCTGAGGCTGCATTCATCGTAGCTGGGGATTTTAACAAGGCTAATCTAAAAACAAAACTCCCTAAATTCTATCAGCATATCGATTGTGCTACCAGGGCTGGAAAAACACTAGACCATTGTTATACTAATTTCCGCGACGCTTATAAGGCCCTCCCCCGCCCCCCTTTCGGAAAAGCTGACCACGACTCCATTTTGTTGATTCCAGCCTACAAACAAAAACTCAAACAACAAGCTCCCGCGCTCAGGTCTGTTCAACGCTGGTCCGACCAATCTGAATCCACGCTTCAAGACTGCTTCGATCACGCGGATTGGAATATGTTCCGCATCGCGTCCAACAACAATATTGACGAATATGCTGATTCGGTGAGCGAGTTCATTAGGAAGTGCATTGACGATGTCGTACCCACAGCAACGATAAAAACATTCCCAAACCAGAAACCGTGGATTGACGGCAGCATTCGCGTGAAACTGAAAGCGCGAACCACTGCTTTTAACCAGGGCAAGGTGACCGGAAGCATGACCGAATACAAACAGTGTAGCTATTCTCTCCGCAAGGCAATCAAACAGGCTAAGTCTCAGTACAGAGACAAAATCGAGTCGAAATTCAACAGCTCAGACACAAGAGGTATGTGGCAGGGTCTACAGTCAATCACGGATTACAAAAAGAAAACCAGCCCCGTCGAGGACCAGGATGTCTTGCTCCCAGACAGGCTAAACAACTTTTTTGCCCGCTTTGAGGACAATACAGTGCCACTGACACGGCCCCCTACCAAAACCTGCGGGCTCTCCTTCACTGCAGCCGAGGTGAGTAAAACATTTAAACGTGTTAACCCTCGCAAGGCTGCAGGCCCAGACGGCATTCCCAGCCGCGTCCTCAGAGCATGCGCAGACCAGCTGGCTGGTGTGTTTACGGACATATTCAATCAATCCTTATCCCAGTCTGCTGTTCCCACATGCTTCAAGAGGGCCACCATTGTTCCTGTTCCCAAGAAAGCTAAGGTAACTGAGCTAAACGACTACCGCCCCGTAGCACTCACTTCCGTCATCATGAAGTGCTTTGAGAGACTAGTCAAGGACCATATCACCTCCACCCTACCGGACACCCTAGACCCACTCCAATTTGCTTACCGACCCAATAGGTCCACAGACGACGCAATCGCAACCACACTGCACACTGCCCTAACCCATCTGGACAAGAGGAATACCCATGTGAGAATGCTGTTCATCGATTACAGCTCAGCATTTAACACCATAGTACCCTCCAAACTCGTCATCAAGCTCGAGACCCTGGGTCTCGACCCCGCCCTGTGCAACTGGGTCCTGGACTTCCTGACGGGCCGCCCCCAGGTGGTGAGGGTAGGTAACAACATCTCCACCCCGCTGATCCTCAACACTGGGGCCCCACAAGGGTGCGTTCTGAGCCCTCTCCTGTACTCCCTGTTCACCCACGACTGCGTGGCCATGCACGCCTCCAACTCAATCATCAAGTTTGCGGATGACACTACAGTGGTAGGCTTGATCACCAACAACGACGAGACGGCCTACAGGGAGGAGGTGAGGGCCCTCGGAGTGTGGTGTCAGGAAAATAACCTCATACTCAACGTCAACAAAACAAAGGAGATGATTGTGGACTTCAGGAAACAGCAGAGGGAGCACCCCCCTATCCACATCGACGGGTCAGTAGTGGAGAAGGTGGAAAGTTTTAAGTTCCTCGGTGTACACATCACGGACAAACTGAATTGGTCCACCCACACAGACAGCGTTGTGAAGAAGGCGCAGCAGCGCCTCTTCAACCTCAGGAGGCTGAAGAAATTCGGCTTGTCACCAAAAGCACTCACAAACTTCTACAGATGCACAATCGAGAGCATCCTGTCGGGCTGTATCACCGCCTGGTACGGCAACTGCTCCGCCCACAACCGTAAGGCTCTCCAGAGGGTAGTGAGGTCTGCAGAACGCATCACCAGGGGCAAACTACCTGCCCTCCAGGACACCTACACCACCCGATGTCACAGGAAGGCCATAAAGATCATCAAGGACAACAACCACCCAAGCCACTGCCTGTTCACCCCGCTATCATCCAGAAGGCGAGGTCAGTACAGGTGCATCAAAGCAGGGACCGAGAGACTGAAAAACAGCTTCTATCTCAAGGCCATCAGACTGTTAAACAGCCACCACTAACATTTAGCGGCCGCTGCCAACATACTGACTCAACTCCAGCCACTTTAAAAATGGGAATTGATGGAAATTATGTAAAAATGTACCACTAGCCACTTTAAGCAATGCCACTTAATACTATGTTTACATACCCTACATTACCCATCTCATATGTATATATACTGTACTCTATATCATCTACTGCATCTTGCCATCTTTATGCAATACATGTACCACTAGCCACTTTAAACTATGCCACTTTATGTTTACATACCCTACAGTACTCATCTCATACGTATATACCGTACTCTATACCATCTACTGCATCTGCCATGCCGTTCTGTACCACCACTCATTCATATATCTTTATGTACATATTCTTTATCCCTTTACACTTGTGTGTGTGTGTAAGGTAGTAGTGTGGAATTGTTAGGTTAGATTACTGTTGGTTATTACTGCATTGTCGGAACTAGAAGCACAAGCATTTCGCTACACTCGCATTAACATCTGCTAACCATGTGTATGTGACTAATAAAATTTGATTTGATTTGATTTGAGATATAACAGACTGACCCTAGCCCCCCGACACATAAACTATTGCAGCATAAATACTGGAGGCTGAGACAGGAGGGGTCAGTAGACAATGTGGCCTTGTCCGACGATACCCCCGTACAGGGCCAAACAGGCAGGATATAAACTCACCCACTTTGCCAAAGCACAGCCTCCACACCACTAGAAGGATATTTTGGTTTTAGACTTGGCGCTCCGGTACCACTTGCCGTGTGGTAGCAGAGAAAACAGTCTATGACTTGGGTGACTGGAGTATCTGACAAGTCTTTGGGCTTTCCTCTGACACCGCCTATTATATAGGTCCCGAATGGCAGGAAGCTTGGCCACAGTGATGTACTGGGCCATACGCACTACACTCTGTAGCGCCTTGCGGTCAGATGCCGAGCAGTTGCCATACCAGGCGGTGATGCAACCTGTCAAGATGCTTTCGATGGTGCAGCTGAAGAACCTTTTGAGCATCTGGGGACCCATGCTAAATCTTTTCAGTCTCCTGAGGGGGAAAAGGTGTTGTCGTGCCCTTTTACGACTGTCTTGGTGTGTTTGGACCATGATAGTTCGTTGGTGATGTGGACACCAAGGAACTTGAAACTCTCGACCCGCTTCACTACAGCCCTGTCGATGTTAATGGGGGCCTGTTCGGCCTGCCTTTTCCTGTAGTCCACGATCAGCTCCTTTGTCTTGCTCACATTGAGGGAGAGGTTGTTGTCCTGGCAACACACTGCCAGGTCTCTGACCTCCTCCCCATATATTGTCTCATTGTTGTCCGTGATCAGGCCTACCACTGTTATGTTGTCAGCAAACTTAATGATGGTGTTGGAGTCATGTTTGGCCACACAGTCTTGGGTGAACAGGGAGTACAGGAGGGGACTAAGTACACACCCCTGAGGGGTCCCAGTGTTGAGGATCAGCGTGGCAGACATGTTGTTGCCTACCCTTACCACCTGGGGTCGGCCCATCAGGAAGTCCAGGATCAATTGCAGAGGGAGGTGTTTAGTCCCAGGGTCCTTAGCTTAGTGATGAGCTTTGTGGGCACCATAGTGTTGAACACTGAGCTGTAGTCAATGAACAGCATTCGTACATAGGTGTTCCTATCATCCAGGTGGGAAAGGGCAGCGTGGAGTACGATTGAGATTGCGTCATCTGTGGATCTGTTGGGGCGGTATGCGAATTGGAGTGGGTCTAGGGTATACGGGAGGATGCTGTTGATGTGAGCCATGACCAGCCTTTCAAAGCACTTCATGGCTACCGACGTGAGTGCTACGGCGTGGTAATCATTTAGGTAGGTTACCTTCGCTTCCTTGGGCACAGGGACTATGGTGGTCTGCTTGAAACATGTAGGTATTACAGACTCAGTCAGGGAGAGGTTGAACATGTCAGTGAAGACACTTGACAATTGATCCGCGCATGCTTTGAGTACACGTCCTGGTAATCCGTCTGGCCCTGCGGCTTTGTGAATGTTGACCTGTTTAAAGGTCTTGCTCACATCGTCTACAGAGCATTATCACACAGTCGTCCAGAACAGCTGGTGCTCTTGTGCATGCTTCAGTGTTGCTTGCCTCAAAACGAACATGAAAGGCATTTAGCTCGTCTGGTAGTCTCGCGTCACTGGGCAGCTCGCGTCTGGGTTTCCCTTTGTAGTCCGTAATAGTTTTCAAGCCCTGCCAAATCGATGAGCATCATAGCCGGTGTAGTAGGATTCAATCTTAATGCTGTACTGAAGCTTTACTTGTTTGATGGTTCGTCTGAGGGCATAGCGGATTTCTTATAAACATCCGGATTAGTCTCCCACTCCTTGAAAGCGGCAGCTCTAGCCTTTCGCTCAATGCGGATGTTGCCTGTAATCCATAGCTTCTGGTTTGGGATGTACGTACGGTCACTGTGGAGACGACATCGTCAATACACTTATTGATGAAGCCAATGACTGAGGTGGTATACTCAATGCCATTGGATGAATCCTGGAACATATTTCACTCTGTGCTAGCAAAACAGTCCTGTAGCATAGCATCCGTGTCATCTGACCACTTCTGTATTGAGTGAGTCACTGGTACTTCCTGCTTTAGTTTTTGCTTGTGAACAGGAATCAGGAGGATAGAATTATGGTCAGATTTGCCAAATGGAGGATGGGGGAGAGCTTTGTATGCATCTCTGTGTGTGGAGTAAAGGTGGTCTAGAGTTTTTCCTTTGGTTGCACATGTGACATTCTGGTAGAAATGAGGTAAAACGGATTTAAATTTGCCTGCGTTAAAGTCCCCGGCAACTAGGTGCGCCGCTTCTGGATGAGCATTTTCTTGTTTGCTTATGGCCTTATAGAGTTGGTTGAGTGCGGTCTTAGTGCCAGCATCGGTTTGTGGTGGTAAATAGACGTCTACGAATAATATAGATGAGAACTCTCTTGGTAGATAGTGTGGTCTACAGCTTATTATAAGGTACTCTACCTCAGGTGAGAAATACCTTGAGACTTCTTTAATATTAGACATCGCGCACCAGCTGTTATTGACAAATAGACACACACCCCAACCCCTCGTCTTACCAGATGTAGCTTCTCTGTTCTGCCGGTGCATGGAAAATCGCGCCAGTTTTATATTATCCGTGTCGTCGTTCAGCCACGACTCGGTGAAACATAAGATATTACAGTTTTTAATGTCTCGTAGGTAGGATAATCTTGATCGTAGGTTTGTCGATTTTATTTTCCAATGATTGCACGTTGGCCAATAGAACAGATGGCAGTGGGAGTTTACTCGCTCGCCTATGAATTCTCAGAAGGCAGCTGACCTCCGCCCCATTTTTCTCCGTATTTTCTTCACGCAAATGAT
Source organism: Salvelinus alpinus (assembly GCF_045679555.1). NCBI lineage: Eukaryota > Metazoa > Chordata > Actinopteri > Salmoniformes > Salmonidae > Salvelinus > Salvelinus alpinus. The sequence goes on from NC_092117.1 coordinate 6,470,566, forward strand.
GGGGATTTGGGCCTGTTCCCCGGAAAGCAGTGTATCCTTCTCGTCGGACTCGTTAAAGGAAAAAGCTTCTTCCAGTTCGAGGTGAGTAGTCGCTGTTATGATGCCCAGAAGTTATTTTCGGTCATAAGAGTCAGTAGCAGTAACATTATTTACACAATAAGTTAAAAAAATAAGTTACAAATGCAAAAAAACTGACAAAATAGCATTAAAAGGGAAATCTGCAGTTGCTACATTCATTTTTGGACTTATAAATGAATGATATGTACCCATTGATTCTAATTCATTCATAGTTCAGCTGGCGTATCCCATCAGAACCCAAAATATAAGCTTATTGTATGCCAATGTTTGTAAACAAATACTAGATAGCCTCAAAACACGGTTGAAACTATAATTGTGATATCATGGATTGTCAGTCCTTGCATCGTTAGCTCAGTCTATGAATTTGAGAGTGGTTACATTTCTCCAGCCCCATCCCTCAGCTTTATACCGAAAGAGGGGTGTGGAGTACGCTTTATTGTTGTTTCAACTGCTGATTGCCGCTTGAACAATTTGCTAGCTACCTTCTTCATAGCAATACAAAACTTTTGGACTGCATTGATCACTTTCACTCAGGGGTTCAATTGGGATGTCGTTGGTGGTGTCTGCCTCCCTGTAGCCAAAACTGTTTACTTTTCCATGATCATTTAAACAAACATCTGTTCATTACTGACTGTGCTGTCGCCTCCATAATTCATTATATGATCAGTGTTACCCAGGACATCTTAGGTTACAGCATGTCTTTTTTGGAGTATACCTGTTCTGTGAGTCTGCGGTGTGCATGTGTTTGTGAAAAAATAATCCGAATAAGCTAAGTCAAACGATGTGTACAAATAGCTGTAAAACAGTTTTTTTTAACCCTTCAGTTGTTTCAAAGTTAGACCTTAACACAGGACATTAAGACACATGGTACTTCAGGATACTTTATATCGTTTATTAAATATTGCATAATACCGAAATATCAATAATATCACTGCAGTAAATAGTGTTGTCTTCATTTTAATATTGACATGGTAACAGCACCGCAAAAAATAAGCAAACAAAAACTGTTGCAGGTTGAGTCTCGAAAAACGAATGAAAACATATTTATGATGATTAATAATTTACTTGAAGCGTTGTGTCACACTTTAGTCCAGTAGCTATCGTGTTCTTTAGTACATGTCTTCTCCCATCACAAATACTAAAAAACAACGGGGGAAACAATAGTAATATCCTTAAATATGACATATGGATACATTTCTGTGATAATCAATAAAAGCTAATGAAAATGAGGCACAATTTGCATCTGACACAAGGCATTTACGATCCTCATCAAATGGCAGCGTAACGTTACTTCATATGCATCAAACGGTCTGTGCTCAATAACTCTTCACTCTGTGCTTTGCCCCCCCCCCCCCCCCCCCAAAAAAAATTCCTTCGGGAACAACAGAGCTTCATGTGACTTTTCCCATCGCTTGCATCGCATACTTCTTTATTATACATATTTACAATTCTTATTGTGCCAGGCTGTTTAATGTTTAACATGTTAATTCAAGCTGACAGCACGGATCCTTGTTACATAACGAGTGTTATACAGTACTCCACAATCGTACATTCATACATCCTGCGATGCTTCACGGAGCACATTATCCCATCAACATTTTACACTGACTTGTGAGGCTATGATATGATACCACAAGAAGAGGGATTGCTTGTTGCCAAAGTCTATCATACAGTCAGTTTGACATGGAACAGACCTTTCCGTGTTCAATTGTCTCGGGACCTTATTCTGTAAGCTTTGCTTTGACTTTGGATGCCATTGTCTCTGAGTTGGAGATGGGTAGTAATAGCTATAGCGCAAGTGCTAGCATGGTGGAAACCACAGAATTAAATAGAACACATTTTTTTATACTGTATCTCTATGGGGTAAACAGCTCACAGCTGAGTCACAATACAACCACTCGGATTATCCTTCAGAAACAAGTTATGGAAGTTATGTACAGCGAACCAAGGGGAGAAATACTGAAATTTACAAACACATGAATGGCCATACAGTAGAAACCATCATCTATGTTCTGTATCTCTACACCGTCTCTACTGTATCTCTAGAGTCACAATACTACCACTCGGATTATCCTTCAGAAACAAGTTATGGAAGTTATGTACAGTGAACCAAGGGGAGAAATACCGACATTTACAAACACATGAATGGCCATACAGTAGAAACCCTCATCTATGTTCTCCTAGTGCTGCAAAATACTTCTTGATAGTCATATGAATGATGTAGAGACAAACTCAGCAACTTAGTACAATGTAACTGGTTTCGTTAAAAACAACTGTCACACAAGACTATATTCTCATCAATGTTGGCAATTGGCAGTTAACAAGCTAGGGAAAAACAATGATGTTGAATGTTTGGGTGTTGTATTGTCTCATGTCGATTACAAACTAGTTAGTTACCACATGTTCTTGTCAAATGGTCAACAAAGTAGCTAGTAGTTAGCCAAATAAGTCTAAAAACCACTTGAGGGCAAATAAATCAGATTCGACCATTAAGACAAGTCACATGGCCAGAAATCAGATATGTATCTGACTTCAAACCACCTTCGAAATGTGGCTTTAAATATCAAGATTCCATGTGGTTTTTGGCTGTTCAGACTGCAGGACAAAGAAAAGATTTGAATCGGAAATGAAAATAAATAGGATTTGAGTCACTTCAAACTGACAATGTGAACATGGCATTAATAGCTTTAAACGATATTTAACGCAAGTCATCATTAAGTAGATGAAGTATTACTATAAAGGTAATAATACTAGTTAGATGTTGATACTCTTATGACAGATATACTTCTTTTGTCTTAGAAACACGTTTAAATTCTATTGCCTAGTGAACCCAGACTACTGTCACTCATGACATTGAGGATTCCTTTGAAGAACGCATAGCAGTGAGTCATAAGGAGGAATAATTTGATACGAACAAAGTAAGAGAGGAGAAAGTAGAGCCGCCACGACACAATACATTCTTATATCAATCTGCTGCGTTTTTAGGATATATTCTGACGTATGGTGGCTGTTACCGGCGTAGTGATCTAATGTAGCTCTCAGATTGAGGACCTCTGTCCTCACAGGAAGACTGTCTCGATGCGTTGATATCCGAATTCAAAGCAATCTTCACTGAAGGAGCAGTCCAGTTCAAAGATAATGAGTGATGTTTTTCTGGTTGTACCTGCTGGCCTCCAAATAATAATGGCATTGATATAGTTTAATGCTCTTAAATAGCTTAGCACTCTCAGATGCTACACTGAGGCTACACATAGCCTACTGTGTATAAAAGGCCCCTGTATCCAACAATATTGGGATATATAATTTGTCAAATGTAAAAAGTAAAATGCTCACAAATTAAAATCAATCGTTACTCAAACAAAGAGTTACATTTACATTTTAATCATTTAGCAGACACTCTTATCCAGAGCGACGTACAGTTAGTGCATTTATCTTAAGATAGCTAGGTGGGTCAACCACATATCACAGTCATAGTAAGTACATTTTTCCTCAATAAAGTAGCTATTAGCAAAGTCAGAGCTAGTAAGGGGGAAAAAAGTAAAGTGCGAGTGTTAGTTCACGAAAGGCTTTTTTAAACTTCAAATGAATTAGTATACAATTGGTGTGAGGAGAAAGCTCAAAAATTACCTCGGGGCGGAAGTTAAGTGCTTTAAATTAAAAAGAGTGGCATACCACCCCTGTCCTGTGGTTTCACTGGAGCCAGTATAGCTTAGGCAGCTGTCTGCCACCAGCTACCTCACAGGAATCACAAAAGATCAGACAGCTAATGTTACTTATAATTTTAAGGGACAGATATGCTGTACAAGATGACAGAAAATCTTTTTTTGATAAGAGATGTGCGACACATAGGTGTGACACACAGGCGTATACGCTTGCTTGCACGTACACTCCTTCATACCCATGCGCGATCTCTCTTAATCAGGTATGTACATAGCACAACCAGTCTTCCTGATTGTATTAATCACTTCAACTGACAGAAAGCTTAGCTAATATTAGCTAACGTGTTTGAGCATTTCCAGATTTCTATCATATACATGAACATGCTCGAATTATAGTACACACCTTGGTTAGAAAACAAAGGCAATACTAAAATGGCATTGGAAGCTTTTGGACTACACTGAGGTAAGAAACGCTCTGCTATTTTACGAAGACTACAATTCTACATTGACTACATTGTCAAAAACATAGCTTTATAGTTTTCAGTGCATTCTGAGTGAATAAAACCAAGCCATTCCACGATTCTACAAATGTTTTTTTTTTTTTTTTTTTTTTAGAAGTTCACTGTCAGGTCAATGAGTTTTCGAAATTCGAATCAAGGAATATGGTTTGTTGGACACTGTCCAAGTATGTGCCGTCACACACAGCCTGATACCTCCATGGTATGTCTAACCAAACACTGCTAGTTACCGGGTTTACCTAGGAAAAATATTTGTCTTCTAGACGACTTAGCATGTCATGTAACCTTCAGATGCATGTGTCCGCATTCAAAATGCTTTCGCCAAAAAAGGTCCTGAAAGGTAGCTGATGAATAACAGCTCATATTTCTCTAGCTCATCAACAACACATTTGAGCCCTCCTGATCCATCATGGTAGTTATAAGATCCACTCTCTTGATCCATGAACTGCTCTGCTGCTGACCTCCCCCATATACTGTAGATAGACAGTCATGCGCTTCAAAAAAATACTTTGTGTAGTAGTTAACAATCACAATGACACACCGCAGCTACTATATACACTGTACAAGAATACTGACTGAGTGTACAAAACATTAAGAACACCTTCCTAATATTGAGTTGTTGAAAGCATGTTGAAAGCGTTCCACAGGGATGCTGGCCCATATTGATTCCAATGCTTCCCACAGTTGTGTCAAGTTGGCTGGATGTCCTTTGGGTGGTAGACCATTCGTGAAACACACGGGAAGATTGAGCATTAAAAATCCCAGCAGCGTTGCAGTTCTTGACACAAACCGGTGCGCCTGGCACCTACTACCATACCCTGTTCAAAGGCACTTAAATATTTTGTCTTGCCCATTCACTCTCTGAATGGCACACATACACAATCCATGTCTCAATTGTCTCAAGGATTAAAAATGCTTCTTTAACCTGTCTCCTCCCCTGCATCTACACTGATTTGAAGTGGATTTAACAAGTGACATCAATAAGGGATCATAGCTTTCACCTGGATTCACCTGGTCAGTCTATGTCATGGAAAAATCTTGTGTTCATAATGTTTTGTAAACTCATTGTATAACGTAGTCTGTATGTGTTGACATTTTCGGAGGAGTTTTTTTTACTACAAGTTCCATTGTCAGAATATTATTTTATAAATTCAGCCATGTACTGTATAGGATATGGTTGGAGTACGTATACACCACACTAACGTTTGGGCAATGAGTCAACAGCAAAGCTTCCTCCTGTCTTCGCCTCATGTACATTAACATACCTCACACCAAACTCATCACTTACACCAGACAAACGTATTCACCTGGCTGAATGACTATCCTAATTTAAACAATCAAGCGCAATAGTAATGCCTTCCCAAAACTTGAATGGTAACCAAGGGTTAGAGCTGGGTTCTCCTCACACTATAAATGTTTGTTGACAGGTTACAAGTTGACCTCTTTCACGTAGTTTCCTGGAAACGTGCCAAACTGTTTTGTCCTCTTTGAGGTACCTGAGAATGAAAAACAACAACAATATTTGTTAGTCTTTGCACTCAAATGTGCCTACTCAGGCAGAACCAATGTAAGTTGTGCACTCTTGAACTCTATGTGTTTGAACATCTATGTGAGAATTTCTGAGAAATGACAAACATGGAAGTTTAACCCTCTGCTGTCACCCTATATGGATGGATGTGACACAGTGATTATGACTATATCTTCGGGCAATCTATCCTGAGGCCCCAGGCACATACCAACAAACCAGCCGTCATCGCACTTCTCCATTACGCTGACAAGATCTCCCTCCTGCAGCTCCAGCTCATCTTCATTCTGTGGCACGTAACAGTATAAAGCCTGGAAACTGTAGGGTAACACTACATAAAGTCAGAAATACAACCATAAAAGGACTTGAGAGACATAATATCAAAAACGATAAAATAAATGTATTTACCAAACCAGGGCCGTGTTCATTAGGCACCAAACGGATTGAAACCAACTGAAACAGAGGGACTACTGGGACTTATCCCACCCCTAAAAACGCTCATTTTAATTTTTTCGTTGCAAAGCTTTCAAAAACTTTCCCCGTTGCGTGCCCTAATGAACATGACTCTTGAACTGGGGCTTTGAATCCTTTAGTCGGAGTATAACAGTATAACAGTAACAAGTGTATCCAGAGCTAGACGTAGGGACAGACTTCAGACGGCCATACTCACATTCCACAGCTGAGACGACCTGGCTCCGGGCTGCTGCTGTGGGACTGGGGTTGCTGGGAAATGATGAGAGATTGTTTACTGGGGTGAAGGGGGGGCAGGAGTCGGTGAAGGACAGAGTCATGGGGGTGGGGGGAGAGAGTGCGGCAGTACCTCACCGAGGTCTCAGCTATATTCATGATCTCATTACAAACCGCTTCCTAGTGACAGTGGTCAGGTCAGAGGGAGAATTCCCAGAATTTCCACAGAATTCCCAGTCAGCCCAGAAGAGGAGAGATTATGGAGTTGGGGAGAGGGTTGGGGCGGGGCAGGGCAGGGAGTTAGAGGACGTACAGGAAGAAGGAAGGTAGGATGTCCGGTGAGTAGCAAGGCAGAAAGAGAGGGGTCCGTTAGAAACCAGGAAAAACCAGGAAAGCCGTGAAACACCAGGAGAGATCGTGTTGGAGTCCGGCAAAGGGGTACGCATGGAAGAGCAAGACAGTAGAGTGAGTGGCATGTAGAATGTACACAGTCACAATGAAATATTAGTGAATGGTCTGATACCATTCAAAATAAGACATGCACAACCAATGGAGAGGAACAGATGGCAGCAAGGTCATGCAAGAATGCTGTCATATTAATCTTATTGACTTTTATTTTTTTTATTTTTTTACAGAAAATCGAAATAAAAGTCGGAAGCTGAGTGATGCGGTTTAGGATAAACGATTCGTTAAGTGATGATGTTAAGTCAAATGAATATCTTGACGTTGATGAGTTAAAGGAAACGATCGCCGTAGATCAGGGGTGTCAAACTCATTCCACGGAGGGCCTAGTGTCTGCAGGTTTTTGGTTTTTCCTTTCAATAAAGCCCTAGACAACCAGGTGTGGGGAGTTCCTAACTAATTAGTGATGTTAATTCATCAATCAAGTACAAGGGAGGAGCGAAAACCCGCAGACACTCGGCCCCCCGTGGAATGAGTTTGACACCTGTGCCGTAGATCATCGAGAAACGAACCCCCACCGCATATTTCCAATCCAGAAATAACAAACATATACGTACATTGTCTAATAGTATCGTCAGCCCCACGACATGCAAACCAGCACCTTACCTCAAATGAGTTGGCTTTCATGTTGTTGTCGTGGATGTCAAACAACATGACAGGGCTCCTGGAGGTTCTACCATGGTAGTCACTCTCATTCTTCACCAGCTGCAAGAGGAACAACACACACATTAGACTCATGCATGGATCGCAAATAGGAGTTCATGTCTACAGGACGCAATTCATTTTCAACAGCGTGCGCTGTAAACAGAATTGCAGTGGAAGTCAATTCACACTCTTGGTTAGACGTACACTATACATACAAAAGTATGTGGACACCCCTTCAAATTAGTGGATTCGGCGATTCCAGCCACACCCGTTGTTGACAGGTGTAAAAAAAAATCGAGCACACAACCATGCAATCTCCATAGACAAATATTCGCAGTAGAATTACCTTACTGAAGAGCTCAGTGACTTTCAACGTGGCACCGTCGTAGGATGCCACCTTTCCAACAAGTCAGTTCATCAAATTTCTAGGAGCAACAACGGCTCAGGCGCAAAGTGGTAGGCCACACAAACTCACAGATCGGGACCGCCGAGTGCTGAAGCGCATAAAAATGTACTGTGCTCGGTTGCAACACTCACTACCGAGTTCCAAACTGCCTCTGGAAGCAACGTCAGCACAATAACTGTTCATCAGGAGCTTCATGAAATGGGTTTCCATGGCTGAGCAGCCGCACATAAACCTAAGATCACCATGCGCAATGCCAAGTATCGGCTGGAGTGGTGTAAAGCTCGCAGTCCATTGGACTCTGGAGCTGTGGAAACGCGTTCTCAGGAGTGATGAACCACGCTTCACCATCTGGCAGGCAGACCGACAGACGAATATGGGGTTGGCGGATGTCTGGAGTTTGGGGAAGGCCCTTTGCTGTTTCAATATGACAATGCCCGTGCACAAAGCGAGATCCATACAGAAATAGTTTGTCGAGATCGGTGTGGAAGAACTTGACTGGCCTCTACAGAGCTCTGACCTCAACTCCTTCGAACACCTTTGGGATGAATTGGAACGCCGACTGTGAGCCAGGCCTAAACGCCCAACGTTAGTGCCCGACCTCACTACTGCTCTTGTGGCTGAATGGAAGCAAGTCCCCGCAGCAAAGTTTGCGACATCTAGTGGAAAGCCTCCCCAGAAGAGTGGAGGCTGTTCTAGCAGCAAAGGGGGGACCAACTCCATATTAATTTCCCTTAATTTTGTAATGAGATGTTCGACGAGCAGGTGTCCACATACTTTTGGTCATGTAGTGTGTCTCTCGAACAAAAGTAATTTTCTATTAAAAAAACCAATCACAAAATGTATATGTTCTATAAAAACATTCATACACTTGTTTCATATTGTTCCCAAATCAAACTTGATCGTCAAATAGTAATCAAATTGGCTCCTCTACGACAATATTTTACAACATCCCACTGGGTACACACTGGTTGAATCAATGTTGTTCCCACGTCATTTCAATGAACGTGGAATAGAGGTTGAATTGACGTCTGTGCCCAGTGAGATGATGCTATAGTGGTGGGGGGGGTGGGGGGGTCAAGATTCTGCAACAACTCCCTGAATCATTCAACACATTTCAAAAATACAAATCATGCACAGTCACGTGGTTTTCATTCCAAACGCCTGAGGAGATCATGTACCGCTCAACCATGTGCATGTGAGTAGGGAACACACAAGAAACACATGCAGACCAAAATATGACACAGGAGTCGTGTAAGCTCTGGTGACTGCATTGGAGGGGTCAACATTAGTTCAACATTACAGTTAGTCATCATTCACTGTCTATTTGCACAATTATCTATCTAGAGGCATCATCAATGGAAACATCCTCTTATTGTGGCTCATGGAGGTCAGATCTCCAGTTCCACAGTGAGCCTGAGACGCAACACTGCACACCATGCAGTAGGCCAGATACCTCTGCAGGGCTATTTCGCCAGTAGCCCAGGGCTTCGCGTCCAGTGCCCCTGTCTCCCTCTGCCCCCTCCCCCTCCATCAAATCCCTCTCCAGGAGGCGCAAGGGACTGGCCCCTGTCAGCCAGCTCTCCAGGCCTACCCCCCCACAGGGGCTCAGACTGCGGGACAGACGAGGAGAGGGAGGGGAGAGAAGGAAGTCCTCCCCCTGGGGCGGGGTGAAGGTGAGGTAAGGGGTGGCCGAGCCAGGGCGGGGTGGGGGCAGGGGGGAGGCGGAAGGGGAGGCCATTGGGGAGATGCAGTAGGGGCTGCCGCAGGTGGGCGGCACGGGGCTGGCGGACATGGAAGGGGGCAGGTACTCGCCCCAGCGATAAGACACGGAGGGGAGTGGGGGTAGAGGAGGGGTTGGGGCAGCAGGGGGGCCGGCACCCCCTATGGTCAGGGAGATCCACTCAGAGGAGATGGCGTGGACCTCGGGGGACACAGAGCGGCGGGGGGAGCGGGGGAGGGGCAGGGGGGACGTGATGAGCCGGTTGCTACGGACACGGTTCAGCTTATAGACCAAAATGGCCATCCAGAGAGAGGGGAGGGCGAGGGACAGAAATGGAAAGGAAGGATGAAACATTAGACATGAGCAAAAATGAACACAAATAATAAAGGAGAAAAAAAAGGAATATTACAGCTCCAAAGTAAACAACAACAAAAAAGAGACAAACTTGGAGAGTATTGTTGTATTCCTGGACAGACTGAAGTCTACAAGAGAGTGTGCCATTACCTGAGGGGAAGCATTGAGGCTGCGGTGAGGTGATTGGCCAATGGGTGGGTCTGGATAATCCAATCCATTCTTGATTCTGGGTCGTTTATGCACCTCTATGTAGGTGACGGGGAAGATACCCTGGCGATTGGACCCGGAGACCTTGCCCTCGTACCAG